>NC_086450.1:27483966-27828500 GCF_028390025.1 Pseudophryne corroboree
CACACTGTCACCAACACATATTCACACATTGTCACAGATACACATTCACATACTGTCACCAACACATATTCACACACTGTCACCAATACACATTCACGCACTGTCACCAATACATATTCACACACTGTCACCAACACATATTCACACACTGTCACCAACATATATTCACACACTGCCACCAGCACATATTCACACACTGCCACCAGCACATATTCACACACTATCACCGATACACATTCTTACACTGTTACCGATATATATTCACACACTGTCAGCAATACATTGTCACACACTGTCACCATGTATTCACACACTGTCACCAACACATGTTCACACATTGCCACAGATACACATTCACATACTGTCACCAACACATATTCACATATTGTCACCAATACACATTCACACACTGTCACCAACACATATTCATACACTGTCACAGATACACATTCACATACTGTCACCGATACATAATCACACCAACACAGATACAAATTCACACACTGTCACCAACACATATTCACACACTGTCACCAATACATAACCACACACTGTCACCAACATGTATTCACACACTGTCACAAACACACATTGTCACAGATACGCATTCATACTGTCACCAACACATATTCACACATTGTCACCAACACATATTCACACACTGTCACCAATACATAATCACACACTGCCACCAGCACATATTCACACACTATCACCGATACACATTCTTACACTGTTACCGATATATATTCACACACTGTCATCAACACATATTCACACACTGTCAGCAATACATTGTCACACACTGTCACCATGTATTCACACACTGTCACCAACACATATTCACACATTGCCACAGATACACATTCACATACTGTCACCAGCACATATTCACATAATGTCACCAATACACATTCACACACTGTCACCAACACATATTCACACACTGACACCAACACATATTCATACACTGTCACAGATACACATTCACATACTGTCACCGATACATAATCACACCAACACAGATACAAATTCACACACTGTCACCAACACATATTCACACACTGTCACCAATACATTGTCACACACTGTCACCATGTATTCACACACTGTCACCAACACATATTCACACACTGCCACCAACACATTCACACACTGTCACCGATACACATTCTAACACTGTTACCGATATATATTCACACACTGTCATCAACACATATTCACACACTGTTACCAATACATTTTCACACACTGTCACCATGTAGTCACACACTGTCACCAACACATATTCACACATTGTCACAGATACACATTCACATACTGTCACCAACACATATTTACACATTGTCACCGATACACATTCACACACTGTCACCAATACATATTCACAAACTGTCACCAACACATATTCACACACTGTCACCAACACATATTCACACACTGCCACCAGCACACATTCACATACTGTCACCAACACATATTCACATATTGTCACCAATACACATTCACACACTGTCACCAACACATATTCACACACTGACACCAACACATATTCATACACTGTCACAGATACACATTCACATACTGTCACCGATACATAATCACACCAACACAGATACAAATTCACACACTGTCATCAACACATATTCACACACTGTCACCAATACATTGTCACACACTGTCACCATGTATTCACACACTGTCACCAACACATATTCACACACTGCCACCAACACATTCACACACTGTCACCGATACACATTCTAACACTGTTACCGATATATATTCACACACTGTCATCAACACATATTCACACACTGTTACCAATACATTTTCACACACTGTCACCATGTAGTCACACACTGTCACCAACACATATTCACATTCACATACTGTCACCAACACATATTCACATATTGTCACCGATACACATTCACACACTGTCACCAATACATATTCACAAACTGTCACCAACACATATTCACACACTGCCTCCAGCACATATTCACACACTATCACCGATACACATTCTTACACTGTTACCGATATATATTCACACACTGTCATCAACACATATTCACACACTGTCACCAACACATATTCACATATTGTCACCAATACACATTCACACACTGTCACCAACACATATTCACACACTGACACCAACACATATTCACACACTGTCACAGATACACATTCACATCCTGTCACCGATACATAATCACACCAACACAGATACAAATTCACACACTGTCACCAACACATATTCACACACTGTCACCAATACATAATCTCACACTGTCACCAACACATATTCACACACTGTCACCAACACATATTCACACACTGTCACCAATACATATTCACACACTGCCACCAACACATATTCACACACTGTCACCAACACATATTCACATATTGTCACCAATACACATTCACACACTGTCACCAACACATATTCACACACTGACACCAACACATATTCACACACTGTCACAGATACACATTCACATCCTGTCACCGATACATAATCACACATTGTCACCGATACACATTCACACACTGTCACCAATACATATTCACAAACTGTCACCAACACATATTCACACACTGTCACCAACACATATTCACACACTGCCTCCAGCACATATTCACACACTATCACCGATACACATTCTTACACTGTTACCGATATATATTCACACACTGTCATCAACACATATTCACACACTGTCACCAACACATATTCACATATTGTCACCAATACACATTCACACACTGTCACCAACACATATTCACACACTGACACCAACACATATTCACACACTGTCACAGATACACATTCACATCCTGTCACCGATACATAATCACACCAACACAGATACAAATTCACACACTTTCACCAACACGTATTCACACACTGTCACCAATACATAATCCCATACTGTCACCAACATGTATTCACAATCTGTCACAAACACATATTCACACATTGTCACAGATACACATTCACATACTGTCACCAACACATATTCACACATTGTCACCGATACACATTCACACACTGTCACCAATACATATTCACACACTGTCACCAACACATATTTACATATTGTCACCGATACACATTCACACACTGTCACCAACACATATTCACACACTGACACCAACACATATTCACACACTGTCACAGATACACATTCACATACTGTCACCGATACATAATCACACCAACACAGATACAAATTCACACACTGTCACCAACACATATTTACACACTGTCATAGATACACATTCACACACTGTCACCATGTATTCACACACTGTCACCAACACATATTCACACACTGCCACCAACAAATTCACACACTGTCACCGATACACATTCTTACACTGTTACCGATATATATTCACACACTGTCATCAACACATATTCACACACTGTCACCAATACATTGTCACACACTGTCACCAACACATATTCACATATTGTCACCAATACACATTCACACACTGTCACCAACACATATTCACACACTGACACCAACACATATTCACACACTGTCACAGATACACATTCACATCCTGTCACCGATACATAATCACACCAACACAGATACAAATTCACACACTTTCACCAACACGTATTCACACACTGTCACCAATACATAATCCCATACTGTCACCAACATGTATTCACAATCTGTCACAAACAGATATTCACACATTGTCACAGATACACATTCACATACTGTCACCAACACATATTCACACATTGTCACCGATACACATTCACACACTGTCACCAATACATATTCACACACTGTCACCAACACATATTTACATATTGTCACCGATACACATTCACACACTGTCACCAACACATATTCACACACTGACACCAACACATATTCACACACTGTCACAGATACACATTCACATACTGTCACCGATACATAATCACACCAACACAGATACAAATTCATACACTGTCACCAACACATATTCACACACTGTCACCAATACATAATCTCACACTGTCACCAACACATATTCACACACTGTCACCAACACATATTCACACACTGTCACCAATACATATTCACACACTGCCACCAACACATATTCACACACTGTCACCAACACATATTCACATATTGTCACCAATACACATTCACACACTGTCACCAACACATATTCACACACTGACACCAACACATATTCACACACTGTCACAGATACACATTCACATCCTGTCACCGATACATAATCACACATTGTCACCGATACACATTCACACACTGTCACCAATACATATTCACAAACTGTCACCAACACATATTCACACACTGTCACCAACACATATTCACACACTGCCTCCAGCACATATTCACACACTATCACCGATACACATTCTTACACTGTTACCGATATATATTCACACACTGTCATCAACACATATTCACACACTGTCACCAACACATATTCACATATTGTCACCAATACACATTCACACACTGTCACCAACACATATTCACACACTGACACCAACATATATTCACACACTGTCACAGATACACATTCACATCCTGTCACCGATACATAATCACACCAACACAGATACAAATTCACACACTTTCACCAACACGTATTCACACACTTTCACCAACACGTATTCACACACTGTCACCAATACATAATCCCATACTGTCACCAACATGTATTCACAATCTGTCACAAACACATATTCACACATTGTCACAGATACACATTCACATACTGTCACCAACACATATTCACACATTGTCACCGATACACATTCACACACTGTCACCAATACATATTCACACACTGTCACCAACACATATTTACATATTGTCACCGATACACATTCACACACTGTCACCAACACATATTCACACACTGACACCAACACATATTCACACACTGTCACAGATACACATTCACATACTGTCACCGATACATAATCACACCAACACAGATACAAATTCACACACTGTCACCAACACATATTTACACACTGTCATAGATACACATTCACACACTGTCACCATGTATTCACACACTGTCACCAACACATATTCACACACTGCCACCAACAAATTCACACACTGTCACCGATACACATTCTTACACTGTTACCGATATATATTCACACACTGTCATCAACACATATTCACACACTGTCACCAATACATTGTCACACACTGTCACCATGTATTCACACACTGTCACCAACACATATTCACATATTGTCACCAATACACATTCACACACTGTCACCAACCAATATTCACACACTGACACCAACACATATTCACACACTGTCACAGATACACATTCACATCCTGTCACCGATACATAATCACACCAACACAGATACAAATTCACACACTTTCACCAACACGTATTCACACACTGTCACCAATACATAATCCCATACTGTCACCAACATGTATTCACAATCTGTCACAAACACATATTCACACATTGTCACAGATACACATTCACATACTGTCACCAACACATATTCACACATTGTCACCGATACACATTCACACACTGTCACCAATACATATTCACACACTGTCACCAACACATATTTACATATTGTCACCGATACACATTCACACACTGTCACCAACACATATTCACACACTGACACCAACACATATTCACACACTGTCACAGATACACATTCACATACTGTCACCGATACATAATCACACCAACACAGATACAAATTCACACACTGTCACCAACACATATTCACACACTGTCACCAATACATAATCTCACACTGTCACCAACACATATTCACACACTGTCACCAACACATATTCACACACTGTCACCAATACATATTCACACACTGCCACCAACACATATTCACACACTGTCACCAACACACATTCACACATTGTCACAGATACACATTCACATACTGTCACCAACACATATTCACACACTGACACCAACATATATTCACACACTGTCACAGATACACATTCACATCCTGTCACCGATACATAATCACACCAACACAGATACAAATTCACACACTTTCACCAACACGTATTCACACACTTTCACCAACACGTATTCACACACTGTCACCAATACATAATCCCATACTGTCACCAACATGTATTCACAATCTGTCACAAACACATATTCACACATTGTCACAGATACACATTCACATACTGTCACCAACACATATTCACACACTGTCACCAATACATAATCACACACTGTCACCAACACACATTTACACACTGTCACCAACACATATTCACACTCTGTCACCAATACATAAATACACACTGTCACCAACACATATTCACACACTGTCACCAACACATATTCACACTGTCCCTGTACGGCACAACAGACACTCAGTGGGGCTAAATTAATAAACAAATGATAATAATAATATTTTAAAAATATGAGCATCACATATTGGGCCTGATTCCTGTTTGTAAGCAAAGCAAATTATGAAGTAACTGGGCAAAACCATACAGCACTGCTAGTCGGGCAGATGTAACATGTGCAGAGAGAGTTAGCAATATAAAGACGCTTATTTATCAGCAATTTGGCTCAATATTGTATAATACTCACGAACACGTGCAACGGATGGAAATCTGGGGGGTTGAGTAGCTGCTCTGGGGGTGTCAGTGTGAGTGTTCCCTTCTCCTGGTCTCCCTGAAAGTGGATACTCGGTCGGTGACTGGCCGCTGAACCAGGGACATCAATCTGTGAGGCCATGTCCGGCGTCAGCTCATCCTTCAGGCAACGAGAAGAGATATAAACTTAAAGTATACGTTATGAAATGTTTGATTCCCAGCAAATGTACAGATATTGCATGATTATACCCATAGGCTACTGCCCGCTGTGGGGCTAAGTGCGTATATATAACCTACAGTATGACATACATCATGAGCCGTATATCACTGTCACACATAACCTCGCTTCCGCAATCCCTGTCCCCACACCATCACATTTAGTACAGAACTCTGTATCCGGTGTAACGCCCCCATCCGTGTCGGGTGTGACGCCCCCATCCGTGTCCCCATGCAGGAAGCCGCAGAGTGCGACGGACACAGAAAATAAGTTTACATAACACATGCTCTTTTCATTAAAAACTATAATTCTATTGTATTTGTTTATTTATCCCAGTAGCAAAAACTACCCAAATAATAATAAAAATAATAATAATAATAATAATAATAATAATAATATAAAAAAATCAGGTCAATAAAGGCACTATTTATGTATTACATAGACAGAACAAACCTCTAATCAAATATGTATATATTATACCTATAACATAGTACATATTGTACAACACAGTAGGGACTTACTGTATGTGGGATTGTAATTATGGAGTAAAAAAAATCAGAAAGAACATTAAAACCATTTTCTCAGGACACAAGTAATACAGACAGTCCCGGTTTCCCCTCACTCTCAGGACACATGTAATACAGACAGTCCCGGTGTCCCCTCACTCTCAGGACACATGTAATACAGACAGTCCCGGTGTCCCCTCACTCTCAGGACACATGTAATACAGACAGTCCCAGTGTCCCCTCACTCTCAGGCCACATGTAATACAGACAGTCCAGGTGTCCTGTCACTCTCAGTAAACATGTAATACAGACAGTCCCGGTGTCCCCTCACTCTCAGGACACATGTAATACAGACAGTTCCGGTGTCTTCTCACTCTCAGGACACGTGTAATACAGACAGTCCCGGTGTCCCTCACTCTCAGGACACATGTAATACAGACAGTCCCGGTGTCCCCTCACTCTCAGGCCACATGTAATACAGACAGTCCCTGTGTCCCCTCACTCTCAGGATACATGTAATACAGACAGTCCCGGTGTCCCCTCACTCTCAGGACACATGTAATACAGGTTGAGTATCCCATATCCAAATATTCCGAAATATGGAATATTCCGAAATACGGAATTTTTCGAGTGAGAGTGAGATAGTGGAATCTTTGTTTTCTGATGGCTCAATGTACCCAAACTTTGTTTAATATACAAAGTTATTAAAAAATATTGTATTAAATTACCTTCAGGCTGTGTGTATAAGGTGCATATGAAATATAAATGATTTGTGTGAATGTACACACACTTTGTTTAATGCACAAAGTTTTTAAAAATATTGGCTAAAATTACCTTCAGGCCATGTGTAGAAGGTGTAAATGAAACATAAATACATTCTGTGCTTAGACTTAGGTCCCATCGCCATGATATCTCATTATGAGATGCAATTATTCCAAAATACGGAAAAATCCCATATCCAAAATACTTCTGGTCCCAAGCATTTTGGATAAGGGATACTCAACCTGTACAGACAGTCCCAGTGTCTCCTCACTCTCAGGACACGTAATACAGACAGCCCCGGTTTCCCCTCACTCTCAGGACACATGTAATACAGACAGTCCCGGTTTCCCCTCACTCTCAGGACACATGTAATACAGACAGTCCCGGTTTCCCCTCACTTTTAGGACACCAGTAATACAGACAGTCCCGGTGTCCCCTCACTCTCAGGACACATGTAATACAGACAGTCCCGGTGTCCCCTCACTCTCAGGACACATGTAATACAGACAGTCCCAGTGTCCCCTCACTCTCAGGACACCAGTAATACAGACAGCCGCGGTTTCCCCTCACTCTCAGGACACATGTAATACAGACAGTCCCGGTTTCCCCTCACTCTCAGGACACATGTAATACAGACAGTCCCAGTTTCCCCTCACTCTCAGGACACATGTAATACAGACAGTCCCTGTGTCCCCTCACTCTCAGGACACATGTAATACAGACAGCCCCGGTTTCCCCTCACTCTCAGGACACATGTAATACAGACAGTCCCGGTGTCCCCTCACTCTCAGGACACATGTAATACAGACAGTCCCAGTGTCCCCTCACTCTCAGGACACGTAATACAGACAGTCCCGGTGTCCCCTCACTCTCAGGACACATATAATACAGACAGTCCCGGTGTCCCCTCACTCTCAGGACACATGTAATACAGACAGTCCCGGTGTCCCCTCACTCTGAGGACGCATGTAATACAGACAGTCCCAGTGTCCCGTCACTCCCAGGACGCATGTAATACAGACAGTCCCGCTGTCCCCTCACTCTCAGGACACATGTAATACAGACAGTCCCAGTGTCCCGTCACTCCCAGGACGCATGTAATACAGACAGTCCCGCTGTCCCCTCACTCTCAGGACACATGTAATACAGACAGTCCCGGTGTCCCCTCACTCTCAGGACACATGTAATACAGACAGTCCCAGTGTCTCCTCACTCTCAGGACACATGTAATACAGACAGTCCCGCTGTCCCCTCACTCTCAGGACACATGTAATACAGACAGTCCCAGTGTCCCCTCACTCTCAGGACACATGTAATACAGACAGTCCCGGTGTCCCCTCACTCTCAGGATACATGTAATACAGACAGTCCCGGTGTCCCCTCACTCTCAGGACACATGTAATACAGACAGTCCCGGTGTCCCCTCACTCTCAGGACACAGGTAATACAGACAGTCCCGGTGTCCCCTCACTCTCAGGATACATGTAATACAGACAGTCCCGGTGTCCCCTCACTCTCAGGACACATGTAATACAGACAGTCCCGGTGTCCCCTCACTCTCAGGACACAGGTAATACAGACAGTCCCGGTGTCCCCTCACTCTCAGGATACATGTAATACAGACAGTCCCGGTGTCCCCTCACTCTCAGGACACATGTAATACAGACAGTCCCGGTGTCCCCTCACTCTCAGGATACATGTAATACAGACAGTCCCGGTGTCCCCTCACTCTCAGGACACAGGTAATACAGACAGTCCCGGTGTCCCCTCTGTCAAAGTCGAAAAATATCATGATGCATATGCCTTGTACTAACCCCATGCACATGCCCGATGCGCGCGCACTCGCTCTGTCGTGTGTGCGCATATTCGCACTTTGCGTAATGGAGCTTCTACGGCCGTGCGCCTTGGCGCGTGGTATGCGCATTTACGGTAGGGTTTGTGAGCGTGTAGCGGGCGACTCGATCGTAGCATATTTAACCCATATAGTGTGTTTTGTAGTAAATATTCCCCTAGACAATGTCAGCAAGTATGTTTAGTTTAAACGGCTCCTGGACAGAGAGATTCCTCTTTGCATGATCGGAAGGGCCAGATAAAGGTTGAAAGGTGGTGTCTAGTATCCAGCTGTAGGGTATTTTAAGGGTAACATTTCGGTGTTGGTTAGGAAAGGATCGCTCGCTCCTGCGTATAGTTATGTACAAAAGTAGTTTATGAACCTTCACTGTATTTGCTGTTTATTACACATGCGGCTGGAATCCTGAGGATACCTCCCACCAGAGCAGTTGGGAAAAGACACAGCCCACCTGTTCAAATCCACCTATGACCTTTGCTATAATGTGGAGACACATTCCTGTGTCCAATGAACAATGAGATTATAGGGACCATTGTATTGTGAATGTATGTTGTGTATATAAAGACCACCATTGCCTGGCCAGACACTCACTCTCTCTGAAGGCTTTCTCTCTGAATGCTGAGGGCTGGATCCAGGACGCGCTTGCGAATCATCCCCACGTATGTATATTTCTCTGTAGCCATTTTGTTTTCCATTCTGTTCGCCATTCGTTTCAATTTGTTCACTCTTGTTTGTTATTGTTCATATTATTCTCTGTTATTGTGTTAGATTTTGATGTTAGTTTGTAGTGTATAACTTGTATTGTGTTTTTCCCCTTTTCTCTAAACAATCCACGGCAGTGTTAGAACTGCTGCGGTTTTAAATCCAAACTAGGTCTTGTGTTTTCACTGTTTACTGCAAAGGGCTTTTCTTAGCGTCTCAATCGCTCAAACAGCATACACATAGTTAAGGTTTTTAAGCGTTACATCATTATAGTATTTGACTACTAAGGTTTAGAGTATAAGTATATTCTCACTGTGTTTTATTAGCAAGGTTTAAAGGTTATCCACTGTGTGTGCGCCCGCTGTGTGTAATCCGTACCCTCAGCGCAGCGTGTGTATGCCAAGTGCGTACCACGTGCGGGACTCTGTACGCAAATAGCGTACAAAGTGCGTAGCACGTGCACGTGGTCTAGCGGCCATAACGGCTCAACGGTATTAGTATATAGCTTTATGTTTAATGGTAATAATTGACATTATCAATTGGGGAGCTCGTCCGGTTCTCCTCATATCCGCAGCCTAGCAGGACAAGGCAGACTTTTATCTATCAGCAAAGGCCGGGAAGGTAGTATTCCCTGTTAGCCGTTTTGTGGTCGGGGATATATTGGTGCTGATTAGATAAGCGTCTGCTCTGCAAGGTTTGTAGGGATGCTGGTGGGATCCGGAAGGTAAGAACGTAAAGCTATTTTTAAAGTCTGTGAATTTCTGAATACAAGCATACACCTGTATTCTGCATATCTGATTATATTGTTGCAAAACAAGGTTCAAATGAGTCATATTGTGTTTGATTCAGATTGGATTGCTTATCTGTTTAAGTAGGTGTAAAAGTATATTTAAAAGTTGCTGCAAAAGCCTTGATATAGTGTTGTTGTTTTTTTTTTAACTCAGGCCTAAAATAACTTCAGGGGCTTGCATGGTGATTTTTTTTGTGACAAAGGAAGCCGCATGGTCTGTCCTCCATTTTGTGTAACCCTCATGGATGTGGAAGGGGGAGGAGCAGCGGCCATTTTGGGAAGGTCATTTATTTATTTTTTCTAAATGGCTGATTTTCAATCTGCTCAGGAATAATCAGCCGTCCTTGGTCAAAAAGAAATCACCATTTATGAGTTACCAATGCATTTATTTAACCCATGCCATAGTCAATTACAAATAGATTCAGATGGGGCTTAATAAAAGTTAATAGTAAGATGAATATTTGATGTAAGAACCACATACAGATAAACAAAGTTTTTTTTTCTCTTTACCTCTAGGATTCAGTTAAACTCTGCTTGTTGTAAAATAGCCATTGAAATGCAAATTAACCTGTGTGGCTGCTTTTTCCTGGCAGTGAAAAAAACACCTTCACAGACAGTCAAAAGCACATTCATATGCAAATTAGAAGCACTAAATGAGTAAATGAGTCTCAGGAGACCAGTGAATGGTACATAGATATAATATTATAATTATGTGTGTGTGTTTATATCAATGTATGTTCTGCAAGATAGCTATCCAATATGAATCATACTATTGGAAGCATTGATTACTAGATTCATTTAGAATTGTATTTTGTGTATTCTGCATATCTACTCGCTTGTTGCCATTAGCATTGATTATTAGATACATTTTGACCCGTGCTGAGAAATTTGTTGCTATTTAGTTAAAAATATAAAGTACTATTTAAGGGAGTACATGTAAAACACACACGCAGCCTGGCCCAGTTATAAAGGTTTATACAGGAGATACTGTGTGGTGTGGGTAAGCGATTATAGTTGAATATCGTTTACATTTATAGAAGCGTGTTATTTGTATTGCGGCGGACGCATCCGGCCTGTGTACACGTGTCTCGGGCAACGTGCGAGATTGCGTATGCAACGCAAAGGCCTACACACGTGGCGTATATTACGCAACGTGCGTACAGATACGCCCACTAAATACAAATCACACGATAGCATTGTTTTACTTTAGGCGAGACGGTAGCCACGCGATAATAGCACAAATTGATCAGTATCCAATATTTAGTTTAAAAACACCTTTTTTTCTGTATTACCTCTGGGGAAAGCTATCAGTTAACAAGAAATGATTTTTCTGATCAGAAAACTATAGAATGATAGTGTGGGCTGAAAAAGGTATGAGTGTATTGAATCCCGCTTGGTGGTCTTGGTGAAGCTTGGTGATCTTGGTGAAGCACGGTCTAGGTGAAAACGTGCGAGCACGGTTTTGGTGAACACGTGCGACGGAGTGTGATAAAGTTTTCGTGGTATTACGCTCCGGCTGTTGTGGAGCACAGACGGAAGAGACTCCAATGATCCTACCATTTATAGATAACAAGTGTCTATAAGTGGTACGATTGGACCGCACGGTTGTATGTGTAAACAATTAACGCAACATGATATGAGGTTGCATATTCGTGCGTAAATCTTATCCTCATACGCGTTGTAGTGAGCACATGCAATCGTGATTTGTGTAAAATAGAGGTAGGGCCTGCAACGGCTACACGAGTCTGCTAAAAGGCGGACCGGGGATACCCGGAGCAGAAGAAGTTCAGTGGAAGAGCTTGAAGGATTTCCACCGTAGACTTCTGTGTTTGGTGCATTTTAGGAAGTTTCTCTGTGTTAAAAAGGTCCACAATGGAAGCCAAGTGCACAACACAGGGACGTTTAGCAGTCAGGGTTCAGACTGCAGAGATTTGCAGACCCGGGGGTCTGCTCGGTTAGTAATGTGGGGGAAGTATGGTCCCCACACTGAGACCTTTTGTGATGAATGGACACGAATGACTGTGGGGGATAAAGCACCATTTCCTGGGATAGGTAGTTTTGACTCAGAGGTATTACATAATCTAAGGCTTAGGCTCTGTCTCATAAAATCCCCAAAACAAAGGGTCAGACACACAAACTGTTTACATTTATGGCAACGAGAGAGTGATATACAGAGGGAATTAGCTTACACAGCTGGTTCCAACACTAGCAGGAAACTGATGGCAACTGGAGAAACAATGGCTACAGAGAATGGCATACTGGGATATGATGATAATAGTGCACTTAATAAATGTAGTAATAACAATAAGAGTAAACGTAATAAATGTGTTAATGACGATAGGAGTAAAACTGATAAATGTACAAATTCTAACCCGTGCAAGTTGCACCCCATGTTAAACTTCCCTCAGGATTACAAGCAAGAAAGTGAGCCCAGCACGATGTCGGCACTTTCTCCAGCAGCCACCATACAAGACACCCAGGTGGGCACGGCCCAATCGGTAAAGGCAGTAGTAAAGCCCCCTAACGGAGGGTCAGGTGAGGTCGTGTCCACAGGTAAGTACGGTAATGTATATTATGCACAGACAATTGCACCTCACATTGTAGAGTCAACACAAGATGATGTAGTTGAACTTGATCCTGTCAGGGTGATTACAGTCCCAAATGGAAAGACTGACGCTCTGGGAGTCACTCCCGTCAGGAACATTGCAATGTATTGCCCCTGGTCCCGGACAGAATTAAGGACAATTATGTCTGAATTTCCTGATCCCAGGAGAGATCTAGTTGCATGTCAAAGGTTTATTAAAGAAGTAGGAAACGCCGCCGAACCCCATAATATAGATTGGCGGACATTGCTGAGGGTATGTCTACCCTCCAATATTGACCCTGCAAAATTCATCACTGATTGTAAGTTAGACGCAGAAGTACCTCTCACCGAGGAATACAATCAGGACAATGTAAAACGGATCAATCTGCAGTTAGGAATATATTTCCCAACTGTTGTCAAGTGGAGCAGAATTTTCTCCATTAGACAAAAAGAAGGTGAAACTGCTTCTGATTATTTCAATCGAGCACTGCAGGTAATGGCTAGATCTACTGGGATCGCGGACATTGAGGAAAGTGTACATCATAGAGAGGTAGTGGTGTCCGTATTAATGGAAGGTTTAAAAGAAGTGTTGAGAACAAGGGTACAGACCACTCAACCTAACTGGAGAGGTATCTCGGTGGCTGCATTAAGAAAGTCCGCTGTTAAGCACGATCGGAACATCAGTAAACACAGGGAGTCACAGGGGGGTAAGCTGATGACAAGAAGTATAAAAGCCCTGACAACGAAGCCACATCAGCCTAAACCCCAGACCCCTGTTGGTAAGTCGGATGTGGTAAGATGTTATAACTGCCAGAGGGAAGGACATTATGCACGGAGTTGCAGATTTAGAGACCCACATAAGGTATATCGACCTCCTAGACAAGAACACGAGCAAAGTTATGACACACGTAATTGTAATCAGGGATCATATAGGAAAAATTTTGGGCTGCACCTATAGTCTGCAGCCAGTGAAGTTGATTGTTAGCCTTGATAGTAAGCCTGAGGTTACAGTCGGTGTAATTGGTAGGTCATTCCTTGTAGACACAAGGGCGGCCAGGTAAACCCTGTGATTCATCTTTAAATGTTTCCTCTTCATCTCTGACGTTCACCAGCAGAACTACAGCTCAAACGTCACATGTCTACTTGGTCTTTTCAGAGGTCTGCCCAACCCCAGTATATCTTACCAGCATCATTGTGCCTGGCCACGCACAGAGGGTGGAAATACTGGTGGGGGAGACTGTGCAGAGATACCGATAGACATGTTGGTGTGACAGCCTGATGGTGAACGGAAATCTGACAATTTTTATCTTTTTCTATTATTCTTTCTCTTTTTGTTCTTTCATGTTTTACGGATGGTATGTCACACAACAGTTAAACAAATGGTAATGCAAGATTTATGCTCCTTACAGAAAGATCGCTGATTCAGAAAGAATATCGTATCACTGAAGTGTTCGTTTTTGGGAAGAATGAGAGGCAGCACTGTTGAGACGGCATCTGAGCAAGAAGAACAACAAGACTAGAGACGAATTATCGTAACAATTTTCTTTCCCTCCTAATTATTTTCTTTCCCCCATTACAACTCTTTCTTTCTCCTCCTGCAAGATGGACTTGCCCCAAGAGACTGCATTCCGTGTTTTCCTGTTGACCCTGTTGTTGACCAGAGCAGTCTATTTCGGTGAGAGTACGAGAGAGGTCGAGAAAGGATCTGGAATGGGTTCTGGTGACAAGGATGGATTCGTAGAATTCCGAGAGCAACACAATCACAGAGCAAAGGCGAGTATCAGAAAACGATCTGGTAGCCATGACACTAAGAGACATTGTGAAGGATTGTTAGCTGAAGAGAAATGTATCTGTAGGAATTGTGAAAACATAGTTGAGGACGGGTGCATCCAGAGATGTCAGTCCAGCATTAATATCAACATGGACCGTCATCCATTGAGTAACTATCACTCATTAGTGGGTAAGGTTTTAAACCAAACGGAATGCTGGGTGTGCTCACAAGTACCTCAAGGTCATAGAAAGTCAGGACTAGTGCCATACGCTTTAACGATAGATGAGGTACTTTAATTAAGGGGTGGGAGACCGGTGGACAAGAAATTTAATATTTCTAGGCCTCCTAGTTTGAAGCTCCACCAATATCATGTGGATAGGTCCTTAATATGTTTTAACATTTCCAATCCCCGAAAGCCGGGAAATTGGGAAGTGACATGGAACAACCAAACCATGACATTCTCACACAGAGCCGAAAGAATGCCCATAGACTCAGAGCTTATACGCCAAATAGCCAACGGTGGGAGATATTTTCAGTATAGGTACACTCTAGGAAGTAGGACCATGCGAGTTGGAGAAGTATCACCAGGATACTGTGCGCATATCATACAGCCTGATACGTGTACTAGACAAATGAGAGAGTTAGGTATATGATTTTGCACCTGGAAGGTTTGTAATATGGTGATGTCATATTCTGTCCCATATGTCCTCCCCGATGATGCATATTTCATATGTGGGAGGAAGGCGTATAAGTGGCTTGCCCCAAACTCAGAGGGATTGTGTTACATTGGAAGAGTGTTGCCAGAAGTAATGACCATTACCCATGAGAAAATGAAAGACGTTCACCGCAATGCTCAAGCTCCTTACACTCACACCCATTAGGAACACATTGTAAAGAGACACCTTATAGATAGGACAGAGCACGCAGCCTCTGATTTGATCCACGAATCCACCGGGATTCAACTCCTACTCGCGCTAGATATCACCCGTACCGCCAGAGGAGTTATAAATTTTAGGTATATAACTGCGCTAGCGAACCTGATAGACAATATCACCGAGATGTATGATGACACCTTCAGGTATACTGGGAGAGAAGTGCAAGCTTACAAAACGGAACTGATCCAGCACAGGATGGTTCTCAATTACATCACAGCGGTGACAGGCGGGTATTGTGTCACCCTAGCAACTCAGTATGGTGTAAAGTGCTGTACGTATATCACAAACAGCACTGATGACCCAACCGAGGTCATAGATCAAAAGATGGACGATATCTTGCAATTGAAGTGGGAGTTCCGAAGGAGGCACAACCTTACCCTTACTTCTGTGAGTAATGAACTGACCGGCTGGGTATCATGGTTGAACCCACGCAATTGGTTCTCAGGTTTAGGAGAATGGGCCCAAAATGTTATCGTTAATGTAGGGAAATTCCTCTTGTGTATCCTAGGAGTTGTCATAATGATTGGTTTGATATTTAGATGTGTTCGGATTTTAATGAATTGCAAGCGTAGTACCAAATTGATGAGTTTGAGGAGCAAGGGCATTGTAACAACAACTGGTTTCATTTATGACCCATCAATCGAGACAATGCTGTGATAAGATGTGATTCCACGGTCCGTTTCTTTCACCCGTTTCTCCTTTGTTTTTCTCCAAGGTAAAAAGACATCCACTCGGAAGAAGATTTTGATGACCTTTTATACAGACCATTGATGAACTTTTTCACAGACATTTGAACTTTCTATGGACACTTGAAAAACTTTGCTTGCCACTTACAGCAAAGATACAGCAACCCGGACAAGACACCAACAAGACATCCAAGGACAATCACATACGTTATCATAAGAATGCATTTATAACGCAAGTTTCTTATCTTCATCTCTACGATCTTCAGGTAGTGACACACATAGTCGACAGGTAATATAGGCACATATAGTAGCACTCACATATTTTCCCCCATCATGTATCATCAACTAATGTGCACCCCATTTGTTGGAACTAAAAGCCGAAAAGAGCTCGGTAGAGTTTGTTAGCCCACTTACAGACCCTTAATACGGGATAAGAAGGATTCAATGTATACTTCGCAATACCTCGAAGCTTATTTAGAACATGTACGGCACGATGATACATGGACCCTCAGACATGAATTTCATACATACATGCTTTTACTATCCCACTAGGTCATACATTTCCCACCTTCTCCTCTCCTCCCTACACCCAATCATATATAGGTATTTCACGGTATTATATATTTTTCTGCTTAGTTATTTAGATAAGTGGCAGTTATTGTTGACTGCCAAAGGGTGGACTGTCAAAGTCGAAAAATATCATGATGCATATGCCTTGTACTAACCCCATGCACATGCCCGATGCGCGCGCACTCGCTCTGTCGTGTGTGCGCATATTCGCACTTTGCGTAATGGAGCTTCTACGGCCGTGTGCCTTGGCGCGTGGTATGCGCATTTACGGTAGGGTTTGTGAGCGTGTAGCGGGCGACTCGATCGTAGCATATTTAACCCATATAGTGTGTTTTGTAGTAAATATTCCCCTAGACAATGTCAGCAAGTATGTTTAGTTTAAACGGTTCCTGGACAGAGAGATTCCTCTTTGCATGATAGGAAGGGTCAGATAAAGGTTGAAAGGTGGTGTCTAGTATCCAGCTGTAAGGTATTTTAAGGGTAACATTTCGGTGTTGGTTAGGAAAGGATCGCTCGCTCCTGCATATAGTTATGTAAAAAAGTAGTTTATGAACCTTGACTGTATTGCTGTTTATTACACATGCGGCTGGAATCCTGAGGATACCTCCCACCAGAGCAGTTGGGGAAAGACACAGCCCACCTGTTCAAATCCACCTATGACCTTTGCTATAATGTGGAGACACATTCCTGTGTCCAATGAACAATGAGATTATAGAGACCATTGTATTGTGAATGTATGTTGTGTATATAAAGACCACCATTGCCTGGCCAGACACTCACTCTCTCTGAAGGCTTTCTCTCTGAATGCTGAGGGCTGGATCCAGGACGCGCTTGCGAATCATCCCCACGTATGTATATTTCTCTGTAGCCATTCTGTTCGCCATTCGTTTCAATTTGTTCACTCTTGTTTGTTATTGCAATACAATTATATAAACACACAGGCACCCAGGACCAACCTTATTTATAGGCCCACCCGCGTCTGTGTGTGGATATAGATTCAGGCGCAGATATAAATTTAAATGTAATATCCTATAAACTTTTGCTATTCACCACATCTTAAAATCTAAATGCAGCTCCCACTCAGTATTCTGAAGTGTATACTAAATTCTAAACAAAAAAGAGAATCACTTATGTGAGAGAGCGCAAAAATAAGATTTTACTCACCGGTAAATCTATTTCTCGTAGTCCGTAGTGGATGCTGGGAACTCCGTAAGGACCATGGGGAATAGCGGCTCCGCAGGAGACTGGGCACAATTAAAGAAAGCTTTAGGTCACCTGGTGTGCACTGGCTCCTCCCACTATGACCCTCCTCCAAGCCTCAGTTAGGACATTGTGCCCGGACGAGCTGACATAATAAGGAAGGATTTTGAATCCCGGGTAAGACTCTTACCAGCCACACCAATCACACTGTACAACTCGTGATACAATACCCAGTTTAACAGTATGAAAACAACTGAGCCTCTCAACAGATGGCTCAACAATAACCCTTTAGTTAACAGTAACTATGTACAAGTATTGCAAACAATCCGCACTTGGGACGGGCGCCCAGCATCCACTACGGACTACGAGAAATAGATTTACCGGTGAGTAAAATCTTATTTTCTCTGACGTCCTAGTGGATGCTGGGAACTCCGTAAGGACCATGGGGATTATACCAAAGCTCCCAAACGGGCGGGAGAGTGCGGATGACTCTGCAGCACCGAATGAGAGAACTCCAGGTCCTCCTCAGCCAGGGTATCAAATTTGTAGAATTTTGCAAACGTGTTTGCCCCTGACCAAGTAGCAGCTTGGCAAAGTTGTAAAGCCGAGACCCCTCGGGCAGCCGCCCAAGATGAGCCCACCTTCCTTGTGGAATGGGCTTTTACTGATTTAGGATGCGGCAGTCCAGCCGCAGAATGCGCCTGCTGAATTGTGCTACAAATCCAGCGAGCAATAGTCTGCTTAGAAGCAGGAGCACCCAGCTTGTTGGGTGCATACAGGATAAATAGCGAGTCAGTTTTCCTGACTCCAGCCGTCCTGGAAACATAAATTTTCAAGGCCCTGACTACGTCCAGTAACTTGGAGTCCTCCAAGTCCCTAGTAGCCGCAGGCACCACGATAGGTTGGTTCAAGTGAAAAGCTGATACCACCTTAGGAAGAAACTGGGGACGAGTCCTCAATTCTGCCCTATCCATATGGAAAATCAGATAAGGGCTTTTACATGACAAAGCCGCCAATTCTGACACACGCCTGGCCGAAGCCAAGGCCAATAACATGACCACTTTCCACGTGAGATATTTTAGATCCACGGTCTTAAGTGGCTCAAACCAATGTGATTTTAAGAAACTCAACACCACGTTGAGATCCCAAGGTGCCACTGGAGGCACAAACGGGGGCTGAATATGCAGCACTCCCTTCACAAACGTCTGAACTTCAGGCAATGAAGCCAGTTCTTTCTGGAAAAAAATCGACAGAGCCGAGATCTGTACCTTAATGGAGCCTAATTTCAGGCCCATAGTCACTCCTGTTTGTAGGAAATGCAGAAATCGACCTAGTTGAAATTCCTCTGTTGGGGCCTTTTCGGCCTCACACCAAGCAACATATTTCCGCCATATGCGGTGATAATGCTTTGCAGTTACATCTTTCCTGGCTTTAATCAGCGTAGGAATGACTTCCTCCGGAATGCCCTTTTCCTTCAGGATCCGGCGTTCAACCGCCATGCCGTCAAACGCAGCCGCGGTAAGTCTTGGAACAGACAGGGCCCCTGCTGCAGCAGGTACTGTCTGAGCGGCAGAGGCCATGGGTCCTCTGAGATCATCTCTTGGAGTTCCGGGTACCACGCTCGCCTTGGCCAGTCTGGAACCACGAGTATTGTTCTTACTCCTCGTTTTCTTATTATTCTCAGTACTCTTGGTATGAGAGGCAGAGGAGGGAACACATAAACTGACTGGTACACCCACGGTGTCACCAGAGCGTCCACAGCTATCGCCTGAGGGTCCCTTGACCTGGCGCAATATCTCTCTAGTTTTTTGTTTAGGCGGGACGCCATCATGTCCACTTGTGGACGTTCCCATCGATTTACAATCAGCGTGAAGACTTCTGGATGAAGTCCCCACTCTCCCGGGTGGAGGTCGTGCCTGCTGAGAAAGTCTGCTTCCCAGTTGTCCACTCCCGGAATGAACACTGCTGACAGTGCTAGTACGTGATTTTCCGCCCATCGGAGAATCCTTGTGGCTTCTGCCATTGCCATCCTGCTTCTCGTGCCGCCCTGTCGATTTACATGGGCGACTGCCGTGATGTTGTCTGACTGGATCAGTACCGGCTGGTTTTGAAGCAGAGGCCTTGCCTGACTTAGGGCGTTGTAAATGGCCCTTAGTTCCAGAATATTTATGTGTAGGGAAGTCTCCTGACTCGACCATAGTCCTTGGAAGTTTCTTCCCTGTGTGACTGCCCCCCAGCCCCGAAGGCTGGCATCCGTGGTCACCAGGACCCAGTCCTGTATGCCGAATCTGCGGCCCTCTAGAAGATGGGCCCTCTGCAGCCACCACAGCAGAGACACCCTGGTTCTTGGAGACAGGGTTATCAGGCGATGCATCTGAAGATGCGATCCGGACCACTGGTCCAACAGGTCCCACTGAAAGATTCTGGCATGGAACCTGCCGAAAGGAATTGCTTCGTAAGAAGCCACCATCTTTCCCAGGACCCGCGTGCAGTGATGCACCGATACCTGTTTCGGTTTCGGGAGGTCTCTGACTAGAGATGACAGCTCCTTGGCTTTCTCCTCCGGGAGAAACACTTTTTTCTGGACTGTGTCCAGGATCATACCCAGGAACAGTAGACGTGTCGTCGGAACCAGCTGTGATTTTGGAATATTCAGAATCCAACCGTGCTGGTGTAGCACCTCCTGAGATAGTGCTACTCCCACCAACAACTGCTCCTTGGACCTCGCCTTTATTAGGAGATCGTCCAAGTACGGGATAATTAAAACTCCCTTTCTTCGAAGGAGTATCATCATTTCCGCCATTACTTTGGTAAACACCCTCGGTGCCGTGGAAAGTCCGAACGGCAGCGTCTGGAATTGGTAATGGCAATCCTGTACCACAAATCTGAGGTACTCCTGGTGAGGATAGTAAATGGGGACATGCAGGTAAGCATCCTTGATGTCCAGGGATACCATGTAATCCCCCTCGTCCAGGCTTGCAATAACCGCCCTGAGCGATTCCATCTTGAACTTGAATTTTTTTATGTATGTGTTCAAGGATTTCAAATTTAAAATGGGTCTCACCGAACCGTCCGGTTTCGGTACCACAAACAGTGTGGAATAGTAACCCCGTCCTTGTTGAAGTAGGGGCACCTTGACTATCACCTGCTGGGAATACAGCTTGTGAATTGCCTCTAGCACAGCCTCCCTGCCTGAGGGAGTTGTCGGTAAGGCAGATTTTAGGAACCGGTGGGGTGGAGACGCCTCGAATTCCAGTTTGTACCCTTGAGATACTATTTGCAGGATCCAGGGATCCACCTGTGAGCGAGCCCACTGATCGCTGACATTTTTGAGGCGGCCCCCCACCGTACCTGGCTCCGTCTGTGGAGCCCCACCGTCATGCGGCGGACTTGGAAGAAGCGGGGGAGGACTTTTGCTCCTGGGAACCTGCTGTTTGTTGCAGCCTTTTTCCCCTACCTCTGCCTCTGGACAGAAAGGACCCGCCTTTTCCACGCCTGTTTTTCTGAGTCCGAAAGGACTGTACTTGATAAAACGGCGCCTTTTTAGGCTGTGAGGGAACATGGGGTAAAAATGCTGACTTCCCAGCAGTTGCTGTGGAAACTAGGTCCGAGAGACCATCCCCGAATAACTCCTCACCCTTATAAGGCAAAACTTCCATGTGCCTTTTTGAATCTGCATCCCCTGTCCACTGGCGAGTCCATAAGCCTCTCCTAGCAGAAATGGACAGTGCACTTATTTTAGATGCCAGCCGGCAGATCTCCCTCTGTGCATCTCTCATGTATAAGACTGAGTCTTTAATATGCTCTATGGTTAGCAGAATAGTGTCCCTGTCTAGGGTGTCAATATTTTCTGACAGGGAATCTGACCACGCAGCGGCAGCACTGCACATCCACGCTGACGCAATAGCAGGTCTAAGTATAATGCCTGAGTGTGTATATACAGACTTCAGGATAGCCTCCTGCTTTCTATCAGCAGGCTCCTTGAGGGCAGCCGTATCCGGAGACGGTAGTGCCACCTTTTTAGACAAACGTGTGAGCGCTTTATCCACCCTAGGTGGTGTTTCCCAACATGACCTATCCTCTGGCGGGAAAGGGAACGCCATAAGTAACTTCTTAGAGATTACCAATCTTTTATCAGGGAAAGCCCACGCTTCTTCACACACTTCATTTAATTCTTCTGATGGGGGAAAGACTACGGGTAGTTTTTTCTCCCCAAACATAATACCCTTTTTAGTGGTACCTGGGTTTATATCAGAAATGTGTAACACCTCTTTCATTGCTTCAATCATGCAACAAATGGCCTTAGTGGACATTAGACTAGACTCATCGTCATCGACACTGGTGTCAGTATCCGTGTCGACATCCGCGTCTGCCATCTGAGGTAGCGGGCGTTTTAGAGCCCCCGATGGCCTTTGAGACGCCTGGACAGGCACGAGCTGAGAAGCCGGCTGTCCCGCATTTGGCATGTCGTCAAATTTTTTGTGTAAGGAGTCGACGCGTGCACGCAATTCCTTCCATAAGTCCATCCACTCAGGTGTCTGCCCCGCAGGGGGTGACATCCCTTCTATATGCAACTGCTCCGCCTCCACCTCATTATCCTCATCAAACATGTCGACACAGCCGTACCGACACACCGCATACACACAGGGAATGCTCTAACAGAGGACAGGACCCACAAAAGCCCTTTGGGGAGACAGAGTGAGAGTATGCCAGCACACACCAGAGCGCTATATAATGCAGGGACTAACTAAATTATGTCCCCTATAGCTGCTGTTATATATACTGCGCCTAAATTTAGTGCCCCCCCTCTCTTTTTTTACCCTTTTCTGTAGTGTAGACTGCAGGGGAGAGCCAACGAGCTTCCTTCCAGCGGAGCTGTGAGGGAGAAATGGCGCCAGTGTGCTGAAGGAGATAGCTCCGCCCCTTTTTCGCGGACTATTCTCCCGCTTTTTTCTGGATTCTGGCAGGGGTAATTATCACATATATAGCCTCTGGGGCTATATATTGTGGTATTTTTGCCAGCCAAGGTCTTTTTATTGCTGCTCAGGGCGCCCCCCCCTAGCGCCCTGCACCCTCAGTGACCGGAGTGTGAAGTGTGTATGAGGAGCAATGGCGCACAGCTGCAGTGCTGTGCGCTACCTTGGTGAAGACTGATGTCTTCTGCCGCCGATTTTCCGGACCTCTTCTTGCTTCTGGCTCTGTAAGGGGGACGGCGGCGCGACTCCGGGACCGAACACCAAGGCCAGTTCCATGCGGTCGGTCCCTCTGGAGCTAATGGTGTCCAGTAGCCTAAGAAGCCCAAGCTAGCTGCAAGCAGGTAGGTTCGCTTCTTCTCCCCTTAGTCCCTCGCTGCAGTGAGCCTGTTGCCAGCAGGTCTCACTGTAAAATAAAAAACCTAAATATATACTTTCTTTCTAGAAGCTCAGGAGAGCCCCTAGTGTGCATCCAACCTCGGCCGGGCACAAAATCTAACTGAGGCGAGGAGGAGGGTCATAGTGGGAGGAGCCAGTGCACACCAGGTGACCTAAAGCTTTCTTTAATTGTGCCCAGTCTCCTGCGGAGCCGCTATTCCCCATGGTCCTTACGGAGTTCCCAGCATCCACTAGGACGTCAGAGAAAAGATTTTAAACATTTTTATTTCATATTAAAAACTATAAAATATTATTATACCATGAACATATGCATAATATCGCTATGGGCTTTTGAAACATATAATTATTATTGCTGCACAATGAAGACTAACATAAATGGAAGCCCAAGTCAGTCCACAGTGGAATGTTTACCACCAGCTGCCACTAATTTGCAGAAGTATCCTCACAATTCCTTTTATTTCCAATTTGTGGCTAGAATACAACTCAATGTCCCGCATCAACAGATTCTAGATACTAGATTCTTTATCCACAGGATTGATATATGGATATTGCTTGCTCAAGCAATATCCATATATCAATCCTGTGGATAAAGAATCTAGAATCTGTTGATGCGGGACATTGAGTTGTATTCTAGCCACAAATTGGAAATAAAAGGAATTGTGAGGATACTTCTGCAAATTAGTGGCAGCTGGTGGTAAACATTCCACTGTGGACTGACTTGGGCTTCCATCTATGTTAGTCTTCATTGTGCAGCAATAATAATTATATGTTTCAAAAGCCCATAGCGATATTATGCATATGTTCATGGTATAATAATATTTTATAGTTTTTAATATGAAATAAAAATGTTTAAAATCTTTTTGCGCTCTCTCACATAAGTGATTCTCTTTTTTGTTTGTTATTGTTCATAATATTCTCTGTTATTGTGTTAGATTTTGATGTTAGTTTGTAGTGTATAATAAGAATTTACTTACCGATAATTCTATTTCTCGTAGTCCGTAGTGGATGCTGGGGACTCCGTAAGGACCATGGGGAATAGCGGCTCCGCAGGAGACTGGGCACATCTAAAGAAAGCTTTAGGATTATCTGGTGTGCACTGGCTCCTCCCCCCATGACCCTCCTCCAAGCCTCAGTTAGGATACTGTGCCCGGACGAGCGTACACAATAAGGAAGGATCTTGAATCCCGGGTAAGACTCATACCAGCCACACCAATCACACCGTACAACTTGTGATCTGAACCCAGTTAACAGCATGATAACATAGGAGCCTCTAGAAAAGATGGCTCACTACAGCAATAACCCGATTTTTTGGTAACAATAACTATGTACCAGTATTGCAGACAATCCGCACTTGGGATGGGCGCCCAGCATCCACTACGGACTACGAGAAATAGAATTATCGGTAAGTAAATTCTTATTTTCTCTAACGTCCTAAGTGGATGCTGGGGACTCCGTAAGGACCATGGGGATTATACCAAAGCTCCCAAACGGGCGGGAGAGTGCGGATGACTCTGCAGCACCAAATGAGAGAACTCCAGGTCCTCCTCAGCCAGGGTATCAATTTTGTAGAATTTTACAAACGTATTTGCTCCTGACCAAGTAGCTGCTCGGCAAAGTTGTAAAGCCGAGACCCCTCGGGCAGCCGCCCAAGATGAGCCCACCTTCCTTGTGGAGTGGGCATTTACAGATTTTTGGCTGTGGCAGGCCTGCCACCGAATGTGCAAGCTGAATTGTACTACAAATCCAACGAGCAATAGTCTGCTTAGAAGCAGGAGCACCCAGCTTGTTGGGTGCATACAGGATAAACAGCGAGTCAGTTTTCCTGACTCCAGCCATCCTGGAAACATATATTTTCAGGGCCCTGACAACGTCTAGCACAGGGGTGGCCAACCAGTCAGAGACAAAGAGCCAAGATATCTTGTTAGGTACATCAAAGAGCCGACTTTAAGCCGAAGACGCACTTGCAAAAATGGGGTGTGACCTTGTGCCTGCTAGGCCACGCCCCTGGTATAAAATACATAGAAAAAGCCAAATCCAACATAAAATACAATGAAAAAGCCACTTCTACATCAAATAATTGAAAAGGCCAGATCCGCATAAAATATATTGAAAAGCCAGATTCACATTATTATTACAGTTATTTATAGGGCGCCACAAGTGTTTCGCAGCGCCGTACAAAGGACAGTACAGGGAGACAAAACTTAGCGTTAACAGTAAATAAATAACAAAAATGGAGTGCAGGTAACAAAGAGCACCACAATTCTCAAAACATAATACAGCTTAGATGTAAGTAGCGAAGGAGTAATCATTGTACTACTTGGGGCTGGCGGCCATAGATAGAGAGGGGCCATTTACCAGCACGAGAAAAAGCAGGTAAAGATGGTCGCTGAGTGAAATGTGTCAGGAAGAGGGCTTAGACAAGAGGAAAGAGGGCCCTGCTCTGAAGAGCTAACAATCACATAATACACTTTAGTTCCCCCATGTGTCACTCCAGCCAGCACCCGCATGTGTCACTCCAGCCAGCACCCGCCTGTGTCACTCCAGCCAGCACCCGCTTGTGTCACTCCAGCCAGCACCCGCCTGTGTCACTCCAGCCAGCTCCCCCCGTGTGTCACTCCAGCCAGCACCCGCATGTGTCACTCCAGCCAGCACCCGCCTGTGTCACTCCAGCCAGCACCCGCCTGTGTCACTCCAGCCAGCACCCGCATGTGTCACTCCAGCCAGCACCCGCATGTGTCACTCCAGCCAGCACCCGCATGTGTCACTCCAGCCAGCACCCGCCTGTGTCACTCCAGCCAGCACCCGCCTGTGTCACTCCAGCCAGCACCCGCCTGTGTCACTCCAGCCAGCACCCGCCTGTGTCACTCCAGCCAGCACCCGCCTGTGTCACTCCAGCCAGCACCCGCCTGTGTCACTCCAGCCAGCTCCCCCGTGTGTATTTGGCTCCCTCAGTTCTCAGTCTACATAGTGCTGCTGCATGTCTGGCTGGAGTGCAGCGGTTTACAGATCTCTTGTGGTCACGTGACTTTGAGTGTTGGGAGCCACATTTGAATAAAGAAAGAGCCGCATGTGGCTCAAGAGCCACGCGTTGGCCACCACTGGTCTAGCAACTTGGAGTCCTCCAAGTCCCTAGTAGCCGCAGGCACCACAATAGGTTGGTTCAGGTGAAACGCTGAAACCACCTTAGGGAGAAACTGAGGACGAGTCCTCAATTCCGCCCTGTCCGAATGGAAAATCAGATAAGGGCTTTTACAGGATAAAGCCGCCAATTCTGACACGCGCCTGGCCCAGGCCAGGGCCAACAGCATGACCACTTTCCCTGTGAGATATTTTAACTCCACAGATTTAAGTGGTTCAAACCAATGTGACTTTTGGAACCCAAAAACTACATTGAGATCCCAAAGTGCCACTGGAGGCACAAAAGGAGGCTGTATATGCAGTACCCCTTTTACAAACGTCTGAACTTCAGGGACTGAAGCTAGTTCTTTTTGGAAGAAAATTGACAGGGCCGAAATTTGAACCTTAATGGACCCCAATTTCAGGCCCATAGACACTCCTGTTTGCAGGAAATGTAGGAATCGACCCAGTTGAATTTCCTCCGTCGGGCCTTACTGGCCTCGCACCACGCAACATATTTTCGCCAAATGCGGTGATAATGTTTTGCGGTTACATCCTTCCTGGCTTTGATCAGGATAGGGATGACTTCATCCGGAATGCCTTTTTTCCTTCAGGATCCGGCGTTCAACCGCCATGCCGTCAAACGCAGCCGCGGTAAGTCTTGGAACAGACAGGGTCCCTGCTGGAGCAGGTCCCTTCTTAGAGGTAGAGGCCACGGATCCTCCGTGAGCATCTCTTGAAGTTCCGGTTACCAAGTCCTTCTTGGCCAATCCGGAGCCACGAATATAGTGCTTACTCCTCTCCATCTTATCAATCTCAGTACCTTGGGTATGAGAGGCAGAGGAGGGAACACATACACTGACTGGTACACCCACGGTGTTACCAGAGCGTCTACAGCTATTGCCTGAGGGTCCCTTGACCTGGCGCAATACCTGTCGAGTTTTTCCCAACGGTTTATAATCATGTGGAAGACTTCTGGGTGAAGTCCCCACTCTCCCGGGTGGAGGTCGTGCTGAGGAAGTCTGCTTCCCAGTTGTCCACTCCCGGAATGAATACTGCTGACAGTGCTATCACATGATTTTCCGACCAGCGAAGAATCCTTGCAGCTTCTGCCATTGCCCTCCTGCTTCTTGTGTTACCCTGTCTGTTTACGTGGGTGACTGCCGTGATGTTGTCCGACTGGATCAACACCGGCTGACCTTGAAGCAGAGGTCTTGCTAAGCTTAGAGCATTGTAAATGGCCCTTAGCTTCAGGATATTTATGTGAAGTGATGTCTCCAGGCTTGACCATAAGCCCTGGATATTCCTTCCCTGTGTGACTGCTCCCCAGCCTCGCAGGCTGGCATCCGTGGTCACCAGGACCCAGTCCTGAATGCCGAATCTGCGGCCCTCTAGAAGATGAGCACTCTGCAACCACCACAGCAGGGACACCCTTGTCCTTGGTGACAGGGTTATCCGCTGATGCATCTGAAGATGCGACCCGGACCATTTGTCCAGCAGGTCCCACTGGAAAGTTCTTGCGTGGAATCTGCCGAATGGGATTGCTTCGTAGGAAGCCACCATTTTACCCAGAACCCTTGTGCATTGATGCACTGAGACTTGGCTCGGTTTTAGGAGGTTCCTGACTAGCTCGGATAACTCCCTGGCTTTCTCCTCCGGGAGAAACACCTTTTTCTGGACTGTGTCCAGGATCATCCCTAGGAACAGAAGACAAGTCGTCGGAACCAGCTGCGATTTTGGAATATTGAGAATCCAATCGTGCTGCCGCAACACTACCTGAGATAGTGCTACACCGACCTCCAACTGTTCCCTGGATCTTACCCTTATCAGGGAATCGTCCAAGTAAAGGATAACTAAAATTCCCTTCCTTCGAAGGAATATCATCATTTCGGCCATTACCTTGGTAAAGACCCGGGGTGCCGTGGACCATCCATACGGCAGCGTCTGAACTGATAGTGACAGTTCTGTACCATAAACCTGAGGTACCCTTGATGAGAAGGGTAAATTTTGACATGAAGGTAAGCATCCTTGATGTACCGAGACATCATGTAGTCCCCTTCTTCCAGGTTCGCAATCACTGCTCTGAGTGACTCAATCTTGAATTTGAACCTCTGTATGTAAGTGTTCAAAGATTTTAGATTTAGAATCGGTCTCACCGAGCCGTCCGGCTTCGGTACCACAACAGTGTGGAATAATACCCCGTTCCCTGTTGCAGGAGGGGTACCTTGATTATCACCTGCTGGGAATACAGCTTGTGAATGGCTTCCAAAACTGTCTCCCTGTCAGAAGAAGACATCGGTAAAGCCGACTTTAGGAAACGGCGAGGGGGAGACGTCTCGAATTCTAATTTGTACCCCTGAGATATCACCTGAAGGATCCAGGGGTCTACTTGCGAGTGAGCCCACTGCGCGCTGAAATTCATTGAGACGGGCCCCCCACCGTGCCTGATTCTGCTTGTAAAGCCCCAGCGTCATACTGAGGGCTTGGCAGAGGCGGGAGAGGGTTTCTGTTCCTGGGAACTGGCTGATTTCTGCAGCCTTTTTTCCTCTCCCTCTGTCACGGGGCAGAAATGAGGAACCTTTTGCCCGCTTGTCCACGAAAAGACTGCGCCTGATAATACGGCGTCTTCTCATGTTGAGAGGCGACCTGGGGTACAAACGTGGATTTCCCAGCTGTTGCCGTGGCCACCAGGTCTGAAAGACCGACCCCAAATAACTCCTCCCTTTAATAAGGCAATACTACCAAATGCCGTTTGTAATACGCCTCACCTGACCACTGACGTGTCCATAACCCTCTACTGGTAGAAATGGACAACGCACTTAGACTTGATGCCAGTCGGCAAATATTACGCTGTGCATCACGCATATATAGAAATGCATCTTTTAAATGCTCTATAGGCAAAAATATACTGTCCCTATCTAGGGTATCAATATTTTCAGTCAGGGAATCCGACCACGCCAACCCAGCACTGCACATCCAGGCTGAGGCGATTGCTGGTCGCAGTATAACACCAGTATGTGTGTAAATACATTTTAGGATACCCTCCTGCTTTCTATCAGCAGGATCCTTAAGGGCGGCCATCTCAGGAGAGGGTAGAGCCCTTACAAGCGTGTGAGCGCTTTATCCACCCTAGGGGGTGTTTCCCAACGCACCCTAACCTCTGGCGGGAAAGGATATAATGCCAATAACATTTTAGAAATTATCAGTTGTTATCGGGGGAAAACCACGCATCATCACACACCTCATTTAATTTCTCAGATTCAGGAAAACTACAGGTAGTTTTTCCTCACCGAACATAATACCCCTTTTTTTGGTGGTACTCGTATTATCAGAAATGTGTAAAACATTTTTCATTGCCTCAATCATGTAACGTGTGGCCCTATTGGAAGCACATTTGTCTCTTCACCGTCGACACTGGAGTCAGTATCCGTGTCGGCGTCTATATCTGCCATCTGAGGTAACGGGCGCTTTAGAGCCCCTGACGGCCTATGAGACGTCTGGACAGGCACAAGCTGAGTAGCCGGCTGTCTCATGTCAACCACTGTCTTTTATACAGAGCTGACACTGTCACGTAATTCCTTCCAACAGTTCATCCACTCAGGTGTCGACCCCCTAGAGGGTGACATCACTATTACAGGCAATCTGCTCCGTCTCCACATCATTTTTCTCCTCATACATGTCGACACAAACGTACCGACATACAGCACACACACAGGGAATGCTCTGATAGAGGACAGGACCCCACTAGCCCTTTGGGGAGACAGAGGGAGAGTTTGCCAGCACACACCAGAGCGCTATAGTATATATATACAGGGATAACCTTATATAAGTGTTTTTCCCCTTATAGCTGCTGTATCTTTAATACTGCGCGTAATTAGTGCCCCCCCTCTCTTTTTTAACCCTTTCTGTAGTGTAGTGACTGCAGGGGAGAGACAGGGAGCTTCCCTCCAACGGAGCTGTGAGGGAAAATGGCGCCAGTGTGCTGAGGAGATAGGCTCTGCCCCCTTATCGGCGGCCTTATCTCCCGTTTTTTTATGTATTTTGGCAGGGGTTAAATGCATCCATATAGCCCAGGAGCTATATGTGATGCATTTTTTGCCATCCAAGGTGTTTTTTATTGCGTCTCAGGGCGCCCCCCCCCAGCGCCCTGCACCCTCAGTGACCGGAGTGTGAAGTGTGCTGAGAGCAATGGCGCACAGCTGCAGTGCTGTGCGCTACCTTGTTGAAGACAGGACGTCTTCTGCCGCCGATTTTCCGGACCTCTTCTGCCTTCTGGCTCTGTAAGGGGGCCGGCGGCGCGGCTCTGGGACCCATCCAGGCTGGGCCTGTGATCGTCCCTCTGGAGCTAATGTCCAGTAGCCTAAGAAGCCCAATCCACTCTGCACGCAGGTGAGTTCGCTTCTTCTCCCCTTAGTCCCTCGATGCAGTGAGCCTGTTGCCAGCAGGTCTCGCTGAAAATAAAAAACCTAAACTAAAACTTTCACTAAGAAGCTCAGGAGAGCCCCTAGTGTGCACCCTTCTCGTTCGGGCACAAAGATCTAACTGAGGCTTGGAGGAGGGTCATGGGGGGAGGAGCCAGTGCACACCAGATAATCCTAAAGCTTTCTTTAGATGTGCCCAGTCTCCTGCGGAGCCGCTATTCCCCATGGTCCTTACGGAGTCCCCAGCATCCACTTAGGACGTTAGAGAAAACTTGTATTGTGTTTTTCCCCTTTTCTCTAAACAATCCACGGCAGTGTTAGAACTGCTGCGGTTTTAAATCCAAACTAGGTCTTGTGTTTTCACTGTTTACTGCAAAGGGCTTTTCTTAGCGTCTCAATCGCTCAAACAGCATACACATAGTTAAGGTTTTTAAGCATTACATCATTATAGTATTTGACTACTAAGGTTTAGAGTATAAGTATATTCTCACTGTGTTTTATTAGCAAGGTTTAAAGGTTATCCACTGTGTGTGCGCCCGCTGTGTGTAATCCGTACCCTCAGCGCAGCGTGTGTACGCCAAGTGCGTACCACGTGCGGGACTCTGTACGCAAATAGCGTACAAAGTGCGTAGCACGTGCACCTGGTCTAGCGGCCATAACGGCTCAACGGTATTAGTATATAGCTTTATGTTTAATGGTAATAATTGACATTATCACCTCACTCTCAGGACACATGTAATACAGACAGTCCCGGTGTCCCCTAACTCTCAGGACACATGTAATACAGACAGTCCCGGTGTCCCCTCACTCTCAGGACACATGTAATACAGACAGTCCCGGTTTCCCCTCACTCTCAGGACACATGTAGTACAGACAGTCCCGGTGTCTCCTCACTCTCAGGGCACATGTAATACAGACAGTCCCGGTGTCTCCTCACTCTCAGGACACACGTAATACAGGCAGTCCTGGTTTCCCCTCACTCTCAGGACACATGTAATACAGACAGTCCCGTGTCCCCTCACTCTCAGGACACATGTAATACACACAGTTCCGGTTTCCCATCACTCTCAGGACACGTCATACAGACAGTCCCGGTGTCCCCTCACACTCAGGACACATGTCATGTAATACAGACAGTCCCGGTTTCCCCTCACTCTCAGGACACATGTGATACAGACAGTCCCGGTGTCCCCTCACTCTCAGGACACATGTAATACAGATAGTCCCAGTGTCTGCTCACTCTCAGAACACATGTAATACAGACAGTCCCTGTGTCCCCTCACTCTCAGGACACATGTAGTACATACAGTCCCAGTGTCCCCTCACTCTCAGGACACATGTAATACAGACAGTCCCAGAGTCCCCTCACTCTCAGGACACGTGTAATACAGACAGTCCCGGTGTCCCCTCACTCTCAGGACACATGTGATACAGACAGTCCCGGTGTCCCCTCACTCTCAGGACACATGTAATACAGACAGTCCCGGTGTCCACTCACTCTCAGGACACATGTAATACAGATAGTCCCGGTGTCCCCTCACTCTCAGGACACATGTAATACAGACAGTCCCGGTGTCCCCTCACTTTCAGGATACATGTAATACAGACAGTCCCGGAGTCCCCTCACTCTCAGTAAACATGTAATACAGACAGTCCCTGTGTCGCCTCACTCTCAGGACACATGTAATACAGACAGTCCCGGTGTCCCCTCACTCTCAGGACACATGTAATACAGACAGTCCCGGTGTCCCCTCACTCTCAGGACACATGTAATACAGACAGTCCCGGTGTCCCCTCACTCTCAGGATACATGTAATACAGATAGTCCCGGCGTCCCCTCACTCTCAGGACACATGTAATACAGACAGTCCCGGAGTCCCCTCACTCTCAGGACACATGTAATACAGACAGTCCCGGTTTCCCCTCACTCTCAGGACACATGTAATACAGACAGTCCCAGTGTCCCCTCACTCTCAGGACACGTAATACAGACAGTCCCGGTTTTCCCCTCACTCTCAGGACACATGTAATACAGACAGTCCCGGTGTCCCCTCACTCTCAGGACACATGTAATACAGACAGTCCTGGTGTCCCCTCACTCTCAGGACACATGTAATACAGACAGTCCCTATGTCCTATCACTCTCAGGACACATGTAATACAGAAAGTCCCAGTGTCCCGTCACTCCCAGGATGCATGTAATACAGACAGTCCCGCTGTCCCCTCACTCTCAGGACACATGTAATACAGACAGTCTTGGTGTCCCCTCACTCTCAGGACACATGTAATACAGACAGTCCCGGTGTCCCCTCACTCTCAGGACACATATAATACAGACAGTCCCGGTTTCCCCTCACTCTCAGGACACATGTCATACAGACAGTCCCGGTGTCCCCTCACACTCAGGACACATGTCATGTAATACAGACAGTCCCGGTTTCCCCTCACTCTCAGGACACATGTAACACAGACAGTCCCGGTGTCCCCTCACTCTCAGGACACATGTAATACAGACAGTCCCTGTGTCCCCTCACTCTCAGGACACATGTAATACAGACAGTCCCAGAGTCCCCTCACTCTCAGGACACGTGTAATACAGACAGTCCCGGTGTCCCCTAACTCTCATGACACATGTGATACAGACAGTCCCGGTGTCCACTCACTCTCAGGACATATGTAATACAGACAGTCCCGGTGTTCAATCACTCTCAGGACACATGTAATACAGATAGTCCCGGTGTCCCCTCACTCTCAGGACACATGTAATACAGACAGTCCCGGTGTCTGCTCACTCTCAGTAAACATGTAATACAGACAGTCCCTGTGTCCCCTCACTCTCAGGACACATGTAATACAGACAGTCCCGGTGTCCCCTCACTCTCAGGACACATGTAATACAGACAGTCCCTGTGTCCTATCACTCTCAGGACACATGTAATACAGACAGTCCCGCTGTCCCCTCACTCTCAGGACACATGTAATACAGACAGTCCTGGTGTACCCTCACTTTCAGCACACATGTAATACAGACAGTCCCGGTGTCCCCTTACTCTCAGGACACATGTAATACAGACAGTCCCGGTGTCCACTCACTCTCAGGACACATGTAATACAGATAGTCCCGGTGTCCCCTCACTCTCAGGACACATGTAATACAGACAGTCCCGGTGTCCCCTCACTCTCAGGACACATGTCATACAGACAGTCCCGGTGTCCCCTCACACTAAGGACACATGTCATGTAATACAGACAGTCCCGGTTTCCCCTCACTCTCAGGACACATGTAATACAGACAGTCCCGGTGTCCCCTCACTCTCAGGACACATGTAATACAGATAGTCCCGGTGTCTGCTCACTCTCAGGACACATGTAATACAGACAGTCCCTGTGTCCCCTCACTCTCAGGACACATGTAGTACAGACAGTCCCAGTGTCCCCTCACTCTCAGGACACATGTAATACAGACAGTCCCAGAGTCCCCTCACTCTCAGGACACGTGTAATACAGACAGTCGCGGTGTCCCCTCACTCTCAGGACACATGTGATACAGACAGTCCCGGTGTCTCCTCACTCTCAAGACACATGTAATACAGACAGTCCCAGTGTCCACTCACTCTCAGGACACATGTAATACAGATAGTCCCGGTGTCCCCTCACTCTCAGGACACATGTAACACAGACCGTCCCGGTGTCCCCTCACTCTCAGGATACATGTAATACAGACAGTCCCGGTGTCTGCTCACTCTCAGTAAACATGTAATACAGACAGTCCCGGTGTCCCCTCACTCTCAGGACACATGTAATACAGACAGTCCCGGTGTCCCCTCACTCTCAGGATACATGTAATACAGACAGTCCCGGTGTCTGCTCACTCTCAGTAAACATGTAATACAGACAGTCCCTGTGTCCCCTCACTCTCAGGACACATGTAATACAGACAGTCCCGGTGTCCCCTCACTCTCAGGACACATGTAATACAGACAGTCCCTGTGTCCTATCACTCTCAGGACACATGTAATACAGACAGTCCCGGTATCCCCTCACTCTCAGGACACATGTAATACATACAGTCCCGGTGTCCCCTCACTCTCAGGACACATGAAATACAGACAGTCCCGGTGTCCACTCACTCTCAGGACACATGTAATACAGATAGTCCCGGTGTCCCCTCACTCTCAGGACACATGTAATACAGACAGTCCCGGTGTCCCCTCACTCTCAGGACACATGTCATACAGACAGTCCCGGTGTCCCCTCACACTCAGGACACATGTCATGTAATACAGACAGTCCCGGTTTCCCCACACTCTCAGGACACATGTAATACAGACAGTCCCGGTGTCCCCTCACTCTCAGGACACATGTAATACAGATAGTCCCGGTGTCTGCTCACTCTCAGGACACATGTAATACAGACAGTCCCTGTGTCCCCTCACTCTCAGGACACATGTAATACAGACAGTCCCAGAGTCCCCTCACTCTCAGGACACGTGTAATACAGACAGTCGCGGTGTCCCCTCACTCTCAGGACACATGTAATACAGACAGTCCCGGTGTCCCCTCACTCTCAGGACACATGTCATACAGACAGTCCCGGTGTCCCCTCACACAGAGGACACATGTCATGTAATACAGACAGTCCCGGTTTCCCCTCACTCTCAGGACACATGTAATACAGACAGTCCCGGTGTCCCCTCACTCTCAGGACACATGTAATACAGATAGTCCCGGTGTCTGCTCACTCTCAGGACACATGTAATACAGACAGTCCCTGTGTCCCCTCACTCTCAGGACACATGTAATACAGACAGTCCCAGAGTCCCCTCACTCTCAGGACACGTGTAATACAGACAGTCGCGGTGTCCCCTCACACTCAGGACACATGTGATACAGACAGTCCTGGTGTCTCCTCACTCTCAGGACACATGTAATACAGACAGTCCCGGTGTCCACTCACTCTCAGGACACATGTAATACAGATAGTCCCGGTGTCCCCTCACTCTCAGGATACATGTAACACAGACAGTCCCGGTGTCTGCTCACTCTCAGTAAACATGTAATACAGACAGTCCCGGTGTCCCCTCACTCTCAGGACACATGTAACACAGACAGTCCCTGTCCACTCACTCTCAGGACACATGTGATACAGACAGTCCCGGTGTCCCCTCACTCTCAGGATACATGTAATACAGACAGTCCCGGTGTCTGCTCACTCTCAGTAAACATGTAATACAGACAGTCCCTGTGTCCCCTCACTCTCAGGACACATGTAATACAGACAGTCCCTATGTCCTATCACTCTCAGGACACATGTAATACAGACAGTCCCAGTGTCCCGTCACTCCCAGGATGCATGTAATACAGACAGTCCCGCTGTCCCCTCACTCTCAGGACACATGTAATACAGACAGTCTTGGTGTCCCCTCACTCTCAGGACACATGTAATACAGATAGTCCCGGTGTCTGCTCACTCTCAGGACACATGTAATACAGACAGTCCCTGTGTCCCCTCACTCTCATGACACATGTGATACAGACAGTCCCGGTGTCCACTCACTCTCAGGACATATGTAATACAGACAGTCCCGGTGTTCACTCACTCTCAGGACACATGTAATACAGATAGTCCCGGTGTCCCCTCACTCTCAGGACACATGTAATACAGACAGTCCCGGTGTCTGCTCACTCTCAGTAAACATGTAATACAGACAGTCCCTGTGTCCCCTCACTCTCAGGACACATGTAATACAGACAGTCCCGGTGTCCCCTCACTCTCAGGACACATGTAATACAGACAGTCCCTGTGTCCTATCACTCTCAGGACACATGTAATACAGACAGTCCCGCTGTCCCCTCACTCTCAGGACACATGTAATACAGACAGTCCTGGTGTCCCCTCACTTTCAGCACACATGTAATACAGACAGTCCCGGTGTCCCCTTACTCTCAGGACACATGTAATACAGAGAGTCCCGGTGTCCACTCACTCTCAGGACACATGTAATACAGATAGTCCCGGTGTCCCCTCACTCTCAGGACACATGTAATACAGACAGTCCCGGTGTCCCCTCACTCTCAGGACACATGTCATACAGACAGTCCCGGTGTCCCCTCACACTAAGGACACATGTCATGTAATACAGACAGTCCCGGTTTCCCCTCACTCTCAGGACACATGTAATACAGACAGTCCCGGTGTCCCCTCACTCTCAGGACACATGTAATACAGATAGTCCCGGTGTCTGCTCACTCTCAGGACACATGTAATACAGACAGTCCCTGTGTCCCCTCACTCTCAGGACACATGTAGTACAGACAGTCCCAGTGTCCCCTCACTCTCAGGACACATGTAATACAGACAGTCCCAGAGTCCCCTCACTCTAAGGACACGTGTAATACAGACAGTCGCGGTGTCCCCTCACTCTCAGGACACATGTGATACAGACAGTCCCGGAGTCCCCTCACTCTCAGGACACGTGTAATACAGACAGTCGCAGTGTCCCCTCACTCTCAGGACACATGTGATACAGACAGTCCCGGTGTCTCCTCACTCTCAGGACACATGTAATACAGACAGTCCCAGTGTCCACTCACTCTCAGGACACATGTAATACAGATAGTCCCGGTGTCCCCTCACTCTCAGGATACATGTAACACAGACCGTCCCGGTGTCTGCTCACTCTCAGTAAACATGTAATACAGACAGTCCCGGTGTCCCCTCACTCTCAGGACACATGTAATACAGATAGTCCCGGTGTCCCCTCACTCTCAGGACACATATAATACAGACAGTCCCGGTGTCCCCTCACTCTCAGGACACATATCATACAGACAGTCCCGGTGTCCCCTCACACTCAGGACACATGTCATGTAATACAGACAGTCCCGGTTTCCCCTCACTCTCAGGACACATGTAATACAGACAGTCCCGGTGTCCCCTCACTCTCAGGACACATGTAATACAGACAGTCCCGGTGTCCCCTCACTCTCAGGATACATGTAATACAGATAGTCCCGGCGTCCCCTCACTCTCAGGACACATGTAATACAGACAGTCCCGGAGTCCCCTCACTCTCAGGACACATGTAATACAGACAGTCCCGGTTTCCCCTCACTCTCAGGACACATGTAATACAGACAGTCCCAGTGTCCCCTCACTCTCAGGACACGTAATACAGACAGTCCCGGTTTTCCCCTCACTCTCAGGACACATGTAATACAGACAGTCCCGGTTTTCCCCTCACTCTCAGGACACATGTAATACAGACAGTCCCGGTGTCCCCTCACTCTCAGGACACATGTAATACAGACAGTCCTGGTGTCCCCTCACTCTCAGGACACATGTAATACAGACAGTCCCTATGTCCTATCACTCTCAGGACACATGTAATACAGACAGTCCCAGTGTCCCGTCACTCCCAGGATGCATGTAATACAGACAGTCCCGCTGTCCCCTCACTCTCAGGACACATGTAATACAGACAGTCTTGGTGTCCCCTCACTCTCAGGACACATGTAATACGGACAGTCCCGGTGTCCCCTCACTCTCAGGACACATATAATACAGACAGTCCCGGTTTCCCCTCACTCTCAGGACACATGTCATACAGACAGTCCCGGTGTCCCCTCACACTCAGGACACATGTCATGTAATACAGACAGACCCGGTTTCCCCTCACTCTCAGGACACATGTAACACAGACAGTCCCGGTGTCCCCTCACTCTCAGGACACATGTAATACAGATAGTCCCGGTGTCTGCTCACTCTCAGGACACATGTAATACAGACAGTCCCTGTGTCCCCTCACTCTCAGGACACATGTAATACAGACAGTCCCAGAGTCCCCTCACTCTCAGGACACGTGTAATACAGACAGTCCCGGTGTCCCCTCACTCTCATGACACATGTGATACAGACAGTCCCGGTGTCCACTCACTCTCAGGACATATGTAATACAGACAGTCCCGGTGTTCACTCACTCTCAGGACACATGTAATACAGATAGTCCCGGTGTCCCCTCACTCTCAGGACACATGTAATACAGACAGTCCCGGTGTCTGCTCACTCTCAGTAAACATGTAATACAGACAGTCCCTGTGTCCCCTCACTCTCAGGACACATGTAATACAGACAGTCCCGGTGTCCCCTCACTCTCAGGACACATGTAATACAGACAGTCCCTGTGTCCTATCACTCTCAGGACACATGTAATACAGACAGTCCCGCTGTCCCCTCACTCTCAGGACACATGTAATACAGACAGTCCTGGTGTACCCTCACTTTCAGCACACATGTAATACAGACAGTCCCGGTGTCCCCTTACTCTCAGGACACATGTAATACAGACAGTCCCGGTGTCCACTCACTCTCAGGACACATGTAATACAGATAGTCCCGGTGTCCCCTCACTCTCAGGACACATGTAATACAGACAGTCCCGGTGTCCCCTCACTCTCAGGACACATGTCATACAGACAGTCCCGGTGTCCCCTCACACTAAGGACACATGTCATGTAATACAGACAGTCCCGGTTTCCCCTCACTCTCAGGACACATGTAATACAGACAGTCCCGGTGTCCCCTCACTCTCAGGACACATGTAATACAGATAGTCCCGGTGTCTGCTCACTCTCAGGACACATGTAATACAGACAGTCCCTGTGTCCCCTCACTCTCAGGACACATGTAGTACAGACAGTCCCAGTGTCCCCTCACTCTCAGGACACATGTAATACAGACAGTCCCAGAGTCCCCTCACTCTCAGGACACGTGTAATACAGACAGTCGCGGTGTCCCCTCACTCTCAGGACACATGTGATACAGACAGTCCCGGTGTCTCCTCACTCTCAGGACACATGTAATACAGACAGTCCCAGTGTCCACTCACTCTCAGGACACATGTAATACAGATAGTCCCGGTGTCCCCTCACTCTCAGGATACATGTAACACAGACCGTCCCGGTGTCTGCTCACTCTCAGTAAACATGTAATACAGACAGTCCCGGTGTCCCCTCACTCTCAGGACACATGTAATACAGACAGTCCCGGTGTCCCCTCACTCTCAGGATACATGTAATACAGACAGTCCCGGTGTCTGCTCACTCTCAGTAAACATGTAATACAGACAGTCCCTGTGTCCCCTCACTCTCAGGACACATGTAATACAGACAGTCCCGGTGTCCCCTCACTCTCAGGACACATGTAATACAGACAGTCCCTGTGTCCTATCACTCTCAGGACACATGTAATACAGACAGTCCCGGTATCCCCTCACTCTCAGGACACATGTAATACAGACAGTCCCGGTGTCCCCTCACTCTCAGGACACATGAAATACAGACAGTCCCGGTGTCCACTCACTCTCAGGACACATGTAATACAGATAGTCCCGGTGTCCCCTCACTCTCAGGACACATGTAATACAGACAGTCCCGGTGTCCCCTCACTCTCAGGACACATGTCATACAGACAGTCCCGGTGTCCCCTCACACTCAGGACACATGTCATGTAATACAGACAGTCCCGGTTTCCCCACACTCTCAGGACACATGTAATACAGACAGTCCCGGTGTCCCCTCACTCTCAGGACACATGTAATACAGATAGTCCCGGTGTCTGCTCACTCTCAGGACACATGTAATACAGATAGTCCCTGTGTCCCCTCACTCTCAGGACACATGTAATACAGATAGTCCCAGAGTCCCCTCACTCTCAGGACACGTGTAATACAGACAGTCGCGGTGTCCCCTCACTCTCAGGACACATGTAATACAGACAGTCCCGGTGTCCCCTCACTCTCAGGACACATGTAATACAGATAGTCCCGGTGTCTGCTCACTCTCAGGACACATGTAATACAGACAGTCCCTGTGTCCCCTCACTCTCAGGACACATGTAATACAAACAGTCCCAGAGTCCCCTCACTCTCAGGACACGTGTAATACAGACAGTCGCGGTGTCCCCTCACTCTCAGGACACATGTGATACAGACAGTCCTGGTGTCTCCTCACTCTCAGGACACATGTAATACAGACAGTCCCGGTGTCCACTCACTCTCAGGACACATGTAATACAGATAGTCCCGGTGTCCCCTCACTCTCAGGATACATGTAACACAGACAGTCCCGGTGTCTGCTCACTCTCAGTAAACATGTAATACAGACAGTCCCGGTGTCCCCTCACTCTCAGGACACATGTAACACAGACAGTCCCGGTGTCCACTCACTCTCAGGACACATGTGATACAGACAGTCCCGGTGTCCCCTCACTCTCAGGATACATGTAATACAGACAGTCCCGGTGTCTGCTCACTCTCTGTAAACATGTAATACAGACAGTCCCTGTGTCCCCTCACTCTCAGGACACATGTAATACAGACAGTCCCGGTGTCCCCTCACTCTCAGGACACATGTAATACAGATAGTCCCGGTGTCTGCTCACTCTCAGGACACATGTAATACAGACAGTCCCTGTGTCCCCTCACTCTCAGGACACATGTAATACAGATAGTCCCAGAGTCCCCTCACTCTCAGGACACGTGTAATACAGACAGTCGCGGTGTCCCCTCACTCTCAGGACACATGTAATACAGACAGTCCCGGTGTCCCCTCACTCTCAGGACACATGTAATACAGATAGTCCCGGTGTCTGCTCACTCTCAGGACACATGTAATACAGACAGTCCCTGTGTCCCCTCACTCTCAGGACACATGTAATACAAACAGTCCCAGAGTCCCCTCACTCTCAGGACACGTGTAATACAGACAGTCGCGGTGTCCCCTCACTCTCAGGACACATGTGATACAGACAGTCCTGGTGTCTCCTCACTCTCAGGACACATGTAATACAGACAGTCCCGGTGTCCACTCACTCTCAGGACACATGTAATACAGATAGTCCCGGTGTCCCCTCACTCTCAGGATACATGTAACACAGACAGTCCCGGTGTCTGCTCACTCTCAGTAAACATGTAATACAGACAGTCCCGGTGTCCCCTCACTCTCAGGACACATGTAACACAGACAGTCCCGGTGTCCACTCACTCTCAGGACACATGTGATACAGACAGTCCCGGTGTCCCCTCACTCTCAGGATACATGTAATACAGACAGTCCCGGTGTCTGCTCACTCTCTGTAAACATGTAATACAGACAGTCCCTGTGTCCCCTCACTCTCAGGACACATGTAATACAGACAGTCCCGGTGTCCCCTCACTCTCAGGACACATGTAATACAGACAGTCCCTGTGTTCTATCACTCTCAGGACACATGTAATACAGACAGTCCCGCTGTCCCCTCACACTCAGGACACATGTAATACAGACAGTCCTGGTGTACCCTCACTCTCAGCACACATGTAATACAGACAGTCCCGGTATCCCCTCACTCTCAGCACACATGTAATACAGACAGTCCCGGTGTCCCCTCACTCTCAGGACACATGTAATACAGACAGTCCCGGTGTCCACTCACTCTCAGGACACATGTAATACAGATAGTCCCGGTGTCCCCTCACTCTCAGGACACATATAATACAGACAGTCCCAGTGTCCCCTCACTCTCAGGACACATATCATACAGACAGTCCCGGTGTCCCCTCACACTCAGGACACATGTCATGTAATACAGACAGTCCCGGTTTCCCCTCACTCTCAGGACACATGTAATACAGACAGTCCCGGTGTCCCCTCACTCTCAGGACACATGTAATACAGATAGTCCCGGTGTCTGCTCACTCTCAGGACACATGTAATACAGACAGTCCCTGTGTCCCCTCACTCTCAGGACACATGTAGTACAGACAGTCCCAGTGTCCCCTCACTCTCAGGACACATGTAATACAGACAGTCCCAGAGTCCCCTCACTCTCAGGACACGTGTAATACAGACAGTCCCAGTGTCCCCTCACTCTGAGGACACATGTGATACAGACAGTCCCGGTGTCCCCTCACTCTCAGGACACATGTAATACAGACAGTCCCGGTGTCCACTCACTCTCAGGACACATGTAATACAGATAGTCCCGGTGTCCCCTCACTCTCAGGACACATGTGATACAGACAGTCCCGGTGTCCCCTCAGTCTCAGGATACATGTAATACAGACAGTCCCGGTGTCTGCTCACTCTCAGTAAACATGTAATACAGACAGTCCCTGTGTCCCCTCACTCTTAGGACACATGTAATACAGACAGTCCCGGTGTCCCCTCACTCTCAGGACACATGTAATACAGACAGTCCCTGTGTCCTATCACTCTCAGGACACATGTAATACAGACAGTCCCGCTGTCCCCTCATTCTCAGGACACATGTAATACAGACAGTCCTGGTGTATCCTCACTCTCAGAACACATGTAATACAGACAGTCCCGGTGTCCCCTCACTCTCAGCACACATGTAATACAGACAGTTCCGGTGTCCCCTCACTCTCAGGACACATGTAATACAGACAGTCCCGGTATCCCCTCACTCTCAGGACACATGTAATACAGACAGTCCCGGTGTCCACTCACTCTCAGCACACATGTAATACAGACAGTTCCAGTGTCCCCTCACTCTTAGGACACATGTAATACAGACAGTCCCGGTATCCCCTCACTCTCAGGACACATGTAATACAGACAGTCCCGGTGTCCCCTCACTCTCAGGACACATGTAATACAGACAGTCCCGGTGTCCCCTCACTCTAAGGACACATGTAATACAGACAGTCCCCCCACTCTATATATAGTGTTCGGGCAGTAAGAGGAGTGTAGCGGTTACCTCTGCCCCCCTCCTCAGTGGCCGCGCCAGATGTCGGGTTTGGTACGTGGAAGACTCCCCATGAAAACTAACCGGCTGATATCCCATCAGCTTGAAATGTTGGGGAACCTGAGAACAGAGAAGTTTATTAACAAACATGCTTCAGGGGGTATTCATGCTACCTTATAATACACATGTGCCCTGTGTTATACATGTGCCTGTGTTATACATGTACCCTATGTTATACATGTGCCCTGTGTTATACATGTACCCTATGTTATACATGTGCCCTGTGTTATACATGTACCCTGTGTTATACATGTACCCTATATTATACATGTGCCCTGTGTTATACATGTGCCCTGTGTTATACATGTGCCCGGATAAAGACCCCGTTTCCACTGTACGTCTTGTATTTGTAGTATCTGATATTGTATGAAGTGTGTACAGCACAGAACATATATGAAGCACATAAACCGTAGAACACATATGTAGCATGAACAGCATAAAGCAGAAGCTGAATGTACAGCGTAGAACACATGTACCATGTGCAGCATAAAATAATTGTAACGTGTACATGGTGAGTATAACACATAGAAAACTTATGTAGCATCTTCAACATAGCGTACATGTATAATGACTAGACTGCTTAGAAGTTAAGCACGGATCTCTTGTGTGTACGCCCCCCCCAGCGATAGCGATGCACAATGCGCACTGAGCAAGAGGCAGATTATGTACAGTGCTGTGTATATAAGTCAGTAAGTGGTAGATTGTGTATCAGCAGAGTGTACACAAGTCAGGGAGCACAGAATTTGTGCGAATCACCTGTAAGTCATAGAATGGAAATCTCTGTTTGAGCTGTACGGCTGCCGGTTTGGGAGGACCTGACCCAACATCTCCTGGGACCTGCATACAGAAGATAATACACAAAGTAAAGACATTTATTTCTGCTTTATCTCTGGGTGATAAAATCATCGCCTACGATGTACAGCAGTGTACGGGCAGCACAATCATGCTTATAGCGAGCACACATATAGATATATGACGCTTTCATTTTGTCAAAGCACTTTGAGTTCAAATATTACAGCAGAGACAAAACAGTGGAGGAAGCACGCAGGGGAGACACAGAGAATGCACACAGCAGAGACAGAGCACAGCAGAGAATGCACACAGCAGAGACAGAGCACAGCACAGCAGAGAAAGCATGCAGCATAGCAGCACAACAGAGAATGCACAATGCAGAGACAGATCGCAACACAGCAGAGAGAGAGAGAGCACAGCAGAGAAAGAAAACAGCAGAGGCAGAGCACAGCAGAGAAAGCACACAGCAGAGAGAGCACAGCAGAGAAAGCACATAGAGAGCACAGCAGAGACAGATCGCAGCACAGCAGAGAAAGCACACAGCAGAGACAGAGCACAGCAGAGAAAGCACACAGCAGAGACAGAGCACAGCAGAGAAAGCACACAGCAGACAGAACATAGCAGAGAAAGCACACAGCAGAGACAGAGCACAGCAGAGAAAGCACACAGCAGAGACAGAGCACAGCAGAGACAGAGCACAGCAGAGAAAGCACACAGCAGAGACAGAACATAGCAGAGAAAGCACACAGCAGAGACAGAGCACAGCAGAGACAGAGCACAGCAGAGACAGAGCACAGTAGAGAAAGCACACAGCAGAGACAGAACATAGCAGAGAAAGCACACAGCAGAGACAGAGCAGAGACAGAGCACAGCAGAGACAGAGCACAGCAGAGAAAGCACACAGCAGAGACAGAGCACAGCAGAGAAAGCACACAGCAGAGACAGATAGCAGCACAGCAGAGATAGAGCACAGCAGAGACAGAGCACAGCAGAGAAAGCACACAGCAGAGACAGAACATAGCAGAGAAAGCACACAGCAGAGACAGAGCACAGCAGAGACAGAGCACAGCAGAGAAAGCACACAGCAGAGACAGAACATAGCAGAGAAAGCACACAGCAGAGACAGAACATAGCAGAGAAAGCACACAGCAGAGACAGAGCACAGCAGAGACAGAGCACAGCAGAGAAAGCACACAGCAGAGACAGAACATAGCAGAGAAAGCACACAACAGAGACAGAGCACAGCAGAGAAAGCACACAGCAGAGACAGAGCACAGCAGAGAAAGCACACAGCAGAGACAGAACATAGCAGAGAAAGCACACAGCAGAGACAGAGCACAGCAGAGACAGAGCACAGCAGAGACAGAGCACAGCAGAGAAAGCACACAGCAGAGACAGAGCACAGCAGAGAAAGCACACAGCAGAGACAGAGCACAGCAGAGAAAGCACACAGCAGAGACAGAGCACAGCAGAGAAAGCACACAGCAGAGACAGAGCACAGCAGAGACAGAGCACAGCAGAGACAGAGCACAGCAGAGAAAGCACACAGCAGAGACAGAGCACAGCAGAGACATAGCACAGCAGAGACAGAGCACAGCAGAGACAGAGCACAACAGAGAAAGCACACAGCAGAGACAGAGCACAGCAGAGACAGAGCACAGCAGAGAAAGCACACAGCAGAGACAGAGCACAGCAGAGAAAGCACACAGCAGAGACAGAACATAGCAGAGAAAGCACACAGCAGAGACAGAGCACAGCAGAGACAGAGCACAGCAGAGACAGAGCACAGCAGACAGAGCACAGCAGAGACAGAGCACAGCAGAGACAGAGCACAGAAGAGAGAGCACAGCAGAGAAAGCACACAGCAGAGACAGAGCACAGCAGAGACAGAGCACAGCAGAGAAAGCACACAGCAGAGACAGAGCACAGCAGAGAAAGCACACAGCAGAGACAGATAGCAGCACAGCAGAGATAGAGCACAGCAGAGACAGAGCACAGCAGAGAAAGCACACAGCAGAGACAGAACATAGCAGAGAAAGCACACAGCAGAGACAGAGCACAGCAGAGAAAGCACACAGCAGAGACAGAACATAGCAGAGAAAGCACACAGCAGAGACAGAACACAGCAGAGAAAGCACACAGCAGAGACAGAGCACAGCAGAGAAAGCACACAGCAGAGACAGAACATAGCAGAGAAAGCACACAGCAGAGACAGAGCACAGCAGAGAAAGCACACAGCAGAGACAGAGCACAGCAGAGAAAGCACACAGCAGAGACAGAACATAGCAGAGAAAGCACACAGCAGAGACAGAGCACAGCAGAGAAAGCACACAGCAGAGACAGAGCACAGCAGAGAAAGCACACAGCAGAGACAGAACATAGCAGAGAAAGCACACAGCAGAGACAGAGCACAGCAGAGACAGAGCACAGCAGAGACAGAGCACAGCAGAGAAAGCACACAGCAGAGACAGATAGCAGCACAGCAGAGATAGAGCACAGCAGAGACAGAGCACAGCAGAGAAAGCACACAGCAGAGACAGAACATAGCAGAGAAAGCACACAGCAGAGACAGAGCACAGCAGAGAAAGCACACAGCAGAGACAGAGCACAGCAGAGAAAGCACACAGCAGAGACAGAGCACAGCAGAGAAAGCACACAGCAGAGACAGAACATAGCAGAGAAAGCACACAGCAGAGACAGAGCACAGCAGAGAAAGCACACAGCAGAGACAGAGCACAGCAGAGAAAGCACACAGCAGAGACAGAACATAGCAGAGAAAGCACACAGCAGAGACAGAGCACAGCAGAGACAGAGCACAGCAGAGACAGAGCACAGCAGAGAAAGCACACAGCAGAGACAGATAGCAGCACAGCAGAGATAGAGCACAGCAGAGACAGAGCACAGCAGAGAAAGCACACAGCAGAGACAGAACATAGCAGAGAAAGCACACAGCAGAGACAGAGCACAGCAGAGAAAGCACACAGCAGAGACAGAGCACAGCAGAGAAAGCACACAGCAGAGACAGAGCACAGCAGAGAAAGCACACAGCAGAGACAGAGCACAGCAGAGACAGAGCACAGCAGAGAAAGCACACAGCAGAGACAGAGCACAGCAGAGACAGAGCACAGCAGAGAAAGCACACAGCAGAGACAGAGCACAGCAGAGAAAGCACACAGCAGAGACAGAGCACAGCAGAGAAAGCACACAGCAGAGACAGAGCACAGCAGAGACAGAGCACAGCAGAGACAGAGCACAGCAGAGACAGAGCACAGCAGAGAAAGCACACAGCAGAGACAGAGCACAGCAGAGACAGAGCACAGCAGAGAAAGCACACAGCAGAGACAGAGCACAGCAGAGAAAGCACACAGCAGAGACAGATAGCAGCACAGCAGAGATAGAGCACAGCAGAGACAGAGAACAGCAGAGAAAGCACACAGCAGAGACAGAACATAGCAGAGAAAGCACACAGCAGAGACAGAGCACAGCAGAGAAAGCACACAGCAGAGACAGAACATAGCAGAGAAAGCACAGAGCAGAGACAGAGCACAGCAGAGAAAGCACACAGCAGAGACAGAGCACAGCAGAGAAAGCACACAGCAGAGACAGAACATAGCAGAGAAAGCACACAGCAGAGACAGAGCACAGCAGAGAAAGCACACAGCAGAGACAGAGCACAGCAGAGAAAGCACACAGCAGAGACAGAGCACAGCAGAGAAAGCACACAGCAGAGACAGAACATAGCAGAGAAAGCACACAGCAGAGACAGAGCACAGCAGAGAAAGCACACAGCAGAGACAGAGCACAGCAGAGAAAGCACACAGCAGAGACAGAACACAGCAGAGAAAGCACACAGCAGAGACAGAGCACAGCAGAGAAAGCACACAGCAGAGACAGAGCACAGCAGAGAAAGCACACAGCAGAGACAGAACATAGCAGAGAAAGCACACAGCAGAGACAGAGCACAGCAGAGAAAGCACACAGCAGAGACAGAGCACAGCAGAGAAAGCACACAGCAGAGACAGAACATAGCAGAGAAAGCACACAGCAGAGACAGAGCATAGCAGAGAAAGTGCACAGCAGAGAAGGGAGAACAGAGGCAGATCACAGCATAGCAGACAGCACAACAGATAAAGCATGTAGCAGAGGCAGATCACAGCAAAAATAAGAGTACAGCAGAAAAAGCACACATTAGAGATAGATTGCAGCACAGCAGAGATAGAGCACAGCACAGTAGAGATAGAGAACAGCAGAGATAGAGCACAGCACAGTAGAGATAGAGCACAGCAGAGAAAGCAAACAGCAGAGATAGAGCAGAGCAGGGAAAGCATACAGCAAAGATAGAGAACAGCAGAAAAAGCACACAGCAGAGATAGAGCACAGCACAGCAGAGACAGATTGCAGCATAGCAGAGATAGAGCACAGCAGAGAAAGCACATAGAGAAAGAGCACAGCAGAGACAGATTGCAGCACAGCATAGAAAGCACACAGCAGAGATAGAGCACAGCAGAGAAAGCACAGACACATCGCAGCACAGCAGAGAAAGCACACAGCAGAGATAGAGCACAGCAGAGACAGATCGCAGCACAGCAGAGATAGAGCACAGCAGAGAAAGCACATAGAGAGAGAGCACAGCAGAGACAGGTCGCAGCACAGCAGAGAAAGCACACAGCAGAGATAGAGCACAGCAGAGTAAGCACATAGAGAGAGAGCACAGCAGAGACAGATAGCAGCATAGCTGAGAAAGCACACAGCAGAGATAGTGCACAGCAGAGAAAGCACATAGAGAGCACAGCAGAGACAGATCGCAGCACAGCAGAGAAAGCACACAGCAGAGATAGTGCACAGCAGAGAAAGCACACAGCAGAGATAGAACACAGCAGAGAAAGCACATAGAGAGAGAGCTCAGCAGAGACAGATCGCAGCACAGCAGAGAAAGCACACAGCAGAGATAGAGCACAACAGAGAAAGCACATAGAGAGCACAGCAGAGACAGATCACAGCACATAGAGAGCACAGCAGAGACAGATCACAGCACAGCAGAGAAAGCACACAGCAGAGATAGAGCACAGCAGAGTAAGCACATAGAGAGAGAGCACAGCAGAGACAGATAGCAGCACAGCAGAGAAAGCACACAGCAGAGATAGTGCACAGCAGAGAAAGCACATAGAGAGCACAGCAGAGACAGATCGCAGCACAGCAGAGATAGTGCACAGCAGAGAAAGCACACAGCAGAGATAGAACACAGCAGAGAAAGCACATAGAGAGAGAGCTCAGCAGAGACAGATCGCAGCACAGCAGAGAAAGCACACAGCAGAGATAGAGCACAACAGAGAAAGCATGCAGCATAGCAGCACAACAGAGAAAGCACATAGAGATAGAGCACAGCAGAGACAGATTGCAGCACAGCAGAGAAAGCACACAGCAGAGGTAGAGCACAGCAGAGAAAGCACAGAGAGAGAGCACAGCAGAGACAGGTCGCAGCACAGCAGAGAAAGCACACAGCAGAGATAGAGCACAGCAGAGAAAGCACATAGAGAGCACAGCAGAGACAGATCACAGCACAGCAGAGAAAGCACACAGCAGAGATAGAGCACAGCAGAGAAAGCACATAGAGAGAGAGCACAGCAGAGACAGATAGCAGCACAGCTGAGAAAGCACACAGCAGAGATAGAGCACAGCAGAGAAAGCACATAGAGAGAGAGCTCAGCAGAGACAGATCGCAGCACAGCAGAGATAGAGCACAACAGAGAAAGCACACAGCAGAGATAGAGCACAGCAGAGAAAGCACATAGAGAGAGAGCACAGCAGAGACAGATCGCAGCACAGCAGAGAAAGCACACAGCAGATAGAGCACAGCAGAGAAAGCACATAGAGAGAGAGCACAGCAGAGACAGATCGCAGCAGAGATAGAGTACAGCAGAGAAAGCACATAGACAGAGAGCACAGCAGAGACAGGTCGCAGCACAGCAGAGATAGAGCACAGCAGAGAAAGCACATAGAGAGAGAGCACAGCAGAGACAGGTCGCAGCACAGCAGAGAAAGCACACAGCAGAGATAGAGCACAGCAGAGAAAGCACATAGAGAGCACAGCAGAGACAGATCACAGCACATAGAGAGCACAGCAGAGACAGATCACAGCACAGCAGAGAAAGCACACAGCAGAGATAGAGCACAGCAGAGTAAGCACATAGAGAGAGAGCACAGCAGAGACAGATAGCAGCACAGCTGAGAAAGCACACAGCAGAGATAGAGCACAGCAGAGAAAGCACATAGAGAGCACAGCAGAGACAGATCGCAGCACAGCAGAGAAAGCACACAGCAGAGATAGTGCACAGCAGACAAAGCACACAGCAGAGATAGAACACAGCAGAGAAAGCACATAGAGAGAGAGCTCAGCAGAGACAGATCGCAGCACAGCAGAGAAAGCACACAGCAGAGATAGAGCACAACAGAGAAAGCATGCAGCATAGCAGCACAACAGAGAAAGCACATAGAGATAGAGCACAGCAGAGACAGATTGCAGCACAGCAGAGAAAGCACACAGCAGAGGTAGAGCACAGCAGAGAAAGCACAGAGAGAGAGCACAGCAGAGACAGGTCGCAGCACAGCAGAGAAAGCACACAGCAGAGATAGTGCACAGCAGAGAAAGCACACAGCAGAGATAGAACACAGCAGAGAAAGCACATAGAGAGAGAGCTCAGCAGAGACAGATCGCAGCACAGCAGAGAAAGCACACAGCAGAGATAGAGCACAACAGAGAAAGCATGCAGCATAGCAGCACAACAGAGAAAGCACATAGAGATAGAGCACAGCAGAGACAGATTGCAGCACAGCAGAGAAAGCACACAGCAGAGGTAGAGCACAGCAGAGAAAGCACAGAGAGAGAGCACAGCAGAGACAGGTCGCAGCACAGCAGAGAAAGCACACAGCAGAGATAGTGCACAGCAGAGAAAGCACACAGCAGAGATAGAACACAGCAGAGAAAGCACATAGAGAGAGAGCTCAGCAGAGACAGATCGCAGCACAGCAGAGAAAGCACACAGCAGAGATAGAGCACAGCAGAGAAAGCACATAGAGAGAGAGCACAGCAGAGACAGATAGCAGCACAGCTGAGAAAGCACACAGCAGAGATAGAGCACAGCAGAGAAAGCACATAGAGAGAGAGCTCAGCAGAGACAGATCGCAGCACAGCAGAGATAGAGCACAACAGAGAAAGCACACAGCAGAGATAGAGCACAGCAGAGAAAGCACATAGAGAGAGAGCACAGCAGAGACAGATCGCAGCACAGCAGAGAAAGCACACAGCAGAGATAGAGCACAGCAGAGAAAGCACATAGAGAGAGAGCACAGCAGAGACAGATCGCAGCACAGCAGAGAAAGCACACAGCAGAGATAGAGTACAGCAGATAAAGCACATAGACAGAGAGCACAGCAGAGACAGGTCGCAGCACAGCAGAGATAGAGCACAGCAGAGAAAGCACATAGAGAGAGAGCACAGCAGAGACAGGTCGCAGCACAGCAGAGAAAGCACACAGCAGAGATAGAGCACAGCAGAGAAAGCACATAGAGAGCACAGCAGAGACAGATCACAGCACATAGAGAGCACAGCAGAGACAGATCGCAGCACAGCAGAGAAAGCACACAGCAGAGATAGAGCACAGCAGAGTAAGCACATAGAGAGAGAGCACAGCAGAGACAGATAGCAGCACAGCTGAGAAAGCACACAGCAGAGATAGAGCACAGCAGAGAAAGCACATAGAGAGCACAGCAGAGACAGATCGCAGCACAGCAGAGAAAGCACACAGCAGAGATAGTGCACAGCAGAGAAAGCACACAGCAGAGATAGAACACAGCAGAGAAAGCACATAGAGAGAGAGCTCAGCAGAGACAGATCGCAGCACAGCAGAGAAAGCACACAGCAGAGATAGAGCACAACAGAGAAAGCATGCAGCATAGCAGCACAACAGAGAAAGCACATAGAGATAGAGCACAGCAGAGACAGATTGCAGCACAGCAGAGAAAGCACACAGCAGAGGTAGAGCACAGCAGAGAAAGCACAGAGAGAGAGCACAGCAGAGACAGGTCGCAGCACAGCAGAGAAAGCACACAGCAGAGATAGAGCACAGCAGAGAAAGCACATAGAGAGCACAGCAGAGACAGATCACAGCACAGCAGAGAAAGCACACAGCAGAGATAGAGCACAGCAGAGAAAGCACATAGAGAGAGAGCACAGCAGAGACAGATAGCAGCACAGCTGAGAAAGCACACAGCAGAGATAGAGCACAGCAGAGAAAGCACATAGAGAGAGAGCTCAGCAGAGACAGATCGCAGCACAGCAGAGATAGAGCACAACAGAGAAAGCACACAGCAGAGATAGAGCACAGCAGAGAAAGCACATAGAGAGAGAGCACAGCAGAGACAGATCGCAGCACAGCAGAGAAAGCACACAGCAGAGATAGAGCACAGCAGAGAAAGCACATAGAGAGAGAGCACAGCAGAGACAGATCGCAGCACAGCAGAGAAAGCACACAGCAGAGATAGATTGCAGCACAACAGAGATAGAACACAGCAGAGACAGATTGCAGCACAGCAGAGAAAGCACACAGCAGAGACAGATCGCAGCACAGCAGAGAAAGCACACAGCAGAGATAGAGCACAGCAGAGAAAGCACATAGAGACAAATCGCAGCACAGCAGAGAAAGCACACAGCAGAGATAGAGCACAGCAGAGACAGATCGCAGCACAGCAGAGATAGAGCACAGCAGAGAAAGCACATAGAGATAGAGCACAGCAGGGACAGATTGCAGCACAGCAGAGAAAGCACACAGCAGAGGTAGAGCACAGCAGAGAAAGCACAGAGAGAGAGCACAGCAGAGACAGGTCGCAGCACAGCAGAGAAAGCACACAGCAGAGATAGAGCACAGCAGAGAAAGCACATGGAGAGCACAGCAGAGACAGATCACAGCACAGCAGAGAAAGCACACAGCAGAGATAGAGCACAGCAGAGTAAGCACATAGAGAGAGAGCACAGCAGAGACAGATAGCAACACAGCTGAGAAAGCACACAGCAGAGATAGAGCACAGCAGAGAAAGCACATAGAGAGCACAGCAGAGACAGATCGCAGCACAGCAGAGAAAGCACACAGCAGAGATAGTGCACAGCAGAGAAAGCACACAGCAGAGATAGAACACAGCAGAGAAAGCACATAGAGAGAGAGCTCAGCAGAGACAGATCGCAACACAGCAGAGAAAGCACACAGCAGAGATAGAGCACAACAGAGAAAGCATGCAGCATAGCAGCACATCAGAGAAAGCACATAGAGATAGAGCACAGCAGAGACAGATTGCAGCACAGCAGAGAAAGCACAGAGAGAGAGCACAGCAGAGACAGGTCGCAGCACAGCAGAGAAAGCACACAGCAGAGATAGAGCACAGCAGAGAAAGCACATAGAGAGCACAGCAGAGACAGATCACAGCACAGCAGAGAAAGCACACAGCAGAGATAGAGCACAGCAGAGAAAGCACATAGAGAGAGAGCACAGCAGAGACAGATCGCAGCACAGCAGAGAAAGCACACAGCAGAGATAGAGCACAGCAGAGAAAGCACATAGAGAGAGAGCACAGCAGAGACAGATCGCAGCACAGCAGAGAAAGCACACAGCAGAGATAGAGCACAGCAGAGAAAGCACATAGAGAGAGAGAGCACAGCAGAGACAGATCGCAGCACAGCAGAGAAAGCACACAGCAGAGATAGAGCACAGCAGAGAAAGCACATAGAGAGAGAGCACAGCAGAGACAGATCGCAGCACAGCAGAGAAAGCACACAGCAGAGATAGAGCACAGCAGAGAAAGCACATAGAGAGAGAGCACAGCAGAGACAGATCGCAGCACAGCAGAGAAAGCACACAGCAGAGATAGAGCACAGCAGAGAAAGCACATAGAGAGAGAGAGCACAGCAGAGACAGATCGCAGCACAGCAGAGAAAGCACACAGCAGAGATAGAGCACAGCAGAGAAAGCACATAGAGAGAGAGCACAGCAGAGACAGATCGCAGCACAGCAGAGAAAGCACACAGCAGAGATAGAGTACAGCAGAAAAAGCACACAGCAGAGATAGATTGCAGCATAACAGAGATAGAACACAGCAGAGACAGATTGCAGCACAGCAGAGATAGAGCACAGCAGAGAAAGCACACAGCAGAGACAGATCGCAGCACAGCAGAGAAAGCACAACAGACAGAGCACAGCAGAGACAGATCGCAGCACAGCAGAGATAGAGCACAGCAGAGACGTAGTGTGATGCGCTCGCATATTAGCGAAGGGGGGGGGGGGCAGGACCCGGCATGCAGGGCGGACTCTTGCCCTGTGCTGGGCATCCGCCCACATGTCAGAGTAAAGAGTTGTAGGTGTGCGTTTTCTTGCACATCTACAACTCATACTGCATAAGGTGCACAGTACAGACAGCGGTGCAGCAGAGGATGATAGAACAGGGGAGGGTGCAGGGGGTGACGGAGCACAGGAGACAGCACAGCAGATACTTTGCACACCAGGCAGACATTATAACAGCAGTGACAGATCACATCAGACATTATAACAGAAACCACACACAACACACAGTCCGGATACAGCAAACAGCACTGCAGTGGTTTCCAAACGCGGCCCTCAGGGCACCACAACAGTCAGGCTTTTAGGGATATTCATGCTTGTGCACAGACTGTACACTCAAACTGACTGAGGTACTAAGTCACCTAAGCATGGATATCCTTAAAACCTGGACTGTTGGGGTGCCTTGAGGACCACGTTTGGGAACCTCTGCAGTACAGCAAAGACTGGGCACAGCTGAGATGACAATGGAAAATAGGATTTTGGTACTTACCGATAAATCCTTTTCTCCTAGTCCGTAGAGGATGCTGGGTCCTCCAAAAGGACCATGGGGTATAGACGGAATATGCAGGAGCTTGGGCACACTGAAAAGACTTAATCTGGGTGTGAACTGGCTCCTCCCTCTATGCCCCTCCTCCAGACCCCAGTTATAGGAACTGTGCCCAGGAGAGACGGACATTTCGAGGAAAGATTTTTGTTTAAACTAAGGGCTACCAACATACCAGCCCACACCACAAACATACCGTACAACCGGAGTAACATTAAACCAGATAACAGTATGAATTAACAACAGCAACAAGCTGAAACAATAAGTACACAACCCGTGTATAAACTAATTTAACTAGCAAGAAAACACTGCAAGTAACAGTCCGCACTGGGATGGGCGCCCAGCATCCTCTACGGACTAGGAGAAAAGGATTTATCGGTAAGTACCAAAATCCTATTTTCTCTTACGTCCTAGAGGATGCTGGGGACTCCAAAAGGACCATGGGGTTTATACCAAAGCTCCAGAACGGGCGGGAGAGTGCGGACGACTCTGCAGCACCGACTGAGCAAATGCAAGGTCCTCATCAGCCAGGGTATCAAACTTATAGAACTTAGCAAAAGTGTTTGAACCCGACCAAGTAGCTGCTCGGCAAAGCTGTAACGCCGAGACGCCTCGGGCAGCCGCCCAAGATGAGCCCACTTTTCTGGTAGAATGGGCTTTTACTGACTTCGGCACCGGTAGTCCGGCCGAAGAATGAGCCTGCTGAATCGTACTACAAATCCAGCGTGCAATAGTCTGTTTTGAAGCAGGATGACCAATTTTGTTAGAAGCATACAAGACAAAAAACGCCTCAGTTTTTCTGGCAACAGCTGTCCTAGTGACGTAGATCTTTAACGCTCTTACAACATCCAGAGATTTTGGAATCGCCACAGCCTCCGTAGCCACCGGGACCACAATAGGTTGGTTAATGTGAAATGAAGAAACCACCTTCGGCAGAAATTGTTGACGAGTCCTCAATTCCGCCCTATCCGAATGAAAAATCAAGTACGGGCTCTTATGAGATAAGGCCGCCAACTCTGACACCCGCCTGGCAGACGCCAGCGCCAACAGCATAACTACCTTCCAAGTGAAAAATTTCAATTCAACCTTACGCAAAGGTTCAAACCAGGAAGACATGAGAAACCGTAAGACCACATCAAGCTCCCATGGAGCTACAGGAGGCACAAACGGAGGATTGATATGCATTACTCCTTTCACAAAAGTCTGAACCTCTGGGAGGACCGCTAATTATTTTTGAAAGAAAATAGACAAAGCCGAAATCTGCACTTTGATGGAACCTAATTTCAGGCCTGCGTCCACTCCCGCCTGTAAAAAGTGGAGAAAGCGCCCCAAGTGAAAATCTTCCGCAGGAGCCATTTTAGACTCACACCAGGAAACATACTTTCTCCAAATTCGGTGATAATGTTTCGTCGTTACCTCCTTCCTAGCCTTAATGAGAGTTGGAATGACCTCCCTGGGGATACCCTTACGAGCTAAGATCTGGCACTCAACCTCCATGCCGTCAAACGCAGCCGCGGTAAGTCTGGAAACACGCATGGACCCTGCAACAACAGGTCCTCTCTTAGAGGAAGCGGCCAAGGATCTTCCACCAGTAATTCCTGAAGATCCGGGTACCAGGCCCTTCTTGGCCAATCTGGAACAACGAGAATCGCCTGAACCCTTGCTCGTCGAATGATCCCCAGTACCTTTGGAATGAGAGGAAGTGGAGGGAACACATACACCGACTGGAACACCCACGGAGACACCAGGGCGTCCACTGCACTGGCTTGGGGGTCCCTTGACCTGGAACAATACCTCGGGAGCTTCTTGTTGAGACGAGACGCCATCATGTCGATAAACGGAATTCCCCAACGTTTTGTCACCTCTGCAAATACCTCTTGGTGAAGAGCCCACTCTCCCGGATGGAGATCATGTCTGCTGAGGAAGTCTGCTTCCCAGTTGTCTGCTGACAGGGCGCTCACGTGTTGTTCCGCCCAGCGAAGGATTCTTGTGGCCTCCGCCATTGCCGCTCTGCTCCTTGTTCCGCCTTGACGGTTTATATGTGCCACCGCTGTGATGTTGTCTGACTGTACCAGGACAGGTCGGCCCTGTAGAAGGCTTCTTGCTTGCAGCAGGCTGTTGTAAATGGCTCTTAACTCGAGAACATTTATGTGGAGACAAGCTTCCTGGAGCGACCATTTCCCCTAGAAGTTCCTTCCTTGGGTGACTGCGCCCCAGCCCCGGAGACTTGCATCTGTTGTCAGAAGTACCCAATCCTGGATACCGAACCAGCATCACCCTAGGAGGTGAGGACTTTGTAGCCACCACAGGAGAGAAATTCTGGCTCTGGGAGATAGACTTATCTTCCGGTGCATGTGCAGGTGAGACCCGGACCATTTGCTCAGCAAGTCCCACTGAAACACCCGGGCATGAAACCTGCCAAATGGAATGGCTTCGTACGCCGCAACCATTTTCCCCAGAACCCGAGTACAGTGATGGTTCGACACACTCGTCGGCCTCAGAAGTTCCCTGACCATCGTTTGCAGTTCCAGAGCTTTTTCTTCTGGAAGAAATACTTTCTGTAAATCCGTGTCCAGAATCATGCCCAGAAAAGGCAGCCGAGTGGTCGGAATCAACTGAGATTTTGGCAAATTGAGTACCCAACCGTGCTGTCGCAGAACCGACAGTGACAAATTTACATTTCTCAGCAGCCGTTCCTTGGACCTCGCCTTTATCAGGAGATTGTCCAAGTACGGGATAATTGTAACCCCTTGTTTGCGAAGGAGAACCATCATTTCCGCCATGACTTTGGTGAAAATCCTCGGAGCCGTGGAAAGCCCAAACGCCAACGTCTGAAATTGGTAATGACAATCCTGTATCGCAAACCTGAGGAAGGCCTGATGTGAAGGACATATCGGGACATGTAAGTAGGCATCCTTTATGTCGACTGACGCCATAAAATCCCCCCCTTCCAGGCTGGCAATTACCACTCAAAGAGATTCCATCTTGAACTTGAAAACTTTCAAGTATGGATTGAGGTATTTTAGATTTAGAATTGGTCAGACCGAACCGTCCGGTTTCGGCACAACAAAGAGGCTCGAGTAGAACCCCTCCCCCCGTTGGGACGAGGGAACGGAAACAATGACCCTTTGTAGACACAATTTTTGTTCGCTGCCAGCACCACCTTCCTGTCCGGAAGAGCTACTGGTAACGCCGAAATGAAGAACCGGTGAGGGGGTATCTCCCGAAACTCCAGCTTGTATCCCTGAGACACAATCTCTAGGACCCAAGGATCCAGGTCTAATTGAATCCAGACCTGACTGAATATTTGTAGACGGCCCCCCACCGGTTCGGACTCCCCCAGGGAAGCCCCAGCGTCATGCGGTGGACTTGGTAGAAGCAGGGGAGGACTTTTGGTCCTGGGCGCCTGACACTGCAGGTGGTGTCCTTCCCCTTCCTCTACCTTTTGAAGCGAGGAAGGACGTACCTTTTCCACGCCTGTATTTATTGTGACGAAAGGACTGCATCTGCTGATGTGGTGCCTTTTTCTGTTGTGTGGGAACATAAGGAAGAAAAGAGGACTTACCCGCAGTCGCGGTCGAGACCAGGTCAGCCAAGCCGTCCCCAAACAAGACAGTACCTTTGAAGGGTAACGCTTCCATAGCCCTCTTGGAGTTGGCATCAGCATTTCATTGATGGATCCACAACGCCCTCCTGGCTGATATCGACATGGCATTGGCTCTTGATCCCAAGAGACAGACATGCCTCGCCACTTCCTTCAGGTAATCTGCAGCGTCCTTGATATAACCAAGAGTCAAGAGAACATTATCTTTATCAAGGGTATCCATATCATTAGCTAAATTCTCAGCCCATTTAGCAATAGCACTACTCACCCATACCGACGCCACAGCAGGTCTGAGCAATGCACCCGAATTAGCGAAAATGGACTTCAGAGACGTCTCCAGCTTGCGATCCGCCAGATCTTTGAGAGCTGCCGTGTCAGGAGACGGAAGCGCCACTTTCTTAGACAAGTGAGATAGAGCTTTGTCAACATTTGGAGACGCCTCCCATTTTTCCCTGTCATCCGAGGGGAACGGATATGCCATGTAAATCCTCTTGGGAATCTGCCACCTCTTATCCGGCGACTACCAAGCCTTTTCACAAAGAGTATTCATTTGATGAGAGGGAGGAAACTTCACCTCAGGTTTTTTTCCCTTAAACAAGCAAATCCTTGTTTCCTGTACCGCAGGTTCATCAGAAATGTGTAAAACATCTTTTATAGCCACAATCATGTACTGAATACTCTTAACTAATCGTGGATGTAAAGCAGCCTCATTGAAATCGACCTCGGAATCAGAGTCCGTGTCGGTATCCGTATCTACCACTTGAGTAAATGGCCGCTTTTGCGACCCAGATGGGGTCTGTACCTGAGACCAAGCCTCTTCCATGGACTTTTTCCACACCTGTGTCTGTGACTCAGACTTATCCAACCTCTTTGATAAAGAAGCTACATTCAAATTTATCGTACTGAGCAATGCGAGCAAATCAGGTGTCGGCTGCGTCGACAGTCCCAAATCTAGCCCCGCATCCGCTCCCCCAATAACTTCCTCTGGTGAATAACATTCAGCCTCAGACATGCCGACACGTAGTACCGACATACAGATACACACAGAACGTCCCAGCTAGGTGACAGGCCCACAATGAAGCCCAGATAGAGGACACAGAGGGAGTATGCCAGCTCACACCCCAGCACCCATATATCCCGACAAAAGATATATGTACCCAGCGCTGCTTAATTTATAATGATAAGAAGCACCACACTGCAGCCCCCCCCTTCTGAATATCTCCCCGTTACTTGTGAGAGGAATGTGGAGGTCCGGGCTGCGTCTCCTTCAGCCGCGTGTTGAAGGAGAAGATGGCGCCTGTGAGCCGCAGGACGAAGCTCCGCCCCCTTCCCGGCACGCTTTGGCCCGCCAAATTTGAAAATAAAAAAGATGCCGGCGGGGGTTTAAGAAACGGTGCCGACGCACCGAAAGCCTTCTGCCGGTCCCCGACCTCAGTAACATGCCGTCCAGGGCGCCCCCCCCCAGCGCCCTGCACCCTGTAACTACCGTTGGTGATGTGTGTGGGAGCATGGAGCACAGCGTTACCACTGTGCTGTACCTTCCGTTACTGAAGTCTTCTGCCGTCCTGAAGTCTTCTGATCTTCTCATACTCACCCGACTTCTTTCTTCTGGCTTCTGTGAGGGGGTTGACGGCGTGGCTCCGGGAACAAGCAGCTAGGCGCACCAAGTGATCAAACCCTCTGGAGCTAATGGTGTCCAGTAGCCGAGAAGCAGAGCCCTTAACTAAGAAGAAGTAGGTCTGACTTCTCTCCCCTCAGTCCCACGATGCAGGGAGCCTGCAGCCAGCAGGTCTCCCTGAAAATAAAAAACCTAACAAAAAGTATTTTCCAGAGAAACTCAGTAGAGCTCCCCTAGTGTGTGTCCAGTCACTCCTGGGCACAAAGTCTAACTGAGGTCTGGAGGAGGGGCATAGAGGGAGGAGCCAGTTCACACCCAGATTAAGTCTTTTCAGTGTGCCCAAGCTCCTGCGGATCCCGTCTATACCCCATGGTCCTTTTGGAGTCCCCAGCATCCTCTAGGACGTAAGAGAAATTGTCTCTACACATAATATAAACTTTCCAGTAATTGATCTGTACTCACTGATCCATCTGGCTCAGCAGGGTATGGAGGAAACTCATAAAACAGAATCTGATCAGTGGAAAATGGGAACATGTGGATCATTTCCTCATCGCTGCTGTCTGTACAAGACAATGTTTGGATGTAATAGGATATATAGCTGTACAGTTAGTATTACACTGATAATATGCATACTTCTTACCAAACACAGGGTCTCCTTCCGGCACAGAGCTCCGGCCTTCCAGCAGTTTCCTCAAAGACAACAATCTGAGATTTACTCTGCATTGTATGAGAACCTGCAACAGAATCAGTATTAGGGTGCTCTGTGCCCCCCCCCCCCCCCCCCCCTTACCCCCATAGCCCATGTTTATACCCCAGGATTGTTCCCGCAGGGGAAGGACATTATGCTATGTAGTTAGGTGTAGTGCGCAATGTCTTCTGTGTGGCTGTATGTGCAGGTTACACATCTGTTATACAAAGAGTAGCTTGCGGGCACTGTGTACCATCCGTTGGCGCGTGCAGCTCTCACCTTGCGGGCGGCTTGCTGGAAGCATCTCAGTGCCTGGTTCCTGTTGGCCCACAGGTCATTCAGATAGAGGTCAAACTGTGGCTGGAATGTGGGACCCTGAACACAACATCCATCACGTTACTTATATTTCATTGCAGACATTATCACGTACCATTTACATTATTAGCTGTACTCACCTGAGCTACAGTCCGTAACACCCGCTGAGACACAGCGCTGAGCGTCTCCCTCTTATACTCTCGCCCAAGGTCAGTGCGACCTCTCTTTACCTGCATTGCACAGAATTGTGGTGTTGCGTGAATAACGACCACTGGAGGCTAGTGACATATCATTTATAGAAAGAGTCATATTTTTGAACCAAAAGTTGCGCTGGTGAGAATTCGCTTAGACCAGACGTGGTCCTCAAGGTACCCCAACAGTCCAGGTTTTAAGGATATCCATGCTTAGGCACAGGTGATTCAGAAATGGACAGAAATACAATGGTGCATGCAAGCAGCGATCTCCAGGAGGGGCATGCAGAAGAAGTCTCAGCAGACGAGACGCCTCCTGCATGTTGCTGTGATCCCAGCACTGCGACCGATTTCACCAGCTGGCATCCTACATCCGTGCAGATGGCCAGCTGAGTAAGCTCCAGCTTACTCAGCTGACCAAAGTAAGCAGTGGCTGCGAAGGCCAGGACCTGGGCCTCTCCCCTCCCAGAAAACAAGGGCGACACTTCCCCGTTTCTGGGAACGCAGGCCTTCCCGCCGCCCAACTCCTCAATATTGCTGCTGCCTGTTAGGCAGCGGCAGAGGGGAAGTGCGGGCGAGATCGCAAGGACTGTTCTGCGCAAGTGCGGGAATCTGTGTGCGGCACAGAAGCTGTGCCGAACGCTGAATCAGGCTCTTAATTAGTACCTCGGTCAGTCTGATTATACCATCTGTGCACTAGCAGGGATATCCCTAAAACCTGGTCTGTTGGGATGCCTTGAGGACCGCGTTTGGGAACCATTAGCTTAGACAAATAAAATACCACCATAGCAGAGATACACAACAGCAAATGTAAAAACAGGATGCAGTTAAGTTCCTGACAGTCAGGATCTCAACAGCATTCAAAACGTCGGTGGTCAAAATCCCGACCGCCGCCCGGTATTCCCACTAGGGTGGAGATCCACGCCACCACCCGAGGGGGAATATAATCATGTGGTGAGCAAAGCGAGGGGACACGCTGCGCTCAATTTTGGGATTTTGACTGTCGGGATTTCGGCGTCAGGGTTTCGACCGCTGGGATCCCGACTGTCGAGAGATCATACTGAATCCGTAAAAACTATTAGCTAATCCAAAAAGGTGTCAGTCGTTTCTCAGAGCCCGAATACATACCTCAAAAGGAGCCACAGAATATAAAGGCCCATTAATTCCTTATTGTTGGGGATTTGGGAATTCTGTCCCTTTCTTGGAGAAAATAACACAACTGTCTAAAGACTCTGGAGTGAAGTGTCACTATTGGTGCTACATTCTGACACAAAGCATTTGCCACAGAATTATATTTAATTGCATATTTCTTTCTGTCTCCCTCTTTTTTCACTCTGCATGAGGTTATAAAATACCCTTTATAGTGTGACAACCGGAGAAAGCGCTAAGGACTTACAGTATATATTGTATTCTTAATAAATCATTTATGTTGTGAATGCCAAATTGCTTTCTCACAAATATTTAAAATGCCCGCTCTAATATATATTGTAAACGCCTGCACCTCTTATTACCATATCCCATGAATGTGCGCTATACATCGCAAAACACTGCATCCCATAAGAGAAAACAATACACCCACACATTATCTGAGTTCCAAAGCTCATTGATGTATATATTTGTTATTAAAAGGATATGGATTCAATATATATTACATGGTTACACTCACACAGTAAGCAGTAGTTAAATACAGTTACATACAGTTACAGGCAAGCAATACAATACCATTCCCTTCGAAACATCTTATGTCTCTCTCTCTCTGTAAATAAATACAGGAACTGGTCTGCCAGCAAGTCCATCATCCTCTGAGACCAAACAGCAATTGACCTCCTGTGTGATCAGCAATGTGTTATCTAGTTTGGGGGAGGGAACTTACTCATTCATGATGAGTCACAAGTCTTTTTGTATATGCTAATCAGGTTCAGCCTTGAAGACATCCAAAGGGCTGGCCTGAGCTTCCTGTCCACTACCTATTTGGAATATCTATTGTTCTAATAAAAGTGATTTTAGCTTTTATACATTTAATCATAATTATTTGTTGCAATGTCCTACAACTTAATAACAAGTATCAAATGAATCTACACATTAATCTGCTTGCTTTAATACCAAATATGACAGGTGTATCTGGTTTCGTTCAAATAATACACATACATGACATTACTTCATTATATAAGTTTAAATCATCATGATGTCTGGCGCTTGATATTATTATAGTTATGTACTGTATGAAATAAGTGTCGAATCCATCTCTGTGGCATGTCTGTGTAAATGCGTGTGTTACCATATATTGCTGTGCTCGCTGCGCGTATTTGCAAGTATAGCGACTTATAATGTGTACAGTTTGTATGTTCTTTTTATGTAATATTTTTGACTTCGACAATGTCTATGGAAACTAACACAAGGGTAACAACCTGAAAAGCTGCAATGATAAAACAAATGGACAGAGCTGAATATATACAGTTGCAAGAAAAAGTATGTGAACCCTTTGGAATTTCCTGGATTTGTGCATAAATTGGTCATAAAATGTGTTCTGATCTTCTAAGTCACAACAATAGACAAACACAGTCTGCTGAAATTTATACCACACAAACAATTATATGTTCTCATGTTTTTATTGAACACACTATGTAAACAGTCACAGTGCAGGGTGGACAAAGTATGTGAACCCTTGGATTTAATAACTGGTTAACCCTCCTTTGGCAGCAATAACCTCAACCAAACGTTTCCTATAGCTGCATATCAGACCTGCACAACGGTCAGGGGGAATTTTGGACTATTCCTCATTACAAAACTGTTTCAGTTCAGCAATATTCTTGGGTTGTCTGGTGTGAATCGTCATGCCACAGCAACTCAATTGGGTTGAGGTCAGGACTCTGACTGGGCCACTCCAGAAGGCGTATTTTCTTCTGTTGAAGCCATTCTGTTGTTGATCTACTTCTGTGCTTTGGGTCGTTGTCCTGTTGCATCACCCATCTTCTGTTGAGCTTCACTTGGTGGACACATGGTCTTAAGTTCTCCTGAAAAATGTCTTGATAAACTTGGGAATACATTTTTCCATCGATGATAGCAATCTGTCCAGGCCCTGAGGCAGCAAAGCAGCCCCAAACCATGATGCCTCCTCCACCATACTTCACAGTTGGGATGAGGTTTTGATGTTGGTGTGCTGTGCCTCTTTTTCTCCACACATAGGGGTATATTTACTAAGGTCCCGATTTTGACCGAGATGCCGTTTTTTCATCAAAGTGTCATCTCGGTAATTTACTAAGCATAAATCACGGCAGTGATGAGGGCATTCGTAATATTTTGGAAGTCCTAGGAAAAAATCACGAATCAATACACCATCGGTCAAATACGCCTGCAACTTGCTAGAAATCGGGAATTTACTAAAAAGTGCAAAACACAAACACTGCCGACAATAGCCAAACACTGCCGTGATGAAATACAAATCGTGAAAAAGTGCTAAAAAAAAACAGACCTGCTTTTTTATCCCGTGTTTGTATAGGCATGCACGGATCCATGAGATCCGTGCATGTTTTTCAGTGGGAAGGGGGGTGAAATGTTCTAAATTTACAGAAAAAAAATTGCGTGGGGTCCCCCCTCCTAAGGCAAACCAGCCTCGGGCTCTTTGAGCCGATCCTGGTTGCAGAAATATGGGAAAAAAATGGACAGGGGTTCCCCCATATTTAAGCAACCAGCATCGGGCTCTGCGCCTGGTCCTGGTTCCAAAAATACGGGGGACAAAAAGAGTAGGGGTCCCCCGTATTTTTGAAACCAGCACCGGGCTCCACTAGCTGGACAGATAATGCCACAGCCGGGGGTCACTTTTATACAGTGCCTTTGCGGCCGTGGCATCAAATATCCAACTAGTCACCCCTGGCCGGGGTACCCTGGGGGAGTGGGGACCCCTTCAATCAAGGGGTCCCCCCCCCCCCCCCAGCCACCCAAGGGCCAGGGGTGAAGCCCGAGGCTGTCCCCCCCATCCAGTGGGCTGCGGATGGGGGGCTGATAGCCTTTGTGACAAGTGATTGATATTGTTTTTAGTAGCAGTACTACAAGGCCCAGCAAGCCTCCCCCGCAAGCTGGTACTTGGAGAACCACAAGTACCAGCATGCGGCGGAAAAACGGGCCCGCTGGTACCTGTAGTACTACTACTAAAAAAATACCCCAATAAAGACAACACACACACACCTTGAAAGTATAACTTTAATACATCCATCCACACCTCCATATACACATACTTACCTTATGTTCCCACGCAGGTCGGTCCTCTTCTCCAGTAGAATCCATGGTGTACCTGTAGAAAAAAATTATACTCACATAATCCAGTGTCTTAGGCTCCTCGGTAAATCCTTTTGTAATCCACGTACTTGAAAAAATAAAAAAACGAATACCCGACCACGAACTGAAAGGGGACCCATGTTTTCACATGGGCCCCCTTTCCCCGAATGCCAGAAACCCACTCTGACTGATGTCTAAGTGGGTTTCTTCAGCCAATCAGGGAGCGCCACGTTGTAGCACCCTCCTGATCGGCTGTGTGCTCCTGTACTGTATGACAGGCGGCACACGGCAGTGTTACAATGTAGCGCCTATGCGCTCCATTGTAACCAATGGTGGGAACTTTCAGGTCAGCGGTGAGGTCACTTTCGGTCAACCGCTGACCTGAAAGTTCCCACCATTGGTTACAATGGAGCGCATAGGCGCTACATTGTAACACTGCCGTGTGCCGCCTGTCATACAGTACAGGAGCACACAGCCGATCAGGAGGGTGCTACAACGTGGCGCTCCCTGATTGGCTGAGGAAACCCACTTAGACATCAGTCAGAGTGAGTTTCTGGCATTCGGGGAAAGGGGGCCCATGTGAAAACATGGGTCCCCTTTCAGTTCGTGGTCGGGTATCCGTTTTTTTATTTTTCAAGTACGTGGATTACAAAAGGATTTACCGAGGAGCCTAAAACACTGGATTATGTGAGTATAATTTTTTCTACAGGTACACCATGGATTCTACTGGAGAAGAGGACCGACCTGCGTGGGAACATAAGGTAAGTATGTGTATATGGAGGTGTGGATGGATGTATTAAAGTTATACTTTCAAGGTGTGTGTGTGTTGTCTTTATTGGGGTATTTTTTTAGTAGTAGTACTACAGGTACCAGCGGGCCCATTTTTCCGCCGCATGCTGGTACTTGTGGTTCTCCAAGTACCAGCTTGCGGGGGAGGCTTGCTGGGCCTTGTAGTACTGCTACTAAAAACAATATCAATCACTTGTCACAAAGGCTATCAGCCCCCCATCCGCAGCCCATTGGATTGGGGGGACAGCCTCGGGCTTCACCCCTGGCCCTTGGGTGGCTGGGGGGGGGACCCCTTGATTGAAGGGGTCCCCACTCCCCCAGGGTACCCCGGCCAGGGGTGACTAGTTGGATATTTGATGCCACGGCCGCAAGGCACTGTATAAAAGTGACCCCCGGCTGTGGCATTATCTGTCCAGCTAGTGGAGCCCGGTGCTGGTTTCAAAAATACGGGGGACCCCTACTCTTTTTGTCCCCAGTATTTTTGGAACCAGGACCAGGCGCAGAGCCCGATGCTGGTTGCTTAAATATGGGGGAACCCCTGTCCATTTTTTCCCCATATTTCTGCAACCAGGATCGGCTCAAAGAGCCCGAGGCTGGTTTGCCTTAGGAGGGGGGACCCCACGCAATTTTTTTTTTACATTTAAACTTTATTTTATTTTTTTACAAAGTGCACAATGAAGCCCAGCACGGATCTCTCAGATCCGGCCGAGATTCATTGTATTAAAGTCGGCAGTGTTTTACAAGTCACTCACGTAAAACACTGCCTAAAAAAACGAATGACATCGACATCGGAAAACCCGAAAATGCAGAATACGGCAGCTTAGTAAATTAGTCGTAATCAATTCAAAAAGTTGCATATTTACACTTTCGATGTCATTCGTGATTGAACTTTGACCTCAAACGGGAAAACACGAATCTTAGTAAATTTACCCCATAGTGTTGTGTGTTCCTTCCAAACAACTCAACTTTGATTTCATCTGTCCACAGAATATTTTGCCAGTAGTGCTGTGGAACATTCAGGTGCTCTTTTGCAAACTTCAAACGTGCAGCAATGTTTTTTTTGGACAGCAGTGGCTTCCTCCGTGGTATCCTCCCATGAACTCCAATCTTGTTCAGTGTTTTACGTATGGTAGATTTGTCAACAGAGATGTTAGCATGTTCCAGAGATTTCTGTAAGTCTTTAGCTGACACTCTAGGATTCTTCTTCACCTCATTGAGCATTCTGCGCTGTGCTCTTGCAGTCATCTTTACAGGACGCCCACTCCTAGGGAGAGTAGCAACAGTGCTGAACTTTCTCCATTTATAGACAATTTGTCTTACCGTGGACTGATGAACATCAAGGCTTTTAGAGATACTTTTGTAACCCTTTCCAGCTTTATGCAAGTCAACAATTCTTAATCGTAGGTCTTCTGAGAGCTCTTTTCTGCGAGGCATGGTTCACATCAGGCAATGCTTCTTGAGAATTGCAAATTCAAAACTGGTGTGTTTTTTATAGGGCAGGGCAGCTTTAACCAACACCTCCAATCTCGTCTCATTGATTGGACTCCAGGTTGGCTGACTCCTGACTCAAATTAGCTCTTGGAGAAGTCATTAGCCTAGGGGTTCACATACTTTGTCCACCCTGCACTGTGAATGTTTACATGGTGTGTTCAATAAAAACATGAGAACATATAATTGTTTGTGTGGTATTAGTTTCAGCAAGCTGTGTTTGTCTATTGTTGTGACTTAGATGAAGATCAGAACACATTTTATGACCAATTTATGCACAAATCCAGGAAATTCCAAAGTGTTCACACACTTTTTCTTGCAACTGTATACTACCTAGATGGTGAAAATCTGCTCTTTCTGTATTTGTTTGCTGATATTTTGTATATATTTGAGTGACCTGCTTCCAGCGCGCCCATGACCTCCCAATTCCTTTTCAAATAGCAAACAGATGCACCCAGACTAGGCTTACATTACCACCCGCAAGGAAGCGGCTGTGCTATTCTGTATAATTAAAATGCAAAGGCAGCAGGAGGCACCTGTAGGAGATAGTCGCCTCTTGCATGCATTAGCAAGGTTCCGAGTGCGGACGCAGCCTCGGATCACCATTGAGATGTCTGTAGTCACCAGCCAGCCTGCATAAGCTGAAGCTTACTCAGGCTGACTGTAGGATCCGGACATCCGGGTCCAGGAAGTCTGCGTCCAACAACGCATACTCTGGACCTGTCAAGCCTTCAAAACGGGGGACGTCACGCTTTGAAGAATGGTGGCAGGTGCCGCCCCAGCTCTGCCTCCCAAACGTCGCAGCATGTCCATCACGCATTGGCTGACAGGGAGCTGCAAGTGACATTGTAAAACCCATTTTGCACATGCGCAGAACGGGTCTAGCGCCTGGGCAGACCCCCAAACATTGTATTTGTACACAAGCCATTGGGTCAAGCAGGCCACTCAGACAGAAACTGTGCACCTGCCCTAGCGCTGGTATAAGTTTTGGCAGTGCGACCGATGGTAGCGTCTAAAGACGCACCCAGCGCTATCACAGCATCTACAGATGCTCATAGTGAACGTCTCAATCCTTAAGCATTCAGGTGCATGGCTGTATACCAGGGAAGGACTTTGCTGAGGCATGTGCATAAAGTCTCATACGGGAGACCTGCGATAGAGGCAGCCGTGCCTGCATCCACATCTGAATCAGTATCACAGAGACTACACCTAGGCCTGATTCAGAAGTAGGAACAAGTTGCACCTTGGTAAAAGCAACGCACAGCAGAGAGATTGGAATGGGTACGTCCTAGCTTCATTCTAATTTCACTGTAAAATAAAGCTGCCCGCTGTTTGTGCCCTACATGCAAATAGCCAATATATTCCCTTGCATTGCAAAGTGATTTGTCCAGGAGCAATTTGCTCGACTCTGACTCAGACCCTTAGTGTAAGTCCACCACCTGATGTTAGTAAGGAGACTGCAAGACTGGCACTCAGTGCAGGTTAGCAGTGTGTGAACATTACCAACCTGATATTCTGCCTCAGCTCTTTGTCGATCATCAGTTATTCTTTTACGTTGTTTGGGAGAAATGGGGCCACTGCCGAGGTGTACCTGCCTGGTGGGTTACACAGAAATAATATATAATCAGTCTGATTCTGGCCTGGTATGTATTCTCATGTATGTGACGGGTAAGATATCCCATAAACAAAATAGTCATAAAGAGGAATTTCCTGCATTCTATCACTGAGCCCCATCTGTCCATCCATATAGGCACCAGTACTGAGACCCATCCACCCCAGCATTACTGAGCCCCATCTGTCCATCCATATAGGCACGAGTACTGAGACCCATCCACCCCAGCATTACTGAGCCCCATCTGTCCATCCATATAGGCACCAGTACCGAGACCCATCCACCCCAGCATTACTGAGCCCCATCTGTCCATCCATATAGGCACCAGTACTGAGACCCATCCACCCCAGCATTACTGAGCCCCATCTGTCCATCCATATAGGCACCAGTACTGAGACCCATCCACCCCAGCATTACTGAGCCGAATCTGTCCATCCATATAGGCACGAGTACTGAGACCCATCCACCCCAGCATTACTGAGCCCCATCTGTCCATCCATATAGGCACCAGTACTGAGACCCATCCACCCCAGCATTACTGAGCCCCATCTGTCCATCCATATAGGCACCAGTACTGAGACCAATCCACCCCAGCATTACTGAGCCGCATCTGTCTATCCATATAGGCGCCAGTACTGAGACCCATCCACCCCAGCATTACTGAGCCACATCTGTCTATCCATATAGGCACCAGTACTGAGACCCATCCACCCCAGCATTACTGAGCCCCATCTGTCCATCCATATAGGCACCAGTACTGAGACCCATCCACCCCAGCATTACTGAGCCCCATCTGTCCATCCATATAGGCACCAGTACTGAGACCCATCCACCCCAGCATTACTGAGCCCCATCTGTCCATCCATATAGGCACCAGTACTGAGACCCATCCACCCCAGCATTACTGAGCCCCATCTGTCCATCCATATAGGCACCAGTACTGAGACCCATCCACCCCAGCATTACTGAGCCGAATCTGTCCATCCATATAGGCACGAGTACTGAGACCCATCCACCCCAGCATTACTGAGCCCCATCTGTCCATCCATATAGGCACCAGTACTGAGACCCATCCACCCCAGCATTACTGAGCCCCATCTGTCCATCCATATAGGCACCAGTACTGAGACCCATCCACCCCAGCATTACTGAGCCCCATCTGTCTATCCATATAGGCACCAGTACTGAGACCAATCCACCCCAGCATTACTGAGCCGCATCTGTCCATCCATATAGGCGCCAGTACTGAGACCCATCAACCCCAGCATTACTGAGCCACATCTATCCATCCATATAGGCGCCAGTACTGAGACCCATCCACCCCAGCATTACTGAGCCCCATCTGTCCATCCATATAGGCACCAGTACTGAGACCCATCCACCACAGCATTACTGAGCCGCATCTTTCCATCCATATAGGCGCCAGTACTGAGACCCATCCACCCCAGCATTACTGAGCCGCATCTTTCCATCCATATAGGCACCAGTACTGAGACCCATCCACCACAGCATTACTGAGCCGCATCTTTCCATCCATATAGGCACCAGTACTGAGACCCATCCACCCCAGCATTACTGAGCCACAGCTGTCTATCCATATAGGCGCCAGTACTGAGACCCATCCACCCCAGCATTACGGAGCCGCATCTGTCCATCCATATAGGCGCCAGTACTGAGACCCATCCACCCCAGCATTACTGAGCCGCATCTGTCCATCCATATAGGCGCCAGTACTGAGACCCATCCACCCCAGCATTACTGAGCCGCATCTGTCCATCCATATAGGCGCCAGTACCAAGACCTATCCACCTGTATAAATACATGTACTGAGACTCATCCACCACCGCAGTAGAGCCCCATGTCTCATCATCCATATGGACACCAGTACAGAGACTCATCCACTCCAGCAGTACTGAGCCCCATCTGTCGATCCATATGATTACCTGCAGTGAGACCCATCCACCTTAGCAGTAGAGCCCCATGTCTCATCATCCATGTAGACACCAGTACCGAGACTCATCCACCCCAGCAATAGAGCCCCATATCTCATCATCCACGTAGACACCAGCTCTGAGACAATCTCTTACCGCATGGACCACTTGTATGGAGACCCTCACGTCCCAACTTGTTTGGAGACCTACTGTTCCCAAATGTAACCCCATTGCACTGTGCGTCATTTCTGATGCCCACGTGTACGTGAGATACCAGATACCTTCTTCTATGCAGGAACATGAGCTGAGAAGGTGGAGATGTGAGGAATTGGGAGGGTTAGTCCTCTGCAGCTTTATGGGACCTAAGCATTGAGAACATTAGCCACACACAGAGCAGCTTCAGACTAGAGCCCGGCAATGATATTACAAGACAAAAGTCACATCCAAAAGATCTGTTATCTAACACACTCTACATAAAGACTAATTATAAGGAAACAAGGACCATTAAACTCAATCATGTCACATAAAAGCTCCTATCTGTGATATCTAACTTACTACAAGTGTTATTTGTTCATGCCCGTTTGCAGGGTTTACAGATTATTATATATTAACCTGCCAGGATATTGGAAATCTGCCCATCAGGATTTAGTATTGATAACAGACCGTTCCAGATTGGCTTCTGTTCAGGGATTTGACAGTGTGAAAGTCTAGGGCAGCCAGCACGTCGGGATCACTGAGGACCTCACGGCCACCTCATACACTAGACCCACAGACTGACCTTCTCATGTGTGAGATAACAGTTCCATTGCTGCACAATCAGGAACATAATTTGTCAAGTGAACGATGGCTCACTGGACCAGCTGTGAACGGAGGACAGTGACCTTTCCATAACAAATATTAATAGGTGTATTTTAATCCCACATTTCATAGACAAGTATGTTACATACCAGGACATTGAGATTTGTGATTAATTCATATCTGATTATTTGCCAGTAGACGTACTTGTATTACATGACCAGACAGACGTGGGATTCCAGCTGTCACATGTCAGTGACCACGCGTCCTCAGGCTGTTGGTGAGGTGACAGGGAGAGAACCTGCATACAACCTCCAGCTGACCTAGAGGGTCTCTGCTGGATGCCTGCTATCAGGAGACGGAACTTGGCGCTACAGCAATGTTTATAAGACCGCGGCTCTGTAATAATTGGGGAAAACCCAAAGGAACGCTATTCTGCATCTCTGTCATAGTTTGCAATGCTTTACAAGAGTTTACTTAGCAAAGTCATAACAGGCTTAGTGAAAATCCTGCTAATATGGCCTTTATTTATAATACTGAAGTATTGTGTATTCTCAAAGTAATTACAGTAAAACCTGCCAAAAATACCATGAGCTCTGATCTAGCGGGAAATGCAGACACTATCCATGGGGTGCACTGACAGCCATAAACATAGCAGTGCCTCTTAGACTGATATCAGAACACGAGCATGGGTCATGACTGTGCCTTTATGGTGTCCAGAGTGGAGTTTATTCACCATCGCAGCTGATTTGTCTCCTCCTCTGTGACGTTGTGCTGCACCAGCTGCTGGAATAGTCTCTCCTTCTCCTGGCGGCCTTTTACTATGCTGGGGAAGGTAAGACCTGCGGAGCAGAAACACAGGGAGAGATTATACAGAGTGATCCAGACCCCTTACACTATAACCTCAACACCACTCCGGAGGGCTCCTCACCACTCCGGGGGAATCCTCACCGTCACGCAGGTCCTTCACGCTCAGCTTGCCCGGCTGCTGGTTCAAGACGGTGGCCACAGAATGGGGGTTGGACAAATTCACTGGGAATTTCAGATCGTGGTACTCGATGACCTGTAATTGTCATGAAATGAGATAATAATAAGATTTTACTCACCGGTAAATCTATTTCTCGTAGTCCGTAGTGGATGCTGGGGAATAGACGGGCTCCGCAGGAGACTGGGCACTCTATAAGAAAGATTTGGTACTATCTGGTGTGCACTGGCTCCTCCCTCTATGCCCCTCCTCCAGACCTCAGTTAGGATACTGTGCCCGGAAGAGCTGACACAATAAGGAAGGATTTTGAATCCCGGGTAAGACTCATACCAGCCACACCAATCACACCGTATAACTCGTGATACTATACCCAGTTAACAGTATGAAATATAACTGAGCCTCTCAACAGATGGCTCAACAATAACCCTTTAGTTAGGCAATAACTATATACAAGTATTGCAGACAATCCGCACTTGGGATGGGCGCCCAGCATCCACTACGGACTACGAGAAATAGATTTACCGGTGAGTAAAATCTTATTTTCTCTAACGTCCTAGTGGATGCTGGGGACTCCGTAAGGACCATGGGGATTATACCAAAGCTCCCAAACGGGCGGGAGAGTGCGGATGACTCTGCAGCACCGAATGAGAGAACTCAAGGTCCTCCTCAGCCAGGGTATCAAATGTGTAGAATTTAGCAAACGTGTTTGCCCCTGACCAAGTTGCAGCTCGGCAAAGTTGTAAAGCCGAGACCCCTCGGGCAGCCGCCCAAGATGAGCCCACTTTCCTCGTGGAATGGGCTTTCACTGATTTAGGATGCGGCAATCCAGCCGCAGAATGCGCCAGCTGAATTGTGCTACAAATCCAGCGAGCAATAGTCTGCTTAGAAGCAGGAGCACCTATCTTGTTGGGTGCATACAGGACAAAAAGCGAGTCAGTCTTCCTGACTCCAGCCGTCCTGGAAACAAAGTTTCAAGGCCCTGACTACATCCAGTAACTTGGAATCCTCCAAGTCCCTAGTAGCCGCAGGCACCACAATAGGTTGGTTCAAGTGAAAAGCAGATACCACCTTAGGGAGAAACTGGGGACGAGTCCTCAATTCTGCCCTATCCATATGAAAAATCAGATAAGGGCTTTTACAAGACAAAGCCGCCAATTCTGACACACGCCTGGCCGAAGCCAAGGCCAATAACATGACCACTTTCCACGTGAGATATTTCAGATCCACAGTTTTAAGTGGTTCAAACCAATGTGATTTTAGGAAACTCAACACCACATTGAGATCCCAAGGTGCCACGGGAGGCACAAAAGGGGGCTGAATATGAAGCACTCCCTTTACAAAAGTCTGAACTTCAGGCAGTGAAGCCAGTTCTTTCTGGAAGAAAATCGACAGGGCCGAAATCTGGACCTTAATGGAACCCAATTTTAGGCCCATAGTCACTCCCGACTGTAGGAAGTGTAGAAAGCGACCCAGCTGAAATTCCTCTGTTGGGGCCTTCCTGGCCTCACACCACGCAACATATTTTCGCCAAATACGGTGATAATGGTTCGCGGTTACTTCTTTCCTGGCTTTTATCAGCGTAGGAATGACTTCCTCCGGAATGCCCTTTTCCTTTAGGATCCGGAATTCAACCGCCATGCCGTCAAACGCAGCCGCGGTAAGTCTTGGAACAGACAGGGCCCCTGCTGCAGCAGATCCTGTCTGAGCGGTAGAGGCCATGGGTCCTCTGATATCATTTCTTGAAGTTCCGGGTACCAAGCCCTTCTTGGCCAATCCGGAACCACGAGTATCGTTCTTACTCCTCGCCTTCTTATTATTCTCAGTACCTTTGGTATGAGAGGCAGAGGAGGGAACACATAAACCGACTGGTACACCCACGGTGTCACTAGAGCGTCCACAGCTATCGCCTGAGGGTCCCTTGACCTGGCGCAATATCTCTTTAGCTTTTTGTTGAGGCGGGACGCCATCATGTCCACCTGTGGCCTTTCCCAACGGTTTACCAACAGTAGCAAGACTTCTGGATGAAGTCCCCACTCTCCCGGGTGTAGGTCGTGTCTGCTGAGGAAGTCTGCTTCCCAGTTGTCCACTCCCGGAATGAACACTGCTGACAGTGCTAGTACGTGATTTTCCGCCCATCGGAGAATCCTTGTGGCTTCTGCCATTGCCATCCTGCTTCTTGTGCCGCCCTGTCGGTTCACATGGGCGACTGCCGTGATGTTGTCTGACTGGATCAGTACCGGCTGGTTTTGAAGCAGGGGTCTTGCCTGACTTAGGGCATTGTAAATGGCCCTCAGTTCCAGAATATTTATGTGTAGGGAAGTCTCCTGACTTGACCATAGTCCTTGGAAGTTTCTTCCCTGTGTGACTGCTCCCCAGCCTCGAAGGCTGGCATCCGTGGTCACCAGGACCCAGTCCTGTATGCCGAATCTGCGGCCCTCTAGAAGATGAGCACTCTGTAGCCACCACAGTAGAGACACCCTGGTCCTTGGAGACAGGGTTATCAGTTGATGCATCTGAAGATGCGATCCTGACCACTTGTCCAAGAGGTCCCACTGGAAGGTCCTCGCATGGAACCTGCCGAATGGAATTGCTTCGTATGAAGCCACCATTTTTCCCAGGACTCGTGTGCAGCGATGCACCGATACCCATTTTGGTTTTAGGAGGTCTCTGACTAGAGATGACAGCTCCTTGGCTTTCTCCTGCGGGAGAAACACTTTTTTCAGTTCTGTATCCAAAATCCTCCCCAGGAACAGTAAGCGAGTGGAAGGAACCAGTTGTGACTTTGGAATGTTCAGAATCCAGCCATGCTGTTGTAGCACTTCCCGAGATAGTGCTACTCCGACCAGTAACTGCTCCCTGGACCTCGCCTTTATAAGGAGATCGTCCAAGTACGGGATAATTAAAACTCCCTTTTTTCGAAGGAGTATCATCATTTCTGCCATTACTTTGGTAAACACCCTCGGTGCCGTGGACAGTCCAAACGGTAGTGTCTGGAATTGGTAATGGCAATCCTGTACCACAAATCTGAGGTACTCCTGGTGAGGAAGGTAAATAGGGACATGCAGGTAAGCATCCTTGATGTCCAGGGATACCATGTAATCCCCGTCGTCCAGGCTTGCAATAACCGCCCTGAGCGATTCCATCTTGAACTTGAATTTTGTTATGTAAGTGTTCAAGGATTTCAAATTTAAAATGGGTCTCACCGAACCGTCTGGTTTCGGTACCACAAACAGTGTGGAATAGTAGCCCCGGCCTTGTTGAAGTAGGGGTACCTTGACTATCACCTGCTGGGAATACTGCTTGTGAATGGCCTCTAGCACAGCCTCCCTGCCCGATGGAGTCGTCGGTAAGGCTGATTTGAGGAAACGGCGGGGGGGAGGCGCCTCGAATTCCAGCTTGTACCCCTGAGATACTACTTGAAGGATCCAGGGATCCACCCGTGAGCGAGCCCACTGATCGCTGAAATTCTTGAGGCGGCCCCCCACCGTACCTGGCTCCGCCTGTGGAGCCCCACCGTCATGCGGCGGATTTGGAAGAAGCGGGGGAGGACTTTTGGTCCTGGGAACCTGCTGTGTGTTGCAGCTTTTTCCCCCTTCCTCTGCCTCTAGACAGAAAGGACCCGCCTTTTCCCCGCCTGTTTTTCTGGGGTCGAAAGGACTGTACTTGGTAATACGGTGCTTTCTTAGGCTGTGAGGGGACATGGGGCAAAAATGCAGACTTCCCAGCTGTTGCTGTGGAAACAAGGTCTGAGAGACCGTCCCCGAATAACTCCTCACCCTTATAAGGCAAAACTTCCATGTGCCTTTTAGAATCTGCATCTCCTGTCCACTGCCGAGTCCATAAGCCTCTCCTAGCAGAAATGGACAAAGCACTTATTCTAGATGCCAGCCGGCAGATCTCCCTCTGTGCATCTCTCATGTATAAGACCGAGTCTTTTATAAGCTCTATGGTTAGCAATATAGTGTCTCTGTCTAGGGTGTCAATATTTTCCGACAGGGAATCTGACCAAGCAGCAGCAGCACTGCACATCCAGGCTGAAGCAATAGCTGGTCTCAGTATAACACCAGTGTGTGTGTATATAGATTTTAGGATAGCCTCCTGCTTTCTATCAGCAGGTTCCTTTAGGGCGGCCGTATCCGGAGACGGTAGTGCCACCTTTTTAGACAAACGTGTGAGCGCTTTATCCACCCTAGGGGGAGTTTCCCAACGTGACCTATCCTCTGGCGAGAAAGGAAACGCCATTAGTAATTTTTTTGAAATCACCAATTTTTTATCGGGGAAAGCCCACGCTTCTTCACACACCTCATTCAATTCCTCAGATGGGGGAAAAACTATAGGTAGTTTTTTCTCCCCAAACATAATACCCTTTTTTGAGGTACCTGGGTTTATATCAGCAAGGTGTAATACCTCTTTCATTGCCTCAATCATGCCACAAATGGCCCTAGTGGACATTAAATTTGACTCATCGTCGTCGACACTTGCATCAGTATCCGTGTCGACATCTGTGTCTGCCATCTGAGGTAGTGGTCGTTTCAGGGCCCCTGACGGCCTTTGAATCGTCTGGGCAGGCACGAGCTGAGAAGCCGGCTGTCCCGCATTTGGCATGTCGTCAAATTTTTTATGTAAGGAGTCGACACTTGCACGTAATTCCTTCCATAAATCCATCCACTCAGGTGTCTGCCCCGCAGGGGGTGACATCACATTTATAGGCATCTGCTCCGCCTCCACATAAGTCTCCTCATCAAACATGTCGACACAGCCGTACCGACACACCGCACACACACACACAGGGAATGCTCTTAAAGGAGACAGGACCCCACAAAAGCCCTTTGGGGAGACAGAGAGAGAGTATGCCAGCACACACCAGAGCGCTATAATAATACAGGGACTAACTGAATTATGACCCTTTATAGCTGCTTATTGTATTAAACTGCGCCCAAATTTAGTGCCCCCCTCTCTTTTTTACCCTTTCTGTAGTGTAGACTGCAGGGGAGAGTCAGGGAGCTTCCTTCCAGCGGAACTGTGAGGGAATAATGGCGCCAGTGTGCTGAGGGAGATGGCTCCGCCCCTTTTTCGGCTGCCTTTTCTCCCGCTTTTTTCTGTATTCTGGCAGGGGTAATTACCACATATATAGCCTCTGGGGCTATATATTGTGGTTATTTTGCCAGCCAAGGTGATATTATTGCTGCTCAGGGCGCCCCCCCCCCAGCGCCCTGCACCCTCAGTGACCGGAGTGTGAAGTGTGTATGAGGAGCAATGGCGCACAGCTGCAGTGCTGTGCGCTACCTTGGTGAAGACTGAAGTCTTCTGCCGCCGATTTTCCGGACCATCTTCATGCTTCTGGCTCTGTAAGGGGGACGGCGGCGCGGCTCCGGGAACGAACACCAAGGACGAGTCCTGCGGTCGATCCCTCTGGAGCTAATGGTGTCCAGTAGCCTAAGAAGCCCAAGCTAGCTGCAAGCAGGTAGGTTCGCTTCTTCTCCCCTTAGTCCCTCGATGCAGTGAGCCTGTTGCCAGCAGGTCTCACTGTAAAATAAAAAAACCTAATTTAAACTTTCTTTCTAGCAGCTCAGGAGAGCTCATAGTGTGCAACCAGCTCGGGCCGGGCACAGAAATCTAACTGAGGTCTGGAGGAGGGGCATAGAGGGAGGAGCCAGTGCACACCAGATAGTACCAAATCTTTCTTATAGAGTGCCCAGTCTCCTGCGGAGCCCGTCTATTCCCCATGGTCCTTACGGAGTCCCCAGCATCCACTAGGACGTTAGAGAAATTATTATTACACACCTAGAGACAGCAGCAGACCAGATACAGACACAATGGAACTCGGCCGCTCAGGACAAGCGTTAGTAACTTACCTGAGATGCATTCTGTTGGAGAGTCTTTAAGTGTCTCTTCTTTCGGGACACCCCAAAGGTCACTTTCTCGAGGTCCTTTGGTCTCTCCTTGGAAAAAGCCAAGACTTTCTCTGAGCTTTCTTTCCTTCAGAGAAGACACAGCAGGGCCATTAGGTACAGAATACTTTGTCAGATAAAGCAAAGTAATGGATAATTAAAGATTTTAATAAATCAAACACACTGGCCGGATCAAGTAGGGGTTATAGGGATCGCTGGGGCAAGGGGAATAGAATTTGGCTTTGTTTAGTTAAAAAGAGATATTTAATACGGGTGTTCTTCAGTATGCCGACTGACGGGATCCCGGCGCACAGTATACCGGCGCCGGGATCCCGACAGCCGGCATACCGACACTTATTCTCCCTCGTGGGGGTCCACGACCCCCCTGGAGGGAGAATAAAATAGCGTGGCGAGCGCAGCATGGCGAGCGCAGCGAGCCCGCAAGGGGCTCATTTGCGCTCGCCACACTGTCGGTAAGCCGGCGGTCGGGCTCCCGGCGCCGGTATGCTGGTCGCCGGGAGCCCGACCGCCGGCATATCGTAGTGAACCCATTTAATACACGTTGCGGAAATGCACTATGGACAAAATGGAGTATACACACCAAGGGGGTAATTCAGACCTGATCGCTAGGGTGCGTTTTTTGAAACTCTGCGATCAGGTAGTCGCCGCATACAGGCGGAGGGTATTGTGTGTGTGCAAGTGTGCGATCGTGATGTGCGATTTATGCAGTCTCTGCACAGCCCAGGACTCACTCAGCCGCTGCGATGATCGGGGCCGGAGCGGACGTCAGGAATCCTCCCACAAAACACCGGGTCCCTCCTGCGTTTTCCGGACACTCCTTAAAAACGGTCAGTTGCCACCCACAAACGCCCTCCTCCTGTCAATCTCCTTGCAATTGCCAGTGCGTTCGGATTTTTCGCACCATCTCGTCGCTGATCGGCGCTCCCCGTCGCGCCTGCGCATTGCGGTGCATGCGCAGTTCAGACCTGATCGCAGCCTGTGAGAAAACGCACAGCAGCGACCATGTCTGAATTACCCCCATGTAAGCAGACATCTGCTACAATTAACAGTATAGACGTTAAAACAAAACCATAACGTGGCAATGGCATCAGTTCTACTGTCTGTGGATACGAGTCTGTTACTAAGGCCCACGCACATCACAATTACGTCACATTAGGGACCACCTACAATAATATTCACCGACACCAATATCCCCTCACACCGAGGCCCACAAACGCCAATGTCCAGCCATACAAGGGCCACTAACACATTGTTTTCAAGTTGTTATTTTACTGCAACCAAAAACACTACAATTGCCACCATTTTCCCCCTGAAAATATAACTATATTAAAAGCTGAAAACGTATAAAATGCTTCACAGACAGACAGCATTATAAACACACATGGGTAGAAATCACATAAGAGATTGGGTTTATATCACAGGAGGTATCAATCCAGTTTCAGTGTGCTCCTTCAGAGATGCAGATCCATATATATATATATATATATATATATATATATATATATATATATACTCCTCATACTGATCCGGCACTCTCCTCTCCCACTGGGTCCTGGCTCCGGTGCCCTCCTCAGGGAATGGGTACCCTTCTATAACCTCCTCAAACAGGCGGCACTCAGAGGCTGTATAAATGGTGAAAACGTCCAGTGCTATATTTCAACGTTTCGGGGGTCAAGCCCCCGTCTTCAGGAAAACACACTACAACAGTGACAATACATGTGACAACCTTTAAATAACTCACCCCTCCAAGAAACGCCAGCCTCCGGGGCGAAGGCGCCGCCCGCGACTTTGGGTCCCGCACTTCCGGCTCCCTCTCGTCACAGGAAGTCGTCCTGCAGGAAGCCGCGTCACCACGCAGCCCGGCGGCGCCCCGCAACGGCTGTTGGCAAGACAACAGTATACACGTTACTATGGTAACCCAATACAAATATCAAACATCAATCTAACAAACAACGGGTTCCCGCCTGCGGGCGTTCCCGATACAAATTAAGACAAATGTAGAATAAAACACATTTGAATATGGATACAGTGCTAATTAATCGTTAAGACACACCTGTACCTACTTTGTTTCTAGCTAACAGGTGTGATGCATAGTGAATAAAACGTGAACATACATGAAAGTGCATCCAGTTGCAAGACCTACCTATAAATATATATCATCTAATATTATTATGTAAGCCACTTAAGCTCACAACTAATTGTTGTATTAAATTCAAAAAGAGATTTAGTTATCATTATTAATACAGTACATATTAACTTTTATGGAACCACATTATGGGACCCTCCTCATCAAGCAGTATGTCATCCTTTATACAAATAACATGCTGTAGTGAACTGCCAAGTTATCTGGGTGTGTCGTTTAATGCATGTGTGTCACATCTTATAAAAAGCAGTTCAACCCTAAGCTATCATTAAGACCTTTCTTGTGAATAGTGTTTAGTTTGTAAATCCACCTGGATACCAATTGTAGAAGCTTCTTGGCTCTGTTGCCCCTGCGAAGTGATGCTGGGACCTGATCCACTATTTGTACCGCAGAGAGGACACCGCATGCTTGTTCAGGGCAGAATGGCGTGCAACCGGTTGCTCACTATTGCCCGATTGCAACGCCGCCCGGATGGCCGAACGGTGTTGGGCCATCCTCTCTTTGAACTGACATTGTGTTTTTCCAATGTAGTAAAGACTACATGGACAAATGAGCACGTAAATTACATATGTCGAATGACAAGTAAGGGGCCATCTAATAGGAATCTTCTTCCCTGTATGCGGGTGGGAAATATAATTTCCTGTCAGCATAAAGCTGCAGGTCGTACAGCCGAGGCATTTAAAACACCCCGGCTTACGGCTCAAGAAATGTGAGGTTGCTGGACCGCTTTTAAATCCCGTAATGTCACTTTTAACCAAAAGATCTTTTAAATTGGCACTACGGGTGTAGCATGGCCTGATTTTACTCTGGCACAAGGTGGGTAGACTGGAGTCAGAAGAAATCAACGGCCACCAATGTTTCATCTGTGTGCATGTTCTCTTGCTAGAGGTATTGAATTCATTAATCCAAGGGACTCTGTTCTCTCTAGATTTACCAGACTCGCTCTCCAGTAGTTCTAACCTACTTTTCATTAAAGCCTTTTTCTTAGCTATCTGCAAAAGCTTAAGAGGGTACCCACGTTGTAGGAATTTTTCAGTCATGTCATTAAATTGTGCTTCCAATTCATCAGGTTCGCTCGTGATTCTGCGAACCCTGAGAAATTGTGAATATGGTAAACCCCTGGTAGTAGCCGGGGGATGGAAACTGTAAACCGCAGCAACGTGTTGCGGTCTGTGGGTTTTGTATAGAGAGTTGTCTGGATATTACCATCTTTAATCATGATTTTAATATCCAGGAAACATATTTCCTGTGGCTGAATAGATAAAGATAACTTAACGGGACTATTTGAGCTATTGTGTTTCTCAATCAGCATATTAAGGGCCTGAGGTTCACTATCCCAAAATAATAGGAGGTCGTCTATGTATCGGTAATATAACCTTATGTTAGAGGACACCGCTGAATCTGAAAAAAACAGTTGTCGCTCTACCTCCCACATGTAAGCGTTTGCCAATGATGGGGCCACAGCGGACCCCATGGCACACCCTGATATTTGTCTATAGAACCGCCCGTTAAACAAGAAATAATTCCTAGTTAATGTGAACTCAAGTAATCTCAAAAATAACTCAACGTCTGGTCCCTCATAAGCTGCGTTATTCAAAATGAGGTGTCTGACCGCCATGATACCCGCTTGATGGGGGATACATGTATATAGACTCGTGACGTCTAGAGTCGCCATAGACATACCCACTGGAATCTCTTCTACTGTCAACAGTTTTCTTAGGAGCATGTTAGAATCTTTCAAGTGCGTAAATGTGGCTTGCACACATGGCTGTAAAAACGTGTCCAAAAAAATAGATACAGGCTCACAAAGAGAGCCCCTGGCCGATATGATAGGGCAGCCAGGGGGCTTCTTTGCATCCTTATGGACTTTTGGAATGATGTAAAAAAACGGTACCACCGGGTGTGAGCAAGACAATTTATACTGCACTTCTGTAGAAATTAAACCCTCAAGTTTGGCTTCAGACAAAATCTCATCTAATTCAGACTTAAACAACAGTGTAGGATCACTTTCCAACAAACAATATGTCTGTTGATCAGATAATAGTCGATCACATTCTGAGATGTAATCAGTGGTATCCAACACAACTATTGAGCCCCCTTTGTCCGCTCCCCTGATTATAATGTCCTGTCTGTCCCGTAAGGACCTTAACGCCAATTGCTCTTCTTTAGACAGGTTCTTCGGTGCAAAGAGGGCTGGCTCATCTTGCAAAGTGTCTATCATACGGGCAAATGTCCTAATTGACGGATGATGAGACACCGGCTCAAATTGGGACGTGGGGCCCAATTTCCGAATCTGAGGCTTCATCTCACTGGGGCCTGGTTTATCTGGAACTTTGCCAAAATGTTCCATCAATTTAAGCGTCCTGTGAAACTTGTACGCCTCTACTTTCCATCCAAATTTATCGGGTAAGTTTGTGGGAATAAAAGATAGGCCTTTGCATAGTACTGACGTCTCTGCCTCAGTCAGCGGTGTAGACGAGAGGTTAAAAATTAATTCCGCGTCGAACGAGGTGGCCTGCCTCCCCGCTTGCCTCCTCGCTTGGCCCCCCCCCCCCGTCTGGTGTATTTCTTTTTTTCCCTGAGGCCACAGCTCGGGTGGTTACCCCTAAAGGGGCACGCTTAGATGAGGACGCTACTTCAGATGATGTGACCTCGTCAGTATCACTAGCTGATGTGCTGTGTTGCGGTTTTGGGAGCCTATATCTGCGTCCTCTTATTGGGTGTGACCCCCCTTGGCTGGAGGAATTGTGCGAGAGCCATGTGTAAACCCGATGTTGATCATAGTCGGCTTGTACCTTGCGAAGCTTCTCTTTCTTGAACTTAGTCAGTTCGATGCGGTACGCTTCTATTTGCGTTTTAAGCTTGTCAAGCCAATTGGTTGCCTTGTCCTCCGTTAGTGTACATAGATGTTGCTCCTCAAATTTGGCCAACTTTTCTTTCGTGAGGTTGACCTCTCGGGTGGACTACTCAATTACAAGCAACATTTAGTCCATTGCGCATTTATTTAACACAGAGATCCATCGTTTGCAGAATACAGCATTATACCGCCCTATCGTCGGGGTATTCTGCACACGAAACCCCCGCGGTATTTGTTTGTTTCTGTAATAATCGGACAATGTCCGTCCGTGGTACATGAAGTCTATTTTCCGCTTCCGTAATTTGAACAGTTCACGGTACAGCTCATCATTAGACAACACCGTGTCATCGTTGAACATTGGCTCTTTGATCAAAATATGCTCAGCCCCCAAGTCAGAGAAGCTAAGCGTGTCATAATTTTCACACTGCAAGACATATGATAGGGGGTCACCCGGATCCGTCTCACTAGTAGCCATGCCTAACCGGCGTCGATACGCCCGACACCCGGTCTATGTGCTTATGGCACGGCTCACGAGACTGTAGGTGCTAAATGCTATTGGATGCAGGTTCACAATACCAAAATTCCCCGTGCGGTGCGGATGGCTGTGTGCCTGAACTTGGTATAGAATGAGAAAAATGGGGAGGTGCCCTGATAAACAAGGTGTTGCTTGGTCCACAACTGCACACACCCGTATCTATATACTCCTCATACTGATCCGGTCAAGCCCCATGCTCCTAAGAAAACTGTTGACAGTAGAAGAGATTCCAGTGGGTATGTCTATGGCGACTCTAGACGTCACGAGTCTATATACATGTATCCCCCATCAAGCGGGGATCATAGCGGTCAGACACCTCATTTTGAATAACGCAGCTTATGAGGGACCAGACGTTGAGTTATTTTTGAGATTACTTGAGTTCACATTAACTAGGAATTATTTCTTGTTTAACGGGCGGTTCTATAGACAAATATCAGGGTGTGCCATGGGGTCCGCTGTGGCCCCATCATTGGCAAACGCTTACATGTGGGAGGTAGAGCGACAACTGTTTTTTTCAGATTCAGCGGTGTCCTCTAACATAAGGTTATATTACCGATACATAGACGACCTCCTATTATTTTGGGATAGTGAACCTCAGGCCCTTAATATGCTGATTGAGAAACACAATAGCTCAAATAGTCCCGTTAAGTTATCTTTATCTATTCAGCCACAGGAAATATGTTTCCTGGATATTAAAATCATGATTAAAAATGGTAATATCCAGACAACTCTCTATACAAAACCCACAGACCGCAACACGTTGCTGCGGTTTACAGTTTCCATCCCCCGGCTACCACCAGGGGTTTACCATATTCACAATTTCTCAGGGTTTGCAGAATCACGAGCGAACCTGATGAATTGGAAGCACAATTTAATGACATGACTGAAAAATTCCTACAACGTGGGTACCCTCTTAAGCTTTTGCAGATAGCTAAGAAAAAGGCTTTAATGAAAAGTAGGTTAGAACTACTGGAGAGCGAGTCTGGTAAATCTAGAGAGAACAGAGTCCCTTGAATTAATGAATTCAATACCTCTAGCAAGAGAACATGCACACAGATGAAACATTGGTGGCCGTTGATTTCTTCTGACTCCAGTCTACCCACCTTGTGCCAGAGTAAAATCAGGCCATGCTACACCCGTAGTGCCAATTTAAAAGATCTTTTGGTTAAAAGTGACATTACGGGATTTAAAAGCGGTCCAGCAACCTCACATTTCTTGAGCCGTAAGCCGGGGTGTTTTAAATGCCTCAGCTGTACGACCTGCAGCTTTATGCTGTCAGGAAATTATATTTCCCACCCGCATACAGGGAAGAAGATTCCTATTAGATGGCCCCTTACTTGTCATTCGACATATGTAATTTACGTGCTCATTTGTCCATGTAGTCTTTACTACATTGGAAAAACACAATGTCAGTTCAAAGAGAGGATGGCCCAACACCGTTCGGCCATCCGAGCGGCGTTGCAATCGGGCAATAGTGAGCAACCGGTTGCACGCCATTTTGCCCTGAACAAGCATGCGGTGTCCTCTCTGCGGTACAAAATAGTGGATCAGGTCCCAGCATCACTTCGCAGAGGCAACAGAGCTAAGAAGCTTCTACAATTGGAATGTAGGTGGATTTACAAACAGTGGATGAAGGAGAAAGGTCTTAATGATAGCTTAGGGTTGAACTGCTTTCTATAAGATGTGACACACATGCAGTTTAAACGACACACCCAGATAACTTGGCAGTTCACTACAGCATGTTATTTGTATAAAGGATGACATACTGCTTGATGAGGAGGGTCCCATAATGTGGTTCCATAAAAGTTAATATGTACTGTATTAATAATGATAACTAAATCTCTTTTTGAATTTAATACAACAATTAGTTGTGAGCTTAAGTGGCTTACATAATAATATTAGATGATATATATTTATAGGTAGGTCTTGCAACTGGATGCACTTTCATGTATGTTCACGTTTTATTCACTATGCATCACACCTGTTAGCTAGAAACAAAGTAGGTACAGGTGTGTCTTAACGATTAATTAGCACTGTATCCATATTCAAATGTGTTTTATTCTACATTTGTCTTAATTTGTATCGGGAACGCCCGCAGGCGGGAACCCGTTGTTTGTTAGATTGATGTTTGATATTTGTATTGGGTTACCATAGTGACGTGTATACTGTTGTCTTGCCAACAGCCGTTGCGGGGCGCCGCCGGGCAGCGTGGTGACGCGGCTTCCTGCAGGACGACTTCCTGTGACGAGAGAGAGCCGGAAGTGCGGGACCCGGAGTCGCGGGCGGCGCCTTCGCCCCGGAGGCTGGCGTTTCTTGGAGGGGTGAGTTATTTAAAGGTTGTCACATGTATTGTCACTGTTGTAGTGTGTTTTCCTGAAGACGGGGGCTTGACCCCCGAAACGTTGAAATAAAGCACTGGACGTTTTCACCATTTATACAGCCTCCGAGTGCCGCCTGTTTGAGGAGGTTATATATATATATATATATATATACATACAGTAGAACATCACACACACACATTCATATTCACATTGCATACACATAAATAGCATAACACACACATGCGCACACACACATACTGTGTACATAGCACACCACACATACATACATACATACATACATACTGTAGCTCACAACACACAATGCATACACATACATAGCACACACACATATACATTACATGGCACACCACACAAATACACACATCGCAACGGCCACACTATACATAGCACACCACACACGCATATACATAGTACAAAACATATACATATATACATAGTATCCCACACAAATACACACATAGATCACCACACACATTGCACACACATACATAGTACAAAATGATCATACATAGCATACCACACACACATATATATAGCTCACCACAAACATTGCACACACATACATAGTACAATACACAAACATACATATCATACCACACACAGGTGCACTGCAATCACATATACATTGCAAAATCACACACACACACACACACACACACACACACACACACACACACATACACTGTACTTATGTACACAGTTAAACACAAACCTATTGCTGAGAGGAGGAGAATGGCAGCAGCCGGCCCATTCGTTTCAGAATGTGACAAGTCGGATGAAGGAGCAGCTGTGGGATGAGCACGCACAGCAACTCCCCAGCTCTCCCGTCCGTGCTGCTGCGGTCGCGATTGCGGTCGCGGTTTATTCTGAGACGGAGACATAGCTGTCTCCGTCTCTGGAAAAAAATAAGAATTTACTTACCGATAATTCTATTTCTCGTAGTCCGTAGTGGATGCTGGGAACTCCGTAAGGACCATGGGGAACAGCGGCTCCGCAGGAGACTGGGCACAAAAGTAAAGCTTTAGGACTACCTGGTGTGCACTGGCTCCTCCCCCCATGACCCCCCTCCAAGCCTCAGTTAGGACACTGTGCCCGGACGAGCGTACACAATAAGGAAGGATTCATGAATCCCGGGTAAGACTCATACCAGCCACACCAATCACACCGTACAACCTGTGATCTGAACCCAGTTAACAGCATGATAACAGAGGAGCCTCTGGAAGATGGCTCACAACAACAATAACCCGATTTCGTTAACAATAACTATGTACAAGTATTGCAGACAATCCGCACTTGGGATGGGCGCCCAGCATCCACTACGGACTACGAGAAATAGAATTATCGGTAAGTAAATTCTTATTTTCTCTGACGTCCTAGTGGATGCTGGGAACTCCGTAAGGACCATGGGGATTATACCAAAGCTCCCAAACAGGCGGGAGAGTGCGGATGACTCTGCAGCACCGAATGAGAGAACTCCAGGTCCTCCTCAGCCAGGGTATCAAATTTGTAGAATTTAGCAAACGTGTTTGCCCCTGACCAAGTAGCTGCTCGGCAAAGTTGTAAAGCCGAGACCCCTCGGGCAGCCGCCCAAGATGAGCCCACCTTCCTTGTGGAATGGGCTTTTACAGATTTTGGCTGTGGCAGGCCTGCCACAGAATGTGCAAGCTGAATTGTACTACAAATCCAACGAGCAATAGTCTGCTTAGAAGCAGGAGCACCCAGCTTGTTGGGTGCATACAGGATAAACAGCGAGTCAGATTTTCTGACTCCAGCCGTCCTGGAAACATATATTTTCAGGGCCCTGACTACGTCCAGCAACTTGGAGTCCTCCAAGTCCCTAGTAGCCACAGGTACCACAATAGGTTGGTTCAGGTGAAACGCTGAAACCACTTTAGGGAGAAATTGAGGACGAGTCCTCAATTCTGCCCTGTCCGTATGAAAAATCAGGTAAGGGCTTTTATAGGATAAAGCCGCCAATTCTGACACACGCCTGGCCGAAGCCAAGGCCAACAGCATTACCACTTTCCATGTGAGATATTTTAAGTCCACAGTGGTGAGTGGTTCAAACCAATGTGATTTTAGGAACCCCAAAACTACATTGAGATCCCAAGGTGCCACTGGAGGCACAAAAGGAGGCTGTATATGCAGTACCCCCTTGACAAACGTCTGAACTTCAGGAACTGAAGCCAGTTCTTTCTGGAAGAAAATCGACAGGGCCGAAATTTGAACCTTAATGGACCCCAATTTTAGGCCCATAGACACTCCTGTTTGCAGGAAATGCAGGAATCGACCCAGTTGAAATTCCTCTGTAGGGGCCTTCCTGGCCTCGCACCACGCAACATATTTACGCCAAATTCGGTGATAATGCTTTGCGGTTACATCCTTCCTGGCTTTGATCAGGGTAGGGATGACTTCATCCGGAATGCCTTTTTCCTTCAGGATCCGGCGTTCAATCGCCATGCCGTCAAACGCAGCCGCGGTAAGTCTTGGAACAGACAGGGTCCTTGCTGGAGCAGGTCCCTTCTTAGAGGTAGAGGCCACGGGTCCTCTGTGAGCATCTCTTGAAGTTCCGGGTACCAAGTCCTTCTTGGCCAATCCGAAGCCACGAGTATAGTTCTTACTCCTCTCCGTCTTATAATTCTCAGTACCTTGGGTATGAGAGGCAGAGGAGGGAACACATACACTGACTGGTACACCCACGGCGTTACCAGAGCGTCCACAGCTATTGCCTGAGGGTCCCGTGACCTGGCGCAATACCTGTCTAGTTTTTTGTTGAGGCGGGACGCCATCATGTCCACCTTTGGTTTTTCCCAACGGTTCACAATCATGTGGAAGACTTCTGGGTGAAGTCCCCACTCTCCCGGGTGGATGGTCGTGCCTGCTGAGGAAGTCTGCTTCCCAGTTGTCCACTCCCGGAATGAACACTGCTGACAGTGCTATCACATGATTTTCCGCCCAGCGAAGAATCCTTGCAGCTTCTGCCATAGCCCTCCTGCTTCTTGTGCCGCCCTGTCTGTTTACGTGGGCGACTGCCGTGATGTTGTCTGACTGGATCAGCACCGGCTGACCTTGAAGCAGCGGTCTTGCTAGGCTTAGAGTATTGTAAATGGCCCTTAGCTCCAGGATATTTATGTGAAGTGATGTCTCCAGGCTTGACCACAAGCCCTGGAAATTCCTTCCCTGTGTGACTGCTCCCCAGCCTCGCAGGCTGGCATCCGTGGTCACCAGGACCCAGTCCTGAATGCCGAATCTGCGGCCCTCTAGAAGATGAGCACTCTGTAACCACCACAGGAGAGACACCCTTGTCTTTGGTGACAGGGTTATCCGCTGATGCATCTGAAGATGCGATCCGGACCATTTGTCCAGCAGGTCCCACTGGAAAGTTCTTGCGTGGAATCTGCCGAATGGGATTGCTTCGTAGGAAGCCACCATTTTTCCCAGGACCCTTGTGCATTGATGCACTGAGACTTGGCCTGGTTTTAGGAGGTTTCTGACTAGCTCGGATAACTCCCTGGCTTTCTCCTCCGGGAGAAACACCTTTTTCTGGACTGTGTCCAGGATCATCCCTAGGAATAGAAGACGCGTCGTCGGGATCAGCTGCGATTTTGGAATATTGAGAATCCAACCGTGCTGCCGCAACACTACCTGAGATAGTGCTACCCCGACTTCCAACTGTTCCCTGGATCTTGCCCTTATCAGGAGATCGTCCAAGTAAGGGATAACTAAAACTCCCTTCCTTCGAAGGAGTATCATCATTTCGGCCATTACTTTGGTAAAGACCCGGGGTGCCGTGGACAATCCAAACGGCAGCGTCTGAAACGGATAGTGACAGTTCTGTACCACAAACCTGAGGTACCCTTGGTGAGAAGGGTAAATTGGGACATGGAGGTAAGCATCCTTGATGTCCAGAGACACCATATAATCCCCTTCTTCCAGGTTCACAATCACTGCTCTGAGTGACTCCATCTTGAATTTGAACCTCTGTATGTAAGTGTTAAAGGATTTTAGATTTAAAATAGGTCTCACCGAGCCGTCCGGCTTCGGTACCACAAACAGCGTGGAATAATACCCCTTTCCCTGTTGCAGGAGGGGTACCCTGATTATCACCTGCTGGGAATACAGCTTGTGAATGGCTTCCAATACCGCCTCCCTGTCGGAGGGAGACGTCGGTAAAGCAGACTTTAGGAAACGGCGAGGGGGAGACGTCTCGAATTCCAATTTGTACCCCTGAGATACCACCTGAGGGATCCAGGGGTCCACTTGTGAGTGAGCCCACTGCGCGCTGAAACTCTTGAGACGGGCCCCCACTGTGCCTGAGTCCGCTTGTAAAGCCCCAGCGTCATGCTGAGGACTTGGCAGAGGCGGGAGAGGGCTTCTGTTCCTGGGAACTGGCTGTTTGCTGCAGCCTTTTCCCTCTCCCTCTGCCACGGGGCAGAAATGAGGAGCCTTTTGCTCGCTTGCCCTTATGGGGCCGAAAGGATTGCGCCTGATAATACGGCGTCTTCTTATGTTGAGAGGCTACCTGGGGTAAAAATGTGGATTTCCCAGCAGTTGCCGTGGCCACTAGGTCTGATAGACCTACCCCAAATAACTCCTCCCCTTTATAAGGCAATACTTCCATATGCCTTTTGGAATCCGCATCACCTGACCACTGCCGCGTCCATAACCCTCTTCTGGCAGAAATGGACAGCGCACTTACTCTTGATGCCAGTCGGCAGATATCCCTCTGTGCATCACGCATATATAGAAATGCATCTTTTAAATGCTCTATAGTCAGTAATATACTGTCCCTGTCTAGGGTATCAATATTGTCCGTCAGGGAATCCGACCAAGCCACCCCAGCACTGCACATCCATGCTGAGGCGATTGCTGGTCGCAGTATAACTCCCGTGTGAGTGTATATACATTTTAGGATATTCTCCTGCTTTCTGTCAGCAGGTTCCTTAAGGGCGGCCGTCTCAGGAGAGGGTAGTGCCACCTGTTTAGACAAGCGTGTGAGCGCTTTATCCACCCTAGGGGGTGTTTCCCAACGTGCCCTATCCTCTGGCGGGAAAGGGTATGATGCCAATAACCTTTTAGGAATTATCAGTTTTTTATCGGGGGAAGCCCACGCTTCATCACACACTTCATTTAATTCCTCAGATGCAGGAAAAACTACAGGCAGTTTTTTCTCACCAAACATAATACCCTTTTTAGTGGTACTTGTATTATCAGAAATATGTAAAACATTTTTCATTGCCTCAATCATGTAACGTGTGGCCCTACTGGAAGTCACATTCGTCACTTCCTCGTCGACACTGGAGTCAGTATCCGTGTCGGCGTCTGTGTCTGCCATCTGAGGTAGCGGGCGTTTTAGAGCCCCTGATGGCCTTTGAGACGCCTGGACAGGCACAAGCTGAGTAGCCGGCTGCCTCATGTCATCAACCGTCTTTTGTAAAGAGCTGACACTGTCACGTAATTCCTTCCATAAGCCCATCCACTCAGGTGTCGACTCCCTAGGGGGTGACATCTCTATTACAGGCAATTGCTCCGCCTCCACATCATTTTCCTCCTCAAACATGTCGACACAATCGTACCGACACACAGCACACACACAGGGAATGCTCTGATAGAGGACAGGACACCACTAGCCCTTTGGGGAGACAGAGGGAGAGTATGCCAGCACACACCAGAGCGCTATATATATATATAGGGATATCACTATATAATGTGTTTTCCCCTTATAGCTGCTGATATTATCAAACTGCGCCAAATTAGTGCCCCCCCTCTCTTTTTTACCCTTTTCTGTAGTGCAGGACTGCAGGGGAGAGTCAGGGAGACGTCCTTCCAGCGGAGCTGTGAGGGAAAATGGCGCCCGTGTGCTGAGGAGATAGGCTCCGCCCCCTTCTCGGCGGACTTTTCTCCCGCGTTTTGGTATATTCTGGCAGGGGTTAAAATACATCCATATAGCCCTGGGGGTTATATGTGATGTATTTTCGCCAGCCAAGGTGTTTTCATTGCTGCTCAGGGCGCCCCCCCCTAGCGCCCTGCACCCTCAGTGACCGGAGTGTGAAGTGTGCCTGAGGAGCAATGGCGCACAGCTGCAGTGCTGTGCGCTACCTTGTTGAAGACTGATGTCTTCTGCCGCCGATTTTCCGGACCTCTTCTTGCTTCTGGCTCTGTAAGGGGGCCGGCGGCGCGGCTCTGGGACCGGACTCCGAGGCTGGGCCTGTGTTCGGTCCCTCTGGAGCTAATGGTGTCCAGTAGCCTAAGAAGCCCAAGCAGGCTGCAAGCAGGCAGGTTCGCTTCTTCTCCCCTTAGTCCCTCGATGCAGTGAGCCTGTTGCCAGCAGGTCTCACTGAAAATAAGAAACCTAAAACTAACTTTTTCTAAGAAGCTGAGGAGAGCCCCCTAGATTGCACCCTGCTCGGTCGGGCACAAAAATCTAACAGAGGCTTGGAGGGGGGTCATCGGGGGAGGAGCCAGTGCACACCAGGTAGTCCTAAAGCTTTACTTTTGTGCCCAGTCTCCTGCGGAGCCGCTGTTCCCCATGGTCCTTAGGGAGTTCCCAGCATCCACTAGGACGTCAGAGAAATAAGATTTTAAACCTACCGGTAAATCTTTTTCTCGTAGTTCGTAGAGGATGCTGGGGACTCCGTAAGGACCATGGGGATAGACGGGCTCCGCAGGAGACATGGGCACTTTAAGAAAGACTTTAGGTATGGGTGTGCACTGGCTCCTCCCTCTATGCCCCTCCTCCAGACCTCAGTTAGAGAAACTGTGCCCAGAGGAGACGGACAGTACGAGGAAAGGATTTTTGTTAATCCAAGGGCAAGATTCATACCAGCCACACCAATCACACCGTATAACTTGTGTATTTATTAAACAGTTAACAGTATGAAAAACAACGTAGCATCAGTCCAAAACTGATGAAACTATAACATAACCCTTATGTAAGCAAAACTATATACAAGTCTCGCAGAAGTAGTCCGCACTAGGGACGGGCGCCCAGCATCCTCTACGGACTACGAGAAAAAGATTTACCGGTAGGTTTAAAATCTTATTTTCTCTTACGTCCTAGAGGATGCTGGGGACTCCGTAAGGACCATGGGGATTATACCAAAGCTCCCAAACGGGCGGGAGAGTGCGGATGACTCTGCAGCACCGAATGAGCAAACATTAGGTCCTCCTCAGCCAGGGTATCAAACTTATAGAACTTTGCAAAGGTGTTTGAACCCGACCAAGTAGCAGCATGGTACAGTTGTAGTGCCGAGACCCCTCGGGCAGCCGCCCAAGACGAGCCCACCTTCCTCGTGGAATGGGCCTTGACCGATTTTGGCAACGGCAATCCAGCCGTAGAATGCGCCTGCTGAATCGTGTTACAGATCCAGCGAGCAATAGTCTGCTTTGAAGCAGGGGCGCCAACCTTGTTGGCTGCATATAGGACAAACAGTGCCTCTGTTTTCCTGACTCTAGCCGTTCTGGCCACGTAAATTTTCAAAGCCCTGACTACATCAAGGGACTCGGAATCCTCCAAGTCTCGCATAGCCACAGGCACCACAATAGTTTGGTTCATATGAAAAGATGACACCACCTTAGGCAAGAACTGAGGACGGGTCCGCAATTCCGCCCTATCCATATGGAAAACCAGATAGGGGCTTTTATGAGACAAAGCCGCCAATTCCGACACTCGCCTAGCCGAAGCCAAGGCTAATAACATGACCACCTTCCAAGTGAGATATTTCAACTCCACCGTTTGAAGTGGTTCAAACCAGTGCGACTTAAGGAAACTCAACACCACGTTAAGGTCCCAAGGTGCCACCGGAGGTATAAAAGGAGGCTGAATATGTAGCACTCCCTTCACAAAAGTCTGTACTTCTGGGAGAGAAGCCAATTCTTTTTGAAAGAAAATGGATACGGCCGAAAACTGAACCTTAATAGAGCCCAATTTTAGGCCCAAATTCACTCCAGTCTGTAGGAAGTGAAGGAAACGGCCCAGATCGAATTCTTCCGTAGGAGCATTCCTGGCCTCACACCAAGAAACATATTTTCGCCATATACGGTGATAATGTTTAGCTGTCACGTCCTTCCTAGCCTTTATCAGTGTAGCAATGACCTCATCCGGAATGCCTTTTTCCGCTAGGATCCTGCGTTCAACCGCCATGCCGTCAAACGCAGCCGCGGTAAGTCTTGGAACAGACAGGGCCCCTGTTGCAACAGGTCCTGTCGTAGAGGAAGAGGCCACGGATCTTCTGTGAGCATTTCCAGCAGATCCGGATACCAGGTCCTTCGTGGCCAATCTGGAACAATGAGAATTGTTCTCACTCCTCTTTTTCTTATTATTCTCAACACCTTGGGTATGAGAGGAAGAGGAGGAAACACATAGACCGACTGGAACACCCACGGTGTCACTAGGGCGTCTACAGCTACCGCCTGAGGGTCTTTTGATCTGGCGCAATACCTCTGTAGCTTTTTGTTGAGGCGGGACGCCATCATGTCTATCTGGGGCAGTCCCCACTGACTTGCAATCTGCGCAAAGACTTCCTGATGAACTCTCCTGGATACAGGTCGTGTCTGCTGAGGAAGTCTGCTTCCCAGTTGTCCACTCCCGGAATGAACACTGCAGACAGTGCGCTTACATGATTTTCCGCCCAGCGAAGAATCCTGGTGGCTTCCGCCATTGCCACTCTGCTCCTTGTGCCGCCTTGGCGGTTTACATGAGCCACTGCGGTGATGTTGTCTGACTGGATCAGAACTGGTTGGTCGCGAAGTAAGTTCTCCGCTTGACGTAGGGCTTTGTATATGGCCCTCAGTTCCAGGATGTTGATGTGATGACAAGTCTCTTGACTTGACCAAAGTCCTTGGAGGTTTCTTCCCTGTGTGACTGCTCCCCACCCTCTGAGGCTCGCGTCCGTGGTCACCAGGATCCAGTCTTGAAAGCCGAACCTGCGGCCTTCTAAAAGGTGAGCACTCTGCAGCCCCCACAGGAGAGATACCCTGGCTCTGGGGGACAGGGTGATCAGCTGATGAATTTGTAGATGTGACCCGGACCACTTGTTCAATAGGTCACATTGGAAAGTCCTTGCATGGAATCTGCCGAAGGGAATGGCTTCGTATGTTGCCACCATCTTTCCCAGGACTTGAGTGCAATGATGTACTGGCACTTGTTTTGGTTTCAATAGGTTCTTGACTAGAGTCATAAGTTCCTGAGCTTTTTCTATCGGAAGAAAAACCTTTTCTGGTCTGTGTCCAGAATCATGCCCAAGAAAGTCAGACGAGTCGTAGGAACCAGCTGCGACTTTGGGATATTAAGAATCCAGCCGTGTTGCTGTAACACCTTCAGTGAAAGTGACACGCTGTTCAGTAACTTCTCTCGTGATCTCGCTTTTATGAGGAGATCGTCCAAGTATGGGATAATTGTGACACCCTGCTTGCGCAGGAGCACCATCATTTCCGCCATTACCTTGGTGAAAATCCTCGGGGCCGTGGAAAGCCCAAACGGCAACGTCTGAAATTGGTAATGACAATCCTGTTCCGCAAATCTCAGGTACGCCTGATGAGGAGGATATATGGGGACATGCAGGTATGCATCCTTTATGTCCAGAGACACCATAAAATCCCCCCCTTCCAGGCTGGCGATGACCGCTCTGAGCGATTCCATCTTGAACTTGAACCGTTTTAAGTATAGGTTCAGGGATTTTAAATTCAAAATGGGTCTGACCGAACCGTCCGGTTTTGGGACTACAAACAGAGTTGAGTAGTAACCCTTCCCTCTTTGAAGCAGGGGAACCTCGACCACCTTCCCTCTTTGATGCAGGGGAACCTCGACCACCACTTGTTGAAGACACAATTTGTGAATAGCATTTAACACTATCTCCCTTTCTAGGGGAGAAGTCGGTAGAGCCGATTTGAGAAACCGGCGAGGAGGCACCTCTTCGAATTCCAGCTTGTATCCCTGAGAAACAATTTCCATTGCCCAGGGATCCACCTGTGAGTGAACCCAGATGTGGCTGAAAAGTCGAAGACGTGTCCCCACTGGGGCGGACTCCCTCAGCGGAGCCCCAGCGTCATACGGTGGATTTTGCAGAGGCCGGGGAGGATTCTGTTCCTGGGAACTAGCTGTGTTGTGCAGCTTTTTTCCTCTGCCAAGAAAGGACGATCCACGTACTCTTTTGCTTTTATTTGAACGAAAGGACTGCATTTGATAATGTGGCGCTTTCTTAGGCTGTGAGGGAACATAAGGCAAAAAATTTGATTTACCTGCTGTAGCTGTGGAGACGAGGTCCGAGAGACCTTCCCCAAACAATTCCTCACCCTTGTAAGGCAAAACCTCCATATGCCTCTTTGAGTCGGCATCACCTGTCCACTGCCGGGTCCATAAGACTCGCCTAGCAGAAATAGACATAGCGTTTATTCTGGAACCCAGTAGACTAATGTCTCTTTGAGCATCTCTCATATATAAGACAGCATCTTTTATATGTCCTAGGGTCAACAAAATGGTATCCTTATCTAGGGTCTCAATTACCGTTGATAATTAATCTGTCCATGCTGCTACAGCGCTACAAACCCAGGCCGACGCAATTGCCGGTCTGAGTAATGTACCAGAATGTGTGTAAATGGACTTCAAGGTAACCTCCTGCTTGCGGTCAGCAGTTTCCTTGAGGGTAGCTGTATCTTGGGATGGCAGCGCTATCTTTTTTGATAAGCGTGTCAATGCTTTGTCTACCTTAGGAGAGGATTCCCACCGTATACTGTCTGTTGGCTGGAAAGGATACGCCATAAGAATCCTTTTGGGAATCTGCAGTTTTTTGTCTGGAGATTCCCAAGCTTTTTCACATAATTCGTTCAACTCATGTGAGGAGGGAAAAGTTACCTCAGGTTTCTTTCCCTTATACATGTGTACCCTCGTGTCAGGGACAGGGGGTTCCTCTGTGATATGCAAAACATCTTTTATTGCAATAATCATATAACGAATACATTTAGCCACTTTTGGCTGTAACTTTGCATCATCGTAGTCGACACTGGAGTCCGAATCCGTGTCGGTATCTGTGTCTCCTATTTGGGATAGTGGGCGCTTTTGAGACCCGGAAGGTCCCGGCGACATAGGGACAGACATGGGTTGACTCCCAGACTGTTCCCTAGCTTCAGCCTTGTCTAATCTTTTGTGCAATAAAGTAAGAATTTACTTACCGATAATTCTATTTCTCGTAGTCCGTAGTGGATGCTGGGGACTCCGTCAGGACCATGGGGATTAGCGGCTCCGCAGGAGACAGGGCACAAAAGTAAAAGCTTTAGGATCAGGTGGTGTGCACTGGCTCCTCCCCCTATGACCCTCCTCCAAGCCTCAGTTAGGATACTGTGCCCGGACGAGCGTACACAATAAGGAAGGATTTTGAATCCCGGGTAAGACTCATACCAGCCACACCAATCACACTGTACAACCTGTGATCTGAACCCAGTTAACAGCATGATAACAGCGGAGCCTCTGAAAAGATGGCTCACAACAATAATAACCCGATTTTTGTAACAATAACTATGTACAAGTATTGCAGACAATCCGCACTTGGGATGGGCGCCCAGCATCCACTACGGACTACGAGAAATAGAATTATCGGTAAGTAAATTCTTATTTTCTCTGACGTCCTAAGTGGATGCTGGGGACTCCGTCAGGACCATGGGGATTATACCAAAGCTCCCAAACGGGCGGGAGAGTGCGGATGACTCTGCAGCACCGAATGAGAGAACTCCAGGTCCTCCTCAGCCAGGGTATCAAATTTGTAGAATTTTTCAAACGTGTTTGCCCCTGACCAAGTAGCAGCTCGGCAAAGTTGTAAAGCCGAGACCCCTCGGGCAGCCGCCCAAGATGAGCCCACCTTCCTTGTGGAATGGGCATTTACATATTTTGGCTGTGGCAGGCCTGCCACAGAATGTGCAAGCTGAATTGTACTACACATCCAACTAGCAATCGTCTGCTTAGAAGCAAGAGCACCCAGTTTGTTGGGTGCATACAGGATAACAGCAAGTCAGTTTTCCTGACTCCAGCCGTCCTGGAAACCTATATTTTCAGGGCCCTGACAACATCTAGCAACTTGGAGTCCTCCAAGTCCCTAGTAGCCGCAGGTACCACAATAAGCTGGTTCAGGTGAAACGCTGACACCACCTTAGGGAGAAACTGGGGACGAGTCCGCAGCTCTGCCCTGTCCGAATGGACAATCAGATATGGGCTTTTGTGAGACAAAGCCGCCAATTCTGACACTCGCCTGGCCGAGGCCAGGGCCAACAGCATGGTCACTTTCCATGTGAGATATTTCAAATCCACAGATTTGAGCGGTTTAAACCAATGTGATTTGAGGAATCCCAGAACTACGTTGAGATCCCACAGTGCCACTGGAGGCACAAAAGGGGGTTGTATATGCAGTACTCCCTTGACAAACTTCTGGACTTCAGGAACTGAAGCCAATTCTTTCTGGAAGAAAATCGACAGGGCCGAAATTTGAACCTTAATGGACCCCAATTTGAAGCCCATAGACACTCCTGTTTGTAGGAAATGCAGGAATCGACCGAGTTGAAATTCCTCCGTGGGGGCCTTCCTGGCCTCACACCATGCAACATATTTTCGCCAAATGCGGTGATAATGTTGTGCGGTCACCTCCTTCCTGGCTCTGACCAGGGTAGGGATGACCTCTTCCGGAATGCCTTTTTCCCTTAGGATCCGGCGTTCAACCGCCATGCCGTCAAACGCAGCCGCGGTAAGTCTTGGAACAGACATGATCCTTGCTGAAGCAAGTCCCTTCTTAGTATCTCTTGAAGTTCCGGGTACCAAGTCCTTCTTGGCCAATCCGGAGCCACGAGTATAGTTCTTACTCCTCTCCGTCTTATAATTCTCAGTACCTTGGGTATGAGAGGCAGAGGAGGGAACACATACACCGACTGGTACACCCACGGTGTTACCAGAGCGTCCCAGCTATTGCCTGAGGGTCTCTTGACCTGGCGCAATACCTGTCCAGTTTTTTGTTCAGACGGGACGCCATCATGTCCACCTTTGGTCTTTCCCAATGGTTCACAATCATGTGGAAGACTTCCAGATGAAGTCCCCACTCTCCCGGGTGGAGGTCGTTCCTGCTGAGGAAGTCTGCTTCCCAGTTGTCCACTCCCGGAATGAACACCGCTGACAGTGTTATCACATGATTTTTCGCCCAGCGAAGAATCCTTGCTGCCATTGCCCTCCTGCTTCTTGTGCCGCCCTGTCTGTTTACGTGGGCGACTGCCGTGATGTTGTCCGACTGGATCAGCACCGGTTGACTTTGAAGCAGAGGTCTTCCTAGGCTCAGAGCATTGTAAATTGCCCTTAGCTCCAGTATATTTATGTGGAGAGAAGTCTCCAGACTTGACCACACTCCTTGGAAATTTCTTCCCTGTGTGACTGCTCCCCAGCCTCTCAGGCTGGCATCCGTGGTCACCAGAACCCAGTCCTGAATGCCGAATGTGCTGCCCTCTAGTAGATGAGCACTCTGCAGCCACCACAGAAGAGACACCCTTGTCCTTGGAGACAGGATTATCCGCTGATGCATCTGAAGATGCGATCCGGACCATTCGTCCAGCAGATCCCACTGAAAAATTCTTGCGTGAAATCTGCCGAATGGAATCGCTTCGTAAGAAGCCACCATTTTTCCCAGGACTCTTGTGCATTGATGCACTGACACTTGGCCTGGTTTTAGGAGGTTTCTGACTAGCTCGGATAACTCCCTGGCTTTCTCCTCCGGGAGAAACACCTTTTTCTGGACTGTGTCCAGAATCATCCCTAGGAACAGCAGACGTGTCGTCGGAAACAGCTGCGATTTTGGAATATTTAGAATCCACCCGTGCTGTCGTAGAACTACTTGAGATAGTGCTACTCCGACCTCCAACTGTTCTCTGGACCTTGCCCTTATCAGGATATCGTCCAAGTAAGGGATAAATAAGACGCCTTTTCTTTGAAGAAGGATCATCATTTCGGCCATTACCTTGGTAAAGACCCGGGGTGCCGTGGACAATCCAAACGGCAGCGTCTGAAACTGATAGTGACAGTTCTGTACCACGAACCTGAGGTACCCTTGGTGAGAAGGGCAAATTGGGACATGGAGGTAAGCATCCTTGAAGTCCAGGGACACCATATAGTCCCCTTCTTCCTGGTTCTCTATCACTGCTCGTGTTCAAAGATTTCAGATTTAGAATAGGTCTCACCGAGCCGTCTGGCTTCAGTACCACAATATAGTGTGGAATAATACTCCTTTCCTTGTTGTAGGAGGGGTACTTTGATTATCACCTGCTGGGAATACAGCTTGTGAATTTTTCCAATACTGCCTCCCTGTCGGAGGGAGACGTTGGTAAAGCAGACTTCAGGAACCTGCGAGGGGGAGACGTCTCGAACTTCCAATCTGTACCCCTGGGATACTACTTGTAGGATCCAGGGGTCCACTTGCGAGTGAGCCCACTGCGCGCTGAAACTCTTGAGACGACCCCCCACCGCACCTGAGTCCGCTTGTACGGCCCCAGCGTCATGCTGAGGACTTGGCAGAAGCGGTGGAGGGCTTCTGTTCCTGGGAAGGGGCTGCCTGCTGCAGTCTTCTTCCCTTTCCTCTATCCCTGGGCAGATATGACTGGCCTTTTGCCCGCTTGCCCTTATGGGGACGAAAGGACTGAGGCTGAAAAGACGGTGTCTTTTTCTTTATACGGCAATACTTCCATGTGCCGTTTGGAATCTGCATCACCTGACCACTGTCGTGTCCATAAACATCTTCTGGCTCAAGGGTATCAATATTTTCAGTCAGGGAATCCGACCAAGCCACCCCAGCGCTGCACATCCAGGCTGAGGCGATCGCTGGTCGCAGTATAACACCAGTATGTGTGTATATACTTTTTAGGATATTTTCCAGCCTCCTATCAGCTGGCTCCTTGAGGGCGGCCGTATCTGGAGACGGTAACGCCACTTGTTTTGATAAGCGTGTGAGCGCCTTATCCACCCTAAGGGGTGTTTCCCAACGCGCCCTAACTTCTGGCGGGAAAGGGTATAACGCCAATAATTTTCTATCGGGGGAAACCCACGCATCATCACACACTTCATTTAATTTATCTGATTCAGGAAAAACTACAGGTAGTTTTTTCACACCCCACATAATACCCTTTTTTGTGGTACTTGTAGTATCAGAAATATGTAACACCTCCTTCATTGCCCTTAACATGTAACGTGTGGCCCTAATGGAAAATACGTTTGTTTCTTCACCGTCGACACTGGAGTCAGTGTCCGTGTCTGTGTCGACCGACTGAGGTAAATGGGCGTTTTAAAGCCCCTGACGGTGTTTGAGACGCCTGGACAGGTACTAATTGGTTTGCCGGCCGTCTCATGTCGTCAACCGACCTTGCAGCGTGTTGACATTATCACGTAATTCCCTAAATAAGCCATCCATTCCGGTGTCGACTCCCTAGAGAGTGACATCACCATTACAGGCAATTGCTCCGCCTCCTCACCAACATCGTCCTCATACATGTCGACACACACGTACCGACACACAGCACACACACAGGGAATGCTCTGATAGAGGACAGGACCCCACTAGCCCTTTGGGGAGACAGAGGGAGAGTTTGCCAGCACACACCAAAACGCTATAATTATACAGGGACAACCTTATATAAGTGTTTTCCCTTATAGCATCTTAATATATAATAATATCGCCAAATAAGTGCCCCCCCTCTCTGTTTTAACCCTGTTTCTGTAGTGCAGTGCAGGGGAGAGCCTGGGAGCCTTCCTAGCAGCGGAGCTGTGTAGGAAAATGGCGCTGTGTGCTGAGGAGAATAGGCCCCGCCCCCTTTTCGGCGGGCTTCTTCTCCCGTTTTTCTGACAACCTGGCAGGGGTTAAATACATCCATATAGCCCCAGAGGCTATATGTGATGTATTTTTAGCCAGCATAGGTACTTTCATTGCTGCCCAGGGCGCCCCCCCCAGCGCCCTGCACCCTCAGTGACCGTTGGTGTGAAGTGTGCTGAGAGCAATGGCGCACAGCTGCAGTGCTGTGCGCTACCTCATGAAGACTGAGAAGTCTTCAGCCGCCGATTTCTGGACCTCTTCTCTCTTCAGCATCTGCAAGGGGGTCGGCGGCGCGGCTCCGGTGACCCATCCAGGCTGTACCTGTGATCGTCCCTCTGGAGCTAGTGTCCAGTAGCCTAAGAAGCCAATCCATCCTGCACGCAGGTGAGTTCACTTCTTCTCCCCTAAGTCCCTCGTTGCAGTGAGCCTGTTGCCAGCAGGACTCACTGAAAATAAAAAAACCTAACAAAACTTTTACTCTAAGCAGCTCTTTAGGAGAGCCACCTAGATTGCACCCTTCTCGGCCGGGCACAAAAACCTAACTGAGGCTTGGAGGAGGGTCATAGGGGGAGGAGCCAGTGCACACCACCTGATCCTAAAGCTTTTACTTTTGTGCCCTGTCTCCTGCGGAGCCGCTAATCCCCATGGTCCTGACGGAGTCCCCAGCATCCACTTAGGACGTCAGAGAAATTTACATTAGCACTTAAAACATTCCACATATCCATCCAGTCAGGTGTCGGCGCTGCCGACGGAGACCTCACATTCATACGCTCCCCCTCCTCCCTAGGCGAGCCTTCTACCTCAGACATGTCGACACACGCGTACCGACACACCACACACACAGGGAAACTCTTATCTGAAGACAGCTTCCCCACCAGGCCCTTAGGAGAGACAGAGAGAGAGTATGCCAGCACACACCCCAGCGCTATATGACCCAGGAAGAAACACAAAATGTTTACCCAGTAGCGCCTTTTATATGTATATGCCCCTCCCCCCTCTTGAAAACCCTCTGTAACCGTGAGTAAGCAGGGGAGAGTCCGGGGAGCTTCCTCTCAGCGGTGTGCTGTGGAGAAAATGGCGCTGGTGAGTGCTGAGGGAGAAGCCCCGCCCCCTCGGCGGCGGGCTTCTGTCCCGCTCAAAAATCTTAAAAAACTGTTGGGGGCTCTTTATATACATGTACAGTGCCCAGCTGTACAAGTATATATGTATTTTTGCCAAAGGAGAGGTTTATATGCTGCCCAGGGCGCCCCCCCTGAGCCCTGCACCCTTACAGTGACTGTCGTGTGTGAGGTGTATGGGAGCAATGGCGCACAGCTTTACTGCTGTGCGTTACCTCTGTGAAGATCAAGAAGTCTTCTGCCACCTCTAAAATCTTCTTTTCTTCTCATACTCACCCGGCTTCTATCTTCCGGCTCTGCGAGGAGGACGGCGGCGCGGCTCTGGGACGGACGGCGAGGGTGAGACCTGCGTACCGATCCCTCTGGAGCTAATGGTGTCCAGTAGCCTAAGAAACAGAGCCTTGAAACTCACAGAAGTAGGTCTGTTTCTCTCTCCTCAGTCCCTCGATGCAGGAAGTCTGTTGCCAGCAGGCTCCCTGAAAATAAAAAACCTAACTAAAATACTTTCTGACAGGAAACTCAGGAGAGCTCCCTGTAAGCACCCAGTCTCCACTGGGCACAGTATCAAACTGAGGTCTGGAGGAGGGGCATAGAGGGAGGAGCCAGTGCACACCCAGATCCAAAGTCTTTCTTAAAGTGCCCATGTCTCCTGCGGAGCCCGTCTATCCCCGTGGTCCTTACGGAGTCCCCAGCATCCTCTAGGACGTAAGAGAAAAATAATTTGGTCCATCAGGGGGGGTTTCTGGGTACTCACACCCCATTAATCAAAGCCTTAAATGAGATTTCGCCGAGCAGTATTTCAGCTTTATTTAATGGAAGGGATGGATATAAAGTTGTATGAGGGTGGAATTTCATGTGACGTCAATTGTACAACGCACCACTGGAGACTGTCAGCCTCTTTGTATTGGGAGATGTCTTGTGAGAGCGGACAGTCTGGAGTGCACCTGGAGGGACCATTCTGGCGTTTTACAGGCATGCCCACTGGCTTCCTATATTACCTCCAATAGAAGCAAACTAAAGAGCGGAACCATGCAGGACAGATGTGGGACAAGTACTATCAAACATTTATAGTAATTCCCTCTTTACATGTTCACTAAGACAGACATGAGCGCACTCACCAACAGGACCAATAAAGAACAATGGCACACGCCAAGTCACTAAGGTCAAACTCACATCTACCAATCTGCAATCACCTTTAAACAGCACAAGCGCACGATTGGCCGCTGTGGATTTTGCACCTTTATTCCACATTAGTAAATTAGACTCATTAGGACGGAACTCTGACCCACCGGTAGACTGGCGACAGAAAAGTATAGGGGGCACCTACTGTGTATCTGTTGCAGCCAGATTTGGGGAGCAGGTGCCGGTAATGACGCATCGGCGAGGCTTAGCGTTGAACTCAGAGATCAGTAACTCCAGGCTGATCTGAGCTGTTCCGTAGCTCGTAGGCGTATATGTCACAATCACATCGATTACTCCGTCCGCGGGAATAATTCCTGAAACAGACGGAAGACAAAATGTGTGTGTGTCAGATCCATGTAGCCCTAAATATAGCACCTCCCTCTTATATGGGGTCGGGTGTGATATACCAAACGCGGCATCCCGATGGTGAAAGTCCAAAACCTAACCCCCCCCCCCCCCCCCCCCGAAGCCTAACCGCAACCCTCCCCGGTGGTGCCTAAAACTAACCCCCCCGCCCCCCTTTCTTCAGCCTAACCATAACCATCCCCCCACAGCCTAAGTCTAACCACCACCCCCGCGCGCATCCCCGCGGCATACCTCTCCGGCGGCCTGGCAAACACTCGGTCGGGATTCCGGCACCGGCATTGTGGACCTAGTCAGTGTCAGGATTCCGGCGTCGGTATTTCGAATGCCAAGATCCCGACTGGATCCACTGATATAATGTGGACCGTTAAGGGTTAAATCCTATACATCACTTTGTAATAATGAAAAAATAAATATAGCGAGTTTACTTAATTTTTATTTTGCTATTGTTGTTGCTATAAATAAACCAATTTAATATTGTGCCTTATTTTATAATGAACTTCCACGCTTATGAACCGCAGAAAGCTCATTAAGCTAATTATGAATGAGCATGACAGGCATTCGGTAACTATTTGACCAAGTTATTACAGTAATCCGGGTATGGTGACAATTATTGACACATCCTGCTGCAGATGATACAACTGAGCAAGCACATAAGAATGATTAACACAAATAAATGACAATTACTATGATATTGCACCGAACTGAATTTAGATAAAGAATGATGACACATCCTGCGCACCCAGCCGACATTAGGGAGAATACAGCAAGACGTGCCGCAGTGTTGTCATAGTGACTGGCGTATTTACTGCGTCTGGGGTTTATTCCCAACTAAGTGCCTCATTCACAGTTAGGCGTCAGTGCAGCTACAGGGTGTGATGTGCGCCTGGATACACCATGGGGCTGATTCATAGCTGTACGCTAATGAATTCGCAGCTGCGATCCCGTACGCAGATACTGCGCAAGAATATGCAAATGTCTCGGCCAGCAGGATTTGTATTTAGATGCCCATCGGCGGCTTTGCCAATCTCAGCAACTGCGTACAAAGACGCAGCGCAATCCCAGATCCTTTGATAATCGGTGTTTTGATAATGCGGAATGAGGCGCTGGAGCCACCTTTACTGCGGGCTGGCAGATGCGGCCAGTGACACACCCTGAAAACGGCTGCGACATGCCTGAGTTTTCACCGGAACTTCCCGAAACCACCCCCAAATGGTCCTTTCTCTCAATCACTTTGTGACTGAGGGGTCTATTCATGAAGCAGTGAAAAGTGTGGAGAAGTGAGCCAGTGGAGAAGTTGCCCATGGCAACCAATCAGCATTGAAGTAACATTTCTAATTTGCATACTAATGTAAGGAGCAGCTGATTGGTTGCCATGGGCAACTTCTCCACAGGCTCATTTCTCCACACTTTTCACTGCTTCATGAATAGACCCTTAAATCCTCACTACAAGTGACTACAGCAATGACCTTTGATGCGTGAGCAAAGTGCAATGTTTGCATGCAAAGAAAATACTGGCTGCTCTTACATGCAGCACACAAGTAGCGATTCTGCCAAGCTGCTCTCCCTTTCCCAACTCTGTCTGCACATTTTTAATGTAGCCCTCTCCGCTCACCCTGTAGCACAACATGGCATTGCCACGTCTAATGGGGCTCATAGTGAAAACAGACCAAAGTGCTACAGGCACAGGGGGAACACACAGGGCTTGCTGTAGTGCTTAATGGAAATGTGTGCTAGTCACGTAAATGTTCTTGCAGCCATATTTTGAGTTGGGTATGTCCGCTTGTGCTTGGAGAGGCGGCCGGAGAAGGTGACCTGTGAGTCAGGGGTGTTAATGTATAAGTTGAGTACAGCACAGTAGTAAGGCGCCACAGCTGTTGACATGGCTCGCTGGTATCGAATCAGGCTGTGAACCGCTTATGATTCACCGAGCGTCGGGTGGTCAATCAGAAACTGGTTTCAATGGTGTCGGCAGACCGTACTGTGTGGTGGCCTGATTTCACCTGAACCGGACCCCACAATTTCTGATGGCAGCACTGCGGCCTGTGGCAAGTTGCAGAGGTGATGAGAATTTCCGCACTATACGCTAAATATCAACCTGCACATATCTAAAGATTCATTTTCAGGCCTGTACATAGTAATTACACTCATATTACAAATCAGGGCAAGAACCATAAGGGCTGCAAACATTGCAGCCCTCACGCTGGGAAAATAAATCTGTAACACAAGCCCTGATAGGTACAGGCCGAGCTCTGGATGAAGAGAAAGGCTCTGCCGCCCTCCACTGGGTAAAGACGTTCCAAACCGTGGACCTTATTTAAATATAAGGTCTGGCAGAAGCTGAAAGTAAAAGCTGGCGATAAGCATATACGCAAATGCAGTGGCAACATTTTTTTTAACCAATTTATCCTGATAATTCCACACTTTCTCCTGCCACTGTATGGACACTTACATTTTCCTATCTGCATTTTGGTATTTACACATCATGAGACAGATGCAACCTTCTCATTCCTTCCATCGGAAATGCTCACTGACAAAGCACGTCTAATTCTGTATTACACAGTGCAGCAACTGGGTATGAGAAAGCTCTTGTTCCTGACTCCTCTTACTCCCATTAAACCTATAAAACATGGCTGATCTCACGTCTCCCACCAGTACGTGACTGGTCACAGCGATACATACCGGAAACTGGAGCAGTGTGGAAATCTTTGTGAGACTGCGTAGAAATGATGGAAAACTCAAAATCAATTGGACAGCTGCAGCGTAAGGTGATGACGTGCCGTGCACTGTGATGAAAGACAGAGAGATAAGAAGTGTGCCGACACAGTTGTTCTTTATTGTGCCACATAATTCTACAAATGCTAAACTGGTACCCTAAAAATGTCACTGTCCCCAACACGGGTTCAGTATGAGTTACCGATGGACGGGATACCGAGGTCAGTATACCGACAGCGGCATCCCGTCCATCAGAATCCCAACAGCCCCCCATTAAGCCCCCTAACTCCTTTTCCCTACCATAACCCTAAATTTCCCTTTTGGGTGCCTAACCCTAACCCTCCCCGCTTCGTGCCTAACTCTAACCTCACCTTTTATGTGCCTAACCTACCGTCCCTGGTCTCTAACCTTTCCGTTGCTGCACCCTAACCATCCTTCTGTTGCCTAAACCTAACCCCCCCACCCCGCGGCAGGACGGCAGCGCATCCCGCTGTCCGAACGATCGGGATACCACTTGTCTGTATTTTGATGTTAGCATTCCCCCCGGCGTCGGTATATTGACGCCGGGTTTGTGTCTTCCCTCAGGATCCCGATGTCGGTATATCGACTGGCGGGATCCCGTTCGTCGGAAAGCTAACTGCTTCCTTTCAACACAGTGTATCATTTGTATTTAAACTATATTTTTGTTAGAAATATTTTACATTGTACTGGTATATTGCTGGAATAAATTACTTTAACTGGTGGGGCTGCAGCTATTATTCTTGTCCTTCGCCTTCTCCATCAGTCTCAATTCCTCGTCATCCCAGAAAAATGTCAGTGTAAGTAACTCTGGCCCTCATTCCGAATTGATCGCTAGCTGCTTTCGTTCGCAGCGCAGCGATCAGGCAAAAAATCGGCACTTCTGCACATGCGTATGGGGCGCAGTGCGCATGCGCGAAGTACTTTCACAATAGCCAATGTAGTTTTACACAAGGTCTAGCGACGCTTTTCAGTTGCACTGCTGGCCACAGAGTGATTGACAGGAAGTGGTTGTTTCTGGGAGGTAACTGACCATTTTCGGAGAGTGTGTGAAAAAACGCAGGCGTGCCAGATAAAAATGCAGGGGTGGCTGGGGAAACGTAGGCGTGGCTGGCCGAACGCAGGGCGTGTTCGTGACGTCAAAACAGGAACTGAACAGTCTGAAGTGATCGCTAGCTAGGAGTAGGTCTCGAGCTACTCAGAAACTGCACAATTTTTTTTGTAGCAGCGTTGCGATCCTTTCGTTCGCACTTCTGCTAAGCTAAGATACACTCCCAGAGGGCGGCAGCCTAGCGTTTGCACGGCTGCTAAAAACAGCTAGCGAGCGAACAACTCGGAATGAGGGCCTCTGTGCTATCTAGCTTGCCTGTCAGCCTTAACAGTGGTGCCAAGAGGGAATCGGGCAGTTACCTGCGCCCGGGCTTGTTGGAGGGGATTGGTGCAGATATGACCGCTCTAGTGCTATGGTGCAGTTTCGCCTTTGGCTTTGTAACGAAGTTCAGCCAAAGGGCGAAACGTACGTCTGCACCAATCCACCAGTATGCCAAAAGAATAGCAGGGACTGTTCTGAATTATCCTAATTATACTGTGTCTTATTAGTTACAAAAGATTTAGATTTGATGCAGTTCTCCTGTTTCAATTATTTCTCATGTGTTTTCTTTGGGGATTTAATGTGTCCTGTTTAATTAGAGAAAATGGCATAACAAATGAACAAAGCAAGATAAACTGTATGCAGCACAAATTACTGGAATTAATGGATAGTTATTTGTTACTTGACACTTTGGGGCAGATGTATTATTATGTCCTTAACGTTCTTTATGTAACGTTTGGCATATCACCGTTTTATCATGTTGACATGCCCACACACATCACTCTTATGTATGAATATTAGCCCTTTGTTTATACCACTTCTTTATTCCCCCCCCCCCCCCCCCCCACGGCGTTCTGCATCCTCTGCAGAATTTGCCGTTAGCTCTTATGCCGCAAATTGCGCAGTAATCATAATACTCAGCAGGGGGCTGTGCCTGTCACCCTCTGCATGCACGATTCATCTGATTCAACCTGAGACTTTCCAGCTCCCAGCGAGCCATGCAGTGTGAACCGGCGCATGCGCGGAGGAGCCCTCAGGACGTTGTGGCCAGACAATAAAGTTACTTTTTTTTAAAAAGGAAAAATAAGAATTTACTCACCGGTAATTCTATTTCTTGTAGTCCGTAGTGGATGCTGGGGACTCCGTAAGGACCATGGGGAATAGACGGCTCCGCAGGAGACTGGTCACATCTAAAGAAAGATTTAGGACTATCTGGTGTGCACTGGCTCCTCCCCCTATGACCCTCCTCCAAGCCTCAGTTAGGACACTGTGCCCGGAAGAGCTGACACAATAAGGAAGGATTTTGAATCCCGGGTAAGACTCATACCAGCCACACCAATCACACCGTATAACTCGTGATAGGAACCCCGGTTAACAGTATGATAACAACGGAGCCTCTGAACAGATGGCTCGCAATAACAACCCGATTTGTGTAACAATAACTATTTACAAGTATTGCAGACAATCCGCACTTGGGATGGGCGCCCAGCATCCACTACGGACTACGAGAAATAGAATTACCAGTGAGTAAATTCTTATTTTCTCTGACGTCCTAGTGGATGCTGGGTACTCCGTAAGGACCATGGGGATTATACCAAAGCTCCCAAATGGGCGGGAGAGTGCGGATGACTCTGCAACACCGAATGAGAGAACTCCAGGTCCTCCTCAGCCAGGGTATCAAATTTGTAGAATTTTGCAAACGTGTTTGCCCCTGACCAAGTAGCAGCTCGGCAAAGTTGTAAAGCCGAGACCCCTCGGGCAGCCGCCCAAGATGAGCCCACCTTCCTTGTGGAATGGGCTTTTACAGATTTAGGCTGCGGTAGTCCCACCGCAGAATGCGCCAGCTGAATAGTGATACAAATCCAGCGCGCGATAGTCTGCTTAGAAGCAGGAGCACCCAGTTTGTTGGGTGCATACAGGATAAACAGCGAGTCAGTTTTCCTGACTCCAGCCGTCCTGGAAACATAAATTTTCAGGGCCCTGACTACGTCCAGTAACTTGGAATCCTCCAAGTTCCTAGTAGCCGCAGGCACCACAATAGGCTGGTTCAAGTGAAACGCTGATACCACCTTCGGGAGAAACTGAGGACGAGTCCTCAACTCTGCCCTATCCATATGGAAAATCAGATAAGGGCTTTTATATGACAAAGCCGCCAATTCTGACACATGCCTGGCCGAAGCCAGGGCCAACAGCATGACCACTTTCCACGTGAGATATTTCAAATCCACAGTCTTAAGTGGTTCAAACCAATGTGATTTCAGGAACTCCAAAACCACATTGAGATCCCAAGGTGCCACTGGGGGTACAAAAGGAGGCTGAATATGCAGAACTCCATTGACAAAAGTCTGAACTTCAGGCAGTGAAGCCAGTTCTTTCTGGAAGAAAATCGACAGGGCTGAAATCTGGACCTTAATGGACCCCAATTTGAGGCCCAACGTCACCCCTGCTTGCAGGAAATGCAGGAATCGACCCAGTTGAAATTCCTCCGTTGGGGCCTTCCTGGCCTCACACCAAGCAACATATTTCCGCCAAATGCGGTGATAATGTTTTGCGGTGACATCCTTCCTGGCTTTGATCAGGGTAGGGATGACTTCCTCCGGAATGCCCTTTTCCTTCAGGATCCGGTGTTCAACCGCCATGCCGTCAAACGTAGCCGCGGTAAGTCTTGGAACAGACAGGGCCCCTGCTGCAGCAGGTCTTGTCTGAGCGGCAGAGGCCAAGGGTCCTCTGAAAGCATCTCTTGAAGTTCCGGGTACCAAGCTCTTCTTGGCCAGTCCGGAACCACGAGTATAGTTTTCACTCCTCGCCTTCGTATTATTCTCAGTACCTTTTGACCATTTGTCCAACAGGTCCCACTGGAAAGTCCTTGCGTGGAACCTTCCGAATGGAATTGCTTCGTACGAAGCTACCATTTTTCCCAGGACTCGTGTGCATTGATGTACCGACACCTGTCCCGGTTTTAGGAGGTCTCTGACTAGAGATGACAACTCCTCGGCTTTTTCCACTGGAAGAAACACTTTTTTCTGGTCTGTGTCCAGAATCATTCCCAGGAACAGAAGACGTGTCGTCGGGACCAGCTGTGACTTTGGAATATTGAGAATCCAGCCGTGCTGTTGTAGCACTTCCCGAGAAAGTGCTACCCCCACTACCAACTGTTCCTTGGACCTCGCCTTTATCAGGAGATCGTCCAAGTACGGGATAATTAAAACTCCCTTCTTGCGAAGGAGTATCATCATTTCGGCCATTACCTTGGTAAAGACCCTCGGTGCCGTGGATAACCCAAACGGCAGCGTCTGGAACTGATAGTGACAGTCCTGTACCACAAATCTGAGGTACTCCTGGTGAGGAGGGTAACTGGGGACATGCAGGTAGGCATCCTTGATGTCCAGAGAGACCATGTAATCCCCCTCGTCCAGGCTCGCAATAACCGCCCTGAGCGATTCCATCTTGAACTTGAACTTTCTGATATACGTGTTCAAGGATTTTAAATTTAAGATGGGTCTCACCGAACCGTCCGGGGTTTCGGTACCACAAACATTGTGGAATAGTAACCCTTTCCTTGCTGAAGGAGGTGTACCTTGACAATCACTTGCTGTGAATACAGTTTTTGGATAGCCACCAACACTGCCTCCCTGGCAGAGGGAGTTGCTGGTAAGGCAGACTTTAGAAAACGGCGGGGGGGGGGGGGGGGGGGGGGGGACGTCTCGAATTCCAGCCTGTACCCCTGAGATACTACTTGAAGGATCCAGGGATCCACCTGTGAGAGAGCCCACTGTGTGCTGAAATTTCTGAGACGGGCCCCCACCGTACCCGGGTCCGCCTGTGAAATGCTGTGGACTTACCGGACGCGGGGGAGGACTTTTGCTCTTGGGAACTGGCTGTATGCTGCAGCTTTTTCCCTCTACCTTTGCCTCTCGGCAGAAAGGATGCGCCTCGAGCCCTCTTGTGTTTATGGGGCCGAAAGGACTGTACTTGATAATACGGTGCTTTCTTTTGCTGTGGGGTAGCCTGTGGCAAAAATGTCGATTTCCCAGCCGTAGCTGTGGAAACGAGGTCTGAAAGACCATCCCCAAACAGTTCCACCCCCCTATAAGGCAAAACTTCCATGTGCCTTTTTGAATCGGCATCACCTGACCACTGCCGAGTCCATAACCCCCTTCTGGCGGCAATGGACATTGCGCTTATTTTTGATGCCAGCCGGCAAATATCCCTCTGTGCATCGCGCATGTATAAGACAGCGTCTTTTATATGCTCTACTGTTAGCAAAATATTGTCCCTATCCAGGGTATCAATATTATCCAACAGGGAATCTGACCACGCAGCAGCAGCACTGCACATCCATGCTGATGCAATCGCTGGTCGCAATATAATGCCCGTGTGTGTATATATAGCTTTTAGGGTAGCCTCCTGCTTTCTATCAGCAGGATCCTTTAGGGCGGCCGTATCCTGAGACGGTAGTGCCACCTGTTTTAATAAACGTGTAAGCGCTTTATCTACCCTAGGGGATGTTTCCCAACGTGACCTATCCTCTGGCGGGAAAGGGTACGCTGCCAATAACCGTTTAGAAATTATCAATTTCTTATCGGGGGAAGTCCAGGCTTCCTCACACACCTCATTTAATTCCTCAGATGCAGGAAAAACTACTGGTAGTTTTTTCTCACCGAACATAATACCCTTTTTTGTGGTACCTGGGGTACTATCAGAAATGTGTAATATATTTTTCATTGCCTCAATCATGTAACGGGTGGACCTATTGGAGGGTACTCTAGTCTCATCGTCGTCGACACTGGAGTCGGTATCCGTGTCGACATCTGTGTCTGCCATCTGAGGTAGCGGGCGTTTTAAAGCCCCTGATGACATTTGAGACGCTGGAACAGTCACATGTTGAGCAGCCGGCTGTCCTATGTCGTCAAACCTTTTATGTAAGGAGCTGACACTGTCACGTAATTCCTTCCATAAGTCCATAAACACAGGTGTCGACCCCTCAGGGGGTGACAACACATTTACAGGCATTTGCTCTGCCTCCACATCATTTTCCTCATCATACATGTCGACACAGCGGTACCGACACACAGCACACACACAGGGAATGCTCTGACAGAGGACAGGACCCCACAAAGCCCTTTGGGGAGACAGAGGGAGAGTATGCCAGCACACACCAGAGCGCTATATAACAGAGGGATATCACTATACAGAGTGTTTTCCCCTATAGCTGCTTGTATTATATATATACTGCGCCTAAATTTAGTGCCCCCCCTCTCTTTTTTACCCTTTCTGTAGTGCAGGACTGCAGGGGAGAGCCAGGGAGCGATCCTTCCAGCGGAGCTGTGAGGGAAAATGGCGCCTGTGTGCTGAGGGAGATGGCTCCGCCCCTTTTTCGGCGGGCTTTCTCCCGCTTTTTGTGTTATTCTAGCAGGGGTAATTTACACCTATATAGCCTCTGGGGCTATAAATGGTGTCAGTTTTGCCAGCCAAGGTGTTAATATTGCTGCTCAGGGCGCCCCCCCCCCCCCCCCAGCGCCCTGCACCCATCAGTGACCGAAGTGTGTGGTGTGCATGAGGAGCAATGGCGCACAGCTGCAGTGCTGTGCGCTACCTTGGAGAAGACAGAAGTCTTCAGCCGCCGATTTTCCGGACCTTCTTGCTTCTGGCTCTGTAAGGGGGACGGCGGCGCGGCTCCGGGAACGGACGACGAGGTCGGGTCCTGTGTGCGATCCCTCTGGAGCTAATGGTGTCCAGTAGCCTAAGAAGCCCAAGCTACCACCACTTAGGTAGGTTCGCTTCTTCTCCCCTTAGTCCCTCGCTGCAGTGAGCCTGTTGCCAGCAGGTCTCACTGTAAAATAAAAAACCTAAACTATACTTTCTTTCTAGGAGCTCAGGAGAGCCCCTAGTGTGCATCCAGCTCGGCCGGGCACAGAAATCTAACTGAGGCTTGGAGGAGGGTCATAGGGGGAGGAGCCAGTGCACACCAGATAGTCCTAAATCTTTCTTTAGATGTGCCCAGTCTCCTGCGGAGCCGTCTATTCCCCATGGTCCTTACGGAGTCCCCAGCATCCACTAGGACGTCAGAGAAAATAAGATTTTACTTACCGATAAATCTATTTCTCGTAGTCCGTAGTGGATGCTGGGGACTCCGTCAGGACCATGGGGATTAGCGGCTCCGCAGGAGACAGGGCACAAAAATAAAGCTTTAGGATCAGGTGGTGTGCACTGGCTCCTCCCCCTATGACCCTCCTCCAAGCCTCAGTTAGGATACTGTGCCCGGACGAGCGTACACAATAAGGAAGGATTTTGAATCCCGGGTAAGACTCATACCAGCCACACCAATCACACCGTACAACTTGTGATCTGAACCCAGTTAACAGTATGACAACGTAGGAGCCTCTGAACAGACGGCTCACAACAAGAACAACCCGATTTTTTTGTAACAATAACTATGTACAAGTATTGCAGACAATCCGCACTTGGGATGGGCGCCCAGCATCCACTACGGACTACGAGAAATAGATTTATCGGTAAGTAAAATCTTATTTTCTCTAACGTCCTAGTGGATGCTGGGGACTCCGTCAGGACCATGGGGATTATACCAAAGCTCCCAAACGGGCGGGAGAGTGCGGATGACTCTGCAGCACCGAATGAGAGAACTCCAGGTCCTCTTTAGCCAGGGTATCAAATTTGTAAAATTTTACAAACGTGTTCTCCCCCGACCACGTAGCTGCTCGGCAGAGTTGTAATGCCGAGACCCCTCGGGCAGCCGCCCAGGATGAGCCCACCTTCCTTGTGGAATGGGCCTTGACAGATTTAGGCTGTGGCAGGCCTGCCACAGAATGTGCAAGTTGAATTGTGCTACAAATCCAACGAGCAATCGTCTGCTTAGAAGCAGGAGCACCCAGCTTGTTGGGTGCATACAGTATAAACAGCGAGTCAGATTTTCTGACTCCAGCCGTCCTTGAAATATATATTTTCAATGCCCTGACAACGTCCAGCAACTTGGAATCCTCCAAATTGCTAGTAGCCGCAGGCACCACAATAGGCTGGTTCAGGTGAAACGCTGACACCACCTTAGGCAGAAAATGAGCACGCGTCCTCAGTTCTGCCCTGTCCGAATGGAAAATCAGATATGGGCTTTTATACGATAAAGCCGCCAATTCTGACACTCTCCTGGCTGAAGCCAGGGCCAGTAGCATGGTTACTTTCCATGTAAGATATTTCAAATCCGCCGATTTGAGTGGCTCAAACCAATGGGATTTGAGAAAATCCAAAACTACATTAAGGTCCCACGGAGCCACTGGGGGCACAATCGGGGGCTGTATATGTAGTACTCCTTTTACAAAAGTCTGGACTTCAGGAACTGAAGCCAATTCTTTCTGGAAGAAAATCGACAGGGCCGAAATTTGAACCTTAATGGACCCCAACTTGAGGCCCATAGACAATCCTGTTTGCAGGAAATGTAGGAATCGACCCAATTGAAATTCCTCCGTGGGGGCCTTCCTGGCCTCGCACCACGCAACATATTTTCTCCAAATGCGGTGATAATGTTGTGCAGTCACCTCCTTCCTGGCTTTAACCAGTGTAGGGATGACCTCTTCCGGAATGCCTTTTTCCTTTAGAATTCGGCGTTCAACCGCCACGCCGTCAAACGCAGCCGCGGTAAGTCTTGGAATAGACACGGTCCCTGCAGAATCAGGTCCCGTCTTAGAGGTAGAGGCCACGGATTTTCCGTGAGCATCTCCTGAAGTTCCGGGTACCAAGTTCTTCTTGGCCAATCCGGAGCCACGAGTATCGTTCTTACTCCCCTTCGCCGTATAATTCTCAGTACTTTAGGTATGAGAGGCAGAGGAGGAAACACATACACTGACTGGAACACCCACGGTGTTACCAGAGCGTCCACAGCTATTGCCTGAGGGTCTCTTGACCTGGCGCAATACCTGTCCAGTTTTTTGTTGAGGCGAGACGCCATCATATCCACCTTTGGTTTTTCCCAACGGTTCACAATCATGTGGAAGACTTCTGGATGAAGTCCCCACTCTCCCGGGTGTAGATCGTGTCTGCTGAGGAAGTCTGCTTCCCAGTTGTCCACTCCCGGAATGAACACTGCTGACAGTGCTATCACATGATCTTCCGCCCAGCGAAGAATCCTTGCAGCTCCTGCCATTGCTCTCCTGCTTCTTGTGCCGCCCTGTCTGTTTACGTGGGCGACTGCCGTGATGTTGTCCGACTGGATCAACACCGGCCGACCCTGAAGCAGGGGTTTTGCCAGGCTTAGAGCATTGTAAATCGCTCTTAGCTCCAGTATATTTATGTGAAGAGACATCTCCAGGCTTGACCATACTCCCTGGAAGTTTCTTCCCTGTGTGACCGCTCCCCAGCCTCTCAGACTGGCATCCGTGGTCACCAGGACCCAGTCCTGTATGCCGAATCTGCGTCCTTCTAACAGATGAGCACTCTGTAACCACCACAGAAGAGACACCCTTGTCCGTGGCGATAAGGTTATCCGCTGATGCATCTGCAGATGCGATCCGGACCATTTGTCCAGCAGATCCCACTGAAAAGTTCGTGCGTGGAATCTGCCGAATGGGATTGCTTCGTAAGAAGCCACCATCTTTCCCAGGACTCTTGTGCATTGATGCACAGACACTTTTCCTGGTTTTAGGAGGTTCCTGACAAGTTCGGATAACTCCCTGGCTTTCTCCTCCGGAAGAAACACCTTTTTTTTTAACCGTGTCCAGAATCATTCCCAGGAACAGCAGACGTGTTGTCGGGGTCAACTGAGATTTTGGGAAATTCAGAATCCACCCGTGTTGTTGCAGCACTACTTGGGTTAGTGCTACTCCGTCCTCCAGCTGTTCTCTGGACCTTGCCCTTATCAGGAGATCGTCCAAGTAAGGGATAATTAATACGCCTTTTCTTCGTAGAAGAAACATCATTTCGGCCATTACCTTGGTAAAGACCCGAGGTGCCGTGGACAATCCAAACGGCAGCGTCTGAAACTGATAATGACAGTTTTGCACCACGAACCTGAGGTACCCTTGATGTGAAGGGCAAATTGGGATAAGCAGGTAAGCATCCTTGATGTCCAGGGACACCATAAAGTCCCCTTCTTCCAGATTCGCTATCACTGCTCTGAGTGACTCCATCTTGAACTTGAATTTTTGTATGTACAGGTTCAAAGATTTCAGATTTAGAATAGGTCTTACCGAGCCGTCCGGCTTCGGTACCACAAATAGTGTGGAATAATACCCCTTTCCCTGTTGTAGGAGGGGTACCTTGACTATCACCTGCTGAGAATACAGCTTGTGAATGGCTTCCAATACCGTCGCCCTGTCTGAGGGAGACGTTGGCAGAGCAGACTTTAGGAACCGGCGAGGGGGAGACTTCTCGAATTCCAACCTGTAACCCTGAGATATTATCTGCAGGATCCAGGGGTCCACCTGTGAGCAAGCCCACTGCGCGCTGAAATTCTTGAGTCGACCCCCCACCGTTTCTGAGTCCGCTTGTAAAGCCCCAGCGTCATGCTGAGGGCTTTGCAGAACCCGCGGAGGGCTTCTGTTCCTGGGAAGGAGCTGCTTGCTGCCCTCTCTTACCCTTTCCTCTGCCTCGGGGCAGATATGACTGTCCTTTTGCCCGCTTGTTCTTATAGGACCGAAAGGACTGCGGCTGAAAAGACGGTGTCTTTTTCTGTTGGGAGGGGGTCTGAGGTAAAAAGGTGGATTTCCCGGCCGTTGCCGTGGCCACCAGATCCGATAGACCGACGCCAAATAATTCCTCCCCTTTATACGGCAATACTTCCATATGCCGTTTGGAATCCGCATCACCTGACCACTGTCGTGTCCATAAACTTCTTCTGGCAGATATGGACATCGCACTTACTCTCGATGCCAGAGTGCAAATATCCCTCTGAGCATCTCGCATATAAAGAAAAGCATCCTTTAATTGCTCTAAAGTCTGTAAAATACTGTCCCTATCCAGGGTATCAATATTTTCAGTCAGGGAATCCGACCAGACCACCCCAGCACTGCACATCCAGGCTGAGGCGATGGCTGGTCGCAGTATAACACCAGTATGTGTGTATATACTTTTTAGGGTAGTTTCCAGCCTCCTATCAGCTGGATCCTTGAGGGCGGCCGTATCAGGGGACGGTAACGCCACTTGTTTTGATAAGCGTGTGAGCGCCTTATCCACCCTAGGGGGTGTTTCCCAGCGCGCCCTAACCTCTGGCGGGAAAGGGTATAATGCCAATAACTTTTTTGAAATTAGCCCTTTTCTATCTGGGTTAACCCACGCTTCATCACATACATCATTCAATTCCTCTGATTCAGGAAAAACTACAGGTAGTTTTTTCACCCCCCACATAATACCCCTTTTTGTGGTACTTGTAGTATCAGAGATATGCAAAGTCTCCTTTATTGCCGTGATCATATAACGTGTGGCCCTACTGGAAAATACGTTTGTTTCTTCACCGTCGACACTAGATTCAGTGTCCGTGTCTGGGTCTGTATCGACCGACTGAGGTAAAGGGCGTTTTACAGCCCCTGACGGTGTCTGAGACGCCTGGGCAGGTACCAACTGGTTTGACGGCCGTCTCATGTCGTCAACTGATTTTTGTAATGTGCTGACATTATCACGTAATTCCATAAACAAAGCCATCCATTCAGGTGTCGACTCCCTAGGGGGTGACATCACCATTACCGGCAATTGCTCCGCCTCCACACCAATATCGTCCTCATACATGTCGACACACACGTACCGACACACAGCACACACACAGGGAATGCTCTGATAGAGGACAGGACCCCACTAGCCCTTTGGGGAGACAGAGGGAGAGTTTGCCAGCACACACCCAAGCGCTATAATATATATGGGAACAACCCTATATAAGTGTTGTATCCTTATAGCAGCTTAAATATATTTATATCGCCAAAAAAGTGCCCCCCCTCTCTGTTTTACCCTGTTTCTGTAGTGCAGTGCAGGGGAGAGTCCTGGGAGCCTTCCTCACAGCGGAGCTGAGCAGGAAAATGGCGCTGTGTGCTGAGGAGAATAAGCCCCGCCCCCTATTTCGGCGGGCTCTTCTCCGGAATCTGTGAGATCTGGCAGGGGTTAAATACATCCATATAGCCTCAAAGGGCTATATGTGATGTATTTTTAGCCATAAAAAGGTATAATACATTGCTGCCCAGGGCGCCCCCCCCAACGCCCTGCACCCTCCGTGACCGCTGTGTGAAGTGTGCTGACAACAATGGCGCACAGCTGCAGTGCTGTGCGCTACCTCAGGAAGACTGAAAAGTCTTCTGCCGCCTGCTTCTGGACCTCTTCCATCTTCGGCATCTGTAAGGGGGGTCGGCGGCGCGGCTCCGGGACGAACCCCAGGGTGAGACCTGTGTTCCGACTCCCTCTGGAGCTAATGGTGTCCAGTAGCCTAAGAAGCCAATCCATCCTGCACGCAGGTGAGTTCACTTCTCTCCCCTAAGTCCCTCGATGCAGTGAGCCTGTTGCCAGCAGGACTCACTGAAAATAAAAAACCTAAAAAACTTTTTCTAAGCAGCTCTTTAGGAGAGCCACCTAGATTGCACCCTGCTCGGACGGGCACAAAAACCTAACTGAGGCTTGGAGGAGGGTCATAGGGGGAGGAGCCAGTGCACACCACCTGATCCTAAAGCTTTATTTTTGTGCCCTGTCTCCTGCGGAGCCGCTAATCCCCATGGTCCTGACGGAGTCCCCAGCATCCACTAGGACGTTAGAGAAACAAGCAATGACAGAGAGGAGGTGACGAAGAGAGCAGGGAGGCATAATAACTCGGATATCGCGGTGTCCCCGATGATACATAAGGTACAGCAGTGGCTCCCTACACATGCAGATGGCATAATCTGTAATGCAATTGCCGTTATGCGCGCCCCATAAGCAAGTGCCAAACCAACAGTCATGCATTCAGGGGAAGCGGTAACAACTGGAAATAACGTACGGTATGTGCTAAATGCACATAGCGCACATTCTTACACCTACCCCTTTGTTTCTAACTGTAGTAATAATCACCATGGTAAGTCTCATAAGCTGTACAATGTCCTGTAGACAAATAGCTGACAGCAGAACCAAAGAGAGGGATTTACTGTAGTTTCCTCCTTCTCCTCTTCAAATAAAGAAAATACAATCCACCGTACCAAGAACTGCTAGTGAGAATTATAGTAAACTCTGCAGTCTAAATTCCAGGTTCTTGGTATACTTTTTGCCCAAAAAATATTAGTCCACCAACCAGCACTGAGGTGACCTTGCCTCTGGTGGGTCCCTAACACTAAGTTTGAATCCTGAGCACGGGACTCCAACAAGACAGCAAGAGCCAGTCACCACCAGGACAGCACACCAGTGAAAAAAATAGGATTTTGACTACCTACCGGTAAATCCTTTTCTCGTAGTCCGTAGAGGATGCTGGGGCCACATTAGTACCATGGGGTATAGACGGGTCCACCAGGAGCCATTGGCACTTTAAGAGTTTGAGAGTGTGGGCTGGCTTCTCCCTCTATGACCCTCCTACCAGACTCAGTATAGAAACTGTGCCCGAGGAGACGGACATCTTCGAGAGAAGGATTATACACAGATAGTGGCGAGAGTCATACCAGCTCACACATACAAGGCACGTCAAGCTAACTAGCTTGAACTACTCAGCAACTGCTGAAACATTACTTACCAAGTAACAATGCAGTAATCAACTAAAACGAAGTTGTACTGAACCAAATAACATTTGCAGGAAAACAAAGCACTGGGCGGGCGCCCAGCATCCTCTACGGACTACGAGAAAAGGATTTACCGGTAGGTAACCAAAATCCTATTTTCTCTTATGTCCTAGAGGATGCTGGGGTCCACATTAGTACCATGGTCATGTACCAAAGCTCCCAGAACGGGAGGGAGAGCGCGGAGGCTCCTGCAGAACTGATTGACTGAACTTCAGATCATCAGAGGCCAAAATATCGAACTCGTAGAACTTAGCAAACGTGTTCGACCCAGACCAAGTTGCCGCTCTGCAAAGTTGTAACGCCGAGACACCCCGGGCAGCTGCCCAGGAAGACCCCACCTTACGAGTAGAGTGGGCCTTAACAGATTTTGGACACGGCAGTCCTGCCGTAGAATAAGCGCGCTGGATAGTGAACCTAATCCAGCGAGAAATAGTCTGCTTAGAAGCAGGACACCCAAATTTCTTGGGATCATATAGGACAAACAGAGAGTCCGACTTTCTGTGACGAGAAGTTCTCTTAACATATATCTTCAGAGCCCTTACAACATCCAAGGACTTTGATGTAATTGAGGAGTCAGTAGCCACTGGCACCATAATAGGTTGCCGACACAACCTTCGGAAGAAACTGCTGACGTGTCCGGAGCTCAGCTCTATCTTCGTGGAAGATCAAGTAAGGGCTTTACAGGATAAAGCCCCCAATTCGGACACGCGTCTAGCAGAAGCTAAGGCCAACACCGTGACTGCCTTCCATGTAAGAAATTTGACCTCAACCTCCTGTAGAGGCTCAAACCAATCCGACTGGAGGAACTGCAACACCACATTAAGGTCCCAAGGCACCGTAGGCGGTACAAAGGGAGGTTGGATGTGCAGAACTCCCTTCAAAAAAGTGTGAACCTCAGGGAGGGCAGCCAATTGTTTCTGGAAGAAAATGGATAGGGCCGAAATCTGGACCTTCACAGAACCCAACCTCAGGCCCATATCCACACCTGCTTGTAGGAAGAGGAGAAAACGTCCTAGTTGAAACTCCACCGTAGGAAAATTCTTGGTTTCACACCAAGAGACATATTTCTTCCAAATACGATTACCCCTTTCCTAGCCTGTATCAGGGTAGGAATGACCTTCTTCGGAATGCCCTTCCGAGCAAGTATCAGGCGCTCAACTTCCATGCCGTCAAACGTAGCCATGGTAAGTCTTGATAGGCAAACGGCCCCTGCTGCAGCAGGTCCTCCCAAAGAGGAAGAGGCCTCGGCTCTTCTTGCAGTAGATTCAGAAGGTCCGCGTACCAAGCCCTTCTTGGCCAGTCTGGGGCAATGAGAATTGCTTGAACCCTTGTTCTCCTTACGAGCTTTAGGACTCTGGGGATGAGTGGGAGTGGTGGGAACATGTACACTGCCGGAACACCCACGGAGACACCAGAGCGTCCACTGCCACTGCCTGTGGGTCCCGCGACCTGGAACAATAACGCTGAAGCTTCTTGTTGAGACGAGAGGCCATCATGTCTATTTGGGGTAATCCCCAAAGGTCTGTTATTTACTTGAACACCTCCGGATGGAGACCCCACTCCTCTGGATGGAGATCGTGTCTGCTGAGGAAGTCTGCTTCCCAGTTGTCTACTCCCGGAATGAAGATGGCTGACAGCGCCAACCTGTGCTTTTCTGTACAGAGGAGTATTCTTGTCACCTCTGACATTGCCACTCTGCTACTGTCGTTACATTGTCCGACTGCACTTGAATGGCCCGATTTCTTAGAAGAGGGGCCGCCTGAAGAAGACCGTTGTAGACGGCTCTTAGTTCCAGGATGTTGATGGGCAGTCCTGCTTCCAGGCTTGACCACCAACCTTGGAAGGTTACTCCTTGAGTGACTGCTCCCCAGCCCCGAAGCTCGCATACGTTGTTAGAAGCACCCAATCCTGAATCCCGAACCTGTGGCCCTCCAGAAGGTGAGGTAATTGTAACCACCAGAGGAGCGAAAACCTGGCCCTCGGCGACAAACGAATTCTCTGGTGCATGTGGAGATGAGATCCCGACCACTTGTCCAGAAGATCCAGTTGAAAGGTCTGAGCGTTGAACCTCCCATACGGGAGAGCCTCGTAAGAGGCTACCATCTTTCCCAACAGGCGAATGCATTGATGAACAGACACCCGGGCTGGCTTCAGGACATCCCGGACCATAGTTTGTATCACCAATGCCTTTTCCTGCGGAAGAAACACCTTCTACACTTCTGTGTCCAGGATCATTCCCAGGAAGGACAACCTCTGGGTTGGTTCCAAGTGTAACTTTGGAAGGTTCAGAATCCAACCATAACTCCTGAGGAGGCTTGTTGTGAGAACAATGGACTGCATCAGCTTCTCCTTGGACGATGCCTTTATCAGCAGATCGTCCAGATATGGAATGATGTTCACCCCTTGTTTGCGGAGGAGAACCATCATTTCTGCCATCACCTTGGTAAACACCCTTGGTGCTGTGGAGAGGCCGACTGGCAGGGCCTGGAACTGGAAATGACAGTCCAGCAATGCGAAACGGAGATAAGCTTGATGCAGCAGCCATATCGGAATGTGGAGGTACGCATCCTTGATATCCAGTGATACCAGGAATTCCCCCTCTTCCTGACCTGATATCACCACCCTGGGCGACTCCATCTTGAACTTGAACTCCTTTAGAAAGGGATTCAATGATTTTAGGTTCAGAATGGGCCTGACCGAACCATCTGGTTTCGGTATCACGAAAAGGTTCGAATAGTAACCTTTGTTCTGCATGTGAGGTGGCACTGGCACAATAACCTGTGCCTCCACCAACTTCTGGACAGCTTCTTGTAGTACAGTGCTGTCTGCCAACAGAGTTGGTAAGCCTGATTTGAAAAAACGATGAGGAGGGAGACTTTGAAATTCCAGCCTGTATCCCTGGGATACAATCTCTATCACCCAGGGATGCAGGCCGGATGATACCCAGACGTGACTGAAGTGTCTGAGTCTCGCTCCCACCGGCCCCACCTCCAGGCTGTGCGGTCCACCGTCATGTGGAGGACTTTGGCGTACCCGAAGCAGGCTTTTGTTCCTGGGAACCTGCAGCGGCAAGTTTCTTGGACTTAACTCGACCTCCCCTAAAGAAGGTATTGGACGGTCTGGCCTTTCTAGGCTTGCTAGGCCGAAAGGACTGTGATGCTGATGAAGAGAAGGATTTCTTCGGAGCAGGTGCTGCTAAGTGAAGAAACGGAGACTTACCCTCTGTAGCCGTGGATATCCACGCGTCTAGAGCTTCCCCAAAGAGAGCCTGACCTGTATAGGGTAGGGACTCCACACTTTTTCTGGATTCCACATCGGCCGACCACTTGCGCAGCCACAGTCCCCGACGAGCTGAAACAGACATGGAAGATATTCCCGCAGCCATGGAATCCAGGTCTTTCATGGATTCTACCATAAAACCTGCTGAATCATGTATGTAGCGTAAATACAATGCAACATCATCCCTATCCATCATATCCAAATCCTCAAGTAAGGTAGCCGACCACTTTGCTATTGCCTTTGCAATCCACGCCGAAGCAATAGTGGGACGTAATATGGCCCCTGAAGCAGTGTACATTGATTTAAGCGTGTTATCAATTTTCCTATCAGCCGGCTCCTTTAAGGCGGTAGATCCTAGAACAGGCAACACCACCTTCTTTGAGAGTCTGGACACAGATGCGTCAACAATCGGCGGGTTTTCCCATTTTCTCCTATCCTCCTCAAGGAAAGGAAACGCCACCTGGGCCCTTTTAGGGACCTGGAATTTTTTCTTAGGGTTTTCCCATGCTTTCTCAAATATAGCATTCAATTCTTTTGGAGCAGGGAAGGTTAGCGAGGCTTTTTTATCTTAAGTGAAAAAAGCCTCCTCAACCTGCTCAGGTGTGGTATCATTAACATTCAACACATCCCGGATAGCCTCTATCAACAATTGCACCCCCTTTGCAAGAGATGCGGACCCCCGCAACAAATCCCCATCACCGTCTGTGGTGTCAGAATCAATATCCGTGTCGTCTTGTGTGACATGCACAAGCGTACGTTTGTGGGGGTATATAGCGGGGCGTCCTGAGGTACCAGAAGCTGGCCATACTGCCATAGAGCTCTGCAATACCTGGGTTGCAGCTTTATTACTTGCAACCCTGTCAGAAATCTGAGAAATCCAAGATTTGATAGAGGAAAATCACTCAGGTTCCCTTGCTGGAATCTGTGCTAAACCAGTGCTATCCTGATTACATGGAATGGGATCTTCCTGGGAGGATAATTCCTCTGCAGCATATGACACAGTGTCCCTGAACATAGCTAAAGGAGACCACCAAACACTCCACACACACACACAGGTGAGGGCAGACAGAGTTTCCCCCCCAAGAATGGCAAGAGAGACACAGAGATTGGAGCCAACCCACACACAGCGCTCCTATCAAAGGGAGACCCCTTGTCAGCGCTGACTGTGCACCTTAATAGTACACACAGTCTTATTACAGCCTCCCTCCTCCCTTCTACAACCCCCTGGTACCGTGTACAGATAGCTGGAGTTGCTGTGGAGGGACCAGTTCTCTTTCTCAGCGCTGTGAAGGCAGGAAAATGGTGATGAAACGCTGCTGGGTCCGCTCTGAGGGGAAGCTCCGCCCCCTTAATGGCGCTGTCTTCTCACTCTTCATGGATTATACTGGCCTGAGGAAATTGTACTGGCTGAGATCCGAGGACCCCGACAGGCTTCTGGACCAGTGTGGGGGTAAGCGCTGGCCCAGGGCGCCCCTCACAGCGCCGCACCATGTGCCTCTGAGCCTTCCCAGGAGCGCAGTTAATCATGCGCTCCCTCCCTGCTGCCGCCATCTTCACACCGGCCCCCCGCTTGCTAGGGGGGTCGGTGTCTCACTCACCACTTCTTCAGCTCTGTAAGGGGTTGGCGGCATGCTGCTGGGGCGAGCGGTTCCCTGTGGCAGAGAATGATCAAACCGCTCTGGAGCTCAGTGTCCAGTCAGCGGAGACAGTGGCTCAGACCCCGCAGGGCGGACACTGCTCTCCCCCTTAGTCCCACGCTGCAGGGAGGCTGCTGGCAACAACTCTAAAGTTAAACCTTTCTAGAAAAGCTCAGTAGAGCTCCCCTAGCTGTGACCGGCTCCTCCGGGCACATTTTCTAAACTGAGTCTGGTAGGAGGGGCATAGAGGGAGGAGCCAGCCCACACTCTCAAACTCTTAAAGTGCCAATGGCTCCTGGTGGACCCATGGTACTAATGTGGACCCCAGCATCCTCTAGGACATAAAAGAAACTATGGTGTTAATGAGTGTTAAGAAATAATCAAAAAGCTATGTATTAAAAAGTGTTAGAGGTGAAAAAAAAACCACCTTTCACCTCTGTAACCTTACCTTTGCGGCCTGCCTATCTTACCTCCCATCCACTTATCATTTATCGGCCCGCCAGGCTGAGTCTTCCAATACCTTTATTACATTGCGGCCTGCATATCTTACCTCCCATCCACTTATCATATACCAACCCTCCAGAATGAGTCTTCCAATCCCTTCATAACTTTGCGGCCTGCATATCTTACATCCCATCCACTTATCATGTATCGACCCACCAGGCTGACTCTCCCAATACCTTCATAACTGTTTGGTCTACATAGCCTACATCCATCCACTTATCATGTATCGACCCACCAGGCTGAGTCTCCCAATACCTTCATTACATTGCGGCCTGCCTATCTTACTTCTCATCCAGTTATCATTTATCGATCCGCCAGGCTGAGTCTCCCGGCCTGCCTATCATACATCCCATCAACTTATCATTTATCAACCCACCAGGCTGAGTCTCCCAATATCTTCATAACTTTGCGGCCTGCATATCTTACATCCCATCCACTTATCATGTATCGACCCACCAGGCTGAGTCTCCCAATACCTTCATTACATTGCGGCCTGCCTATCTTACCTCCCATCCACTTATCATTTATCGGCCCGCCAGGCTGAGTCTTCCAATACCTTTATTACATTGCGGCCTGCCTATCTTACCTCCCATCCACTTATCATTTATCAACCCACCAGGCTGAGTCTCCCAATACCTTCATTACATTGCGGCCTGCCTATCTTACCTCCCATCCACTTATCATTTATCAACCCACCAGGCTGAGTCTCCCAATACCTTCATTACATTGCGGCCTGCCTATCTTACCTCCCATCCACTTATCATTTATCAACCCACCAGGCTGAGTCTCCCAATACCTTCATTACATTGCGGCCTGCCTATCTTACCTCTCATCCAGTTATCATTTATCGACCCGCCAGGCTGAGTCGCCCAATATCTTCATAACTTTGCGGCCTGCATATCCTACATCCCATCCACTTATCACGTATCGACCCGCCAGGCTGACTCTCCCAATACCTTCATAACTTAACGGCCTGCTTATCTTCCCTCCCATCCACTTACCTGCCCACTCTCATTCTCACCATCCCCATCTACAGCCCTGATGACACTGGCTCTCTACACTCCTCTCTTACTTTCGCCTATAGTCCCTCCCAGCGGACGTCATCTCCCAGCTAATGCACTGGTCCTCTCTGGCCTCTGCTCCATCTCCAGTTGCCGTCTGCTTGCTCCCTGCCAATATGTTCATTTTAACTAAACTAAAAATCCCCTGAGGTCTCCAACTTTCCACTTTTGGAGCCTCCCCGTCACTGTAATATCCGGCGCCTCAGTAACTGGCAACACTCTGAAAGAACTGCTCCAGGTTCTGCTGTGATATAAGACGTATGAATTGCCCACTTTATAGAAACCCTAATCTGAGCCGGATGAAAGCAGAACCAGGATTTGGTGTTACATGACACACACCATCAGTGATTGGCTGCAGATGGCAGACGGTAGTATGACAGAGATTGTATTTTAGGTCAGTTATCCGTATATAACTCCGTGCACTTAGAAGGACGATCTACGTCAACATATAAACACATCAAACACTTCATGGCATTAAATCCAGCACTTGTCACTACATGGGCTCTGGCCAATGCTTCAAACATGCTCAGGACTCTATAAACAGCCCTTCCAGAGACAAAACGAATGGCTTCATCCCGCCTGTGAGACAGCGCTTGTCCCATAACTTTCACAACCTGGATTCTTAAACACCTAAAAGCATTACTGTAATCACAAGACAACATCTGCGCCTGACTTCCCGGCCTCAGGAGTCTATTAAACAGACAGCAGATTTATCAGGCTCCGATGTCATCTCATTGCAGTCAGTATTTCACATTATTTAGGGCTGAAATCTCATTTCTGTTCTAGAAGGAGAAAGTTTGTGTAATCACAAGTAACCCAATCTCCTCCTGAGAGGATCTGTTTACTGACCCTCCATAACGGTCTATTGTCTGAGGCTTTTAGGCTTGAATTTCCTCCGAAGCGCACATCCTGCAATTACCCGCTGCGCACGTGTACATAGCGGCTCCCTGCAGCACATACTGCAGTGCAACCTCCCATCTCCGTACTGTGTAAACAGGAAAACACTAAACACAAAATCAATATTTGTCATTCAATTTGATCCTGTGACAGAGTCTGGAACTCACCTCTGCCCGAGTGCAACATCAGATAAGTTCACGTGAGATGGAAAGTCCGTCAGGTTTATGGCTGGATAGGCGTGCAGGGGAACCAGCAGAGTCTCGTCACCCTGGGAACAGGAACACTGGGGTGAGACAGGATATAGAGAGATGGAAGTGGCACACCTACGACACGTCCGCCTCACATTCCCCACGCACTTACCACACTATTATCTTTCTTATTATCCTTTATATGGCACCATAAGGGATCTGCAGCGCATCTCCTATACAACTGCACACGCCCAACACGTCCTCCACACATCGCCCATATATACCCAACACATCTGCAATATATCCCCATACACCTGCACACCCCCAATACGTCCTCCACACATCCCCCATATATCCCCCACACACCTGCACACCCCCAACACGTCCTCCACACATCCCCCATACACCTGCACCCCCCCAATACATCCTCCACACATAGCCCATATATCCCCCATACACCTGCACACCCCCAATACATCCTCCACACATAGCCCATATATCCCCCATACACCTGCACCCCCCCAATACATCCTCCACACATAGCCCATATATCCCCCATACACCTGCACACCCCCAATACATCCTCCACACATCCCCCATATATCCCCCACACACCTGCACACCCCCAATACGTCCTCCACACATCGCCCATATATCCCCCACACACCTGCACACCCCCAATATGTCCTCCACACATCCCCCATATATCCCCCATACACCTGCACACCCCCAATATGTCCTCCACACACAGCCCATATATTCCCCATACACCTGCATACTCCCAATACTTCCTCCACACATCCCCCATATATCCCCCACACACCTGCACACCCCCAATATGTCCTCCACACACAACCCATATATCCCCCCATACACCTGCACACCCCCAATACGTCCTCCACACACAGCCCATATATCCCCCATACACCTGCACACCCCCAATATGTCCTCCACACATAGCCCATATATCCCCCATACACCTGCACACCCCCAATACGTCCTCCACACATAGCCCATATATCCCCCATACACCTGCACACCCCCAATATGTCCTCCACACATCCCCCATATATCCCCCATACACCTGCACCCCCCCAATACATCCTCCACACATAGCCCATATATCCCCCATACACCTGCACACCCCTAATATGTCCTCCACACACAGCCCATATATCCCCCATACACCTGCACACCCCTAATATGTCCTCCACACATCCCCCATATATCCCCCACACACCTGCACACCCCTAATATGTCCTCCACACATCCCCCATATATCCCCCATACACCTGCACCCCCCCAATACATCCTCCACACATAGCCCATATATCCCCCATACACCTGCACACCCCCAATATGTCCTCCACACACAGCCCATATATCCCCCATACACCTGCACACCCCCAATACATCCTCCACACATAGCCCATATATCCCCCATACACCTGCACACCCCCAATACGTCCTCCACACACAGCCCATATATCCCCCATACACCTGCACACCCCCAATACATCATCCACACACAACCCATATATCCCCCATACACCTGCACACCCCCAATATGTCCTCCACACATCCCCCATATATCCCCCATACACCTGCACACCCCCAATATGTCCTCCACACATCCCCCATATATCCCCCATACACCTGCACACCCCCAATATGTCCTCCACACACAGCCCATATATTCCCCATACACCTGCATACTCCCAATACTTCCTCCACACATCCCCCATATATCCCCCACACACCTGCACACCCCCAATATGTCCTCCACATACAACCCATATATCCCCCCATACACCTGCACACCCCCAATACGTCCTCCACACACAGCCCATATATCCCCCATACACCTGCACACCCCCAATATGTCCTCCACACATAGCCCATATATCCCCCATACACCTGCACACCCCCAATACGTCCTCCACACATAGCCCATATATCCCCCATACACCTGCACACCCCTAATATGTCCTCCACACATCCCCCATATATCCCCCATACACCTGCACCCCCCCAATACATCCTCCACACATAGCCCATATATCCCCCATACACCTGCACACCCCCAATATGTCCTCCACACACAGCCCATATATCCCCCATACACCTGCACACCCCCAATACATCCTCCACACATAGCCCATATATCCCCCATACACCTGCACACCCCCAATACGTCCTCCACACACAGCCCATATATCCCCCATACACCTGCACACCCCCAATACATCATCCACACACAACCCATATATCCCCCATACACCTGCACACCCCCAATATGTCCTCCACACACAGCCCATATATCCCCCATACACCTGCACACCCCCAATACGTCCTCCACACACAGCCCATATATCCCCCATACACCTGCACACCCCCAATACATCCTCCACACATCCCCCATATATCCCCCACACACCTGCACACCCCTAATATGTCCTCCACACACAACCCATATATCCCCCCATACACCTGCACACCCCCAATACATCCTCCACACACAGCCCATATATCCCCCATACACCTGCATACCCCCAATACGTCCTCCACACATCCCCCATATATCCCCCATACACCTGCACACCCCCAATACGTCCTCCACACATAGCCCATATATCCCCCATACACCTGCACACCCCCAATACGTCCTCCACACACAGCCCATATATCCCCCATACACCTGCACACCCCCAATACATCCTCCACACATAGCCCATATATCCCCCATACACCTGCACACCCCCAATACGTCCTCCACACACAGCCCATATATCCCCCATACACCTGCACACCCCCAATACATCATCCACACACAACCCATATATCCCCCATACACCTGCACACCCCCAATATGTCCTCCACACACAGCCCATATATCCCCCATACACCTGCACACCCCCAATACGTCCTCCACACACAGCCCATATATCCCCCATACACCTGCACACCCCCAATACATCCTCCACACATCCCCCATATATCCCCCACACACCTGCACACCCCTAATATGTCCTCCACACACAACCCATATATCCCCCCATACACCTGCACACCCCCAATACATCCTCCACACACAGCCCATATATCCCCCATACACCTGCACACCCCTAATATGTCCTCCACACATCCCCCATATATCCCCCATACACCTGCACCCCCCCAATACATCCTCCACACATAGCCCATATATCCCCCATACACCTGCACACCCCCAATATGTCCTCCACACACAGCCCATATATCCCCCATACACCTGCACACCCCCAATACATCCTCCACACATAGCCCATATATCCCCCATACACCTGCACACCCCCAATACGTCCTCCACACACAGCCCATATATCCCCCATACACCTGCACACCCCCAATACATCATCCACACACAACCCATATATCCCCCATACACCTGCACACCCCCAATATGTCCTCCACACACAGCCCATATATCCCCCATACACCTGCACACCCCCAATACGTCCTCCACACACAGCCCATATATCCCCCATACACCTGCACACCCCCAATACATCCTCCACACATCCCCCATATATCCCCCACACACCTGCACACCCCTAATATGTCCTCCACACACAACCCATATATCCCCCCATACACCTGCACACCCCCAATACATCCTCCACACACAGCCCATATATCCCCCATACACCTGCATACCCCCAATACGTCCTCCACACATCCCCCATATATCCCCCATACACCTGCACACCCCCAATACGTCCTCCACACATAGCCCATATATCCCCCATACACCTGCACACCCCCAATACGTCCTCCACACACAGCCCATATATCCCCCATACACCTGCACACCCCCAATACATCCTCCACACATAGCCCATATATCCCCCATACACCTGCACACCCCCAATACGTCCTCCACACACAGCCCATATATCCCCCATACACCTGCACACCCCCAATACATCATCCACACACAACCCATATATCCCCCATACACCTGCACACCCCCAATATGTCCTCCACACACAGCCCATATATCCCCCATACACCTGCACACCCCCAATACGTCCTCCACACACAGCCCATATATCCCCCATACACCTGCACACCCCCAATACATCCTCCACACATCCCCCATATATCCCCCACACACCTGCACACCCCTAATATGTCCTCCACACACAACCCATATATCCCCCCATACACCTGCACACCCCCAATACATCCTCCACACACAGCCCATATATCCCCCATACACCTGCATACCCCCAATACGTCCTCCACACATCCCCCATATATCCCCCATACACCTGCACACCCCCAATACGTCCTCCACACATCCCCCATATATCCCCCATACACCTGCACACCCCCAATACGTCCTCCACACACAGCCCATATATCCCCCATACACCTGCACACCCCCAATACATCCTCCACACACAGTCCATATATCCCCCATACACCTGCACACCCCCAATACATCCTCCACACACAGTCCATATATCCCCCATACACCTGCACACCCCCCAATATGTCCTCCACACATAGCCCATATATCCCCCATACACCTGCACACCCCCAATACGTCCTCCACACATCCCCCATATATCCCCCATACACCTGCACACCCCCAATACATCCTCCACACACAACCCATATATCCCCCATACACCTGCACACCCCCAATACATCCTCCACACATCCCCCATATATCCCCCATGCACCTGCACACCCCCAATACGTCCTCCACACATCCCCCATATATCCCCCATACACCTGCACACCCCCAATACATCCTCCACACACAACCCATATATCCCCCATACACCTGCACACCCCCAATACATCCTCCACACACAGCCCATATATCCCCCATACACCTGCACACCCCCAATACATCCTCCACACACAGCCCATATATCCCCCATACACCTGCACACCCTCAATACATCCTCCACACACAGCCCATATATCCCCCATACACCTGCACACCCCCAATACATCCTCCACACACAGCCCATATATCCCCCATACACCTGCACACCCTCAATACATCCTCCACAAATCCCCCATATGTAGCCAATACACCTGCACACCTCCAATACATTCGCCACACTTCCCCTATATATAACCCATATATACCCCATGCATCTCCCATACAGTCACCCTCCCTCCATATAGCCTTACCTTGCAGTGAACACGAATACAATCGTAGTAATACCTCCACTCATCAGGAATGAATCGAACATGGATTGTAAAGGCCAGGCCTGGAACCAGTCTGTTCTGTATGATATAACATGACAGGATGTAAATGCAATTACCCAAACATACATGAGACAAACACATAAAAGTCTATTGGATTCTGCCATACAGAAGGGTTACTATGTATTTTTGGATCACAGTCGTCATATTGGGACTTTGTTTCTAACGGAGACGATTTATTTTCTTTGACATTTGATCTGTAAACAGTATCCGGGAAAGTCACACGCACGGCTATTCTAACTTCTACATTATTATAAAGGAATTTAGGGGCTAATTCAGGTTGGATCGCAAATCGCGACCAGGTAGGAGACGAAGCATTACGGGGGCGGGGCGACCCGAACGGTGGGCGGTGCTGCACGAACGGAGGCATAGCCACGGCGGTTGCATGACATCACACGCAGCCGCCGTGACAGGTAAGATGTCGCCGGGACTCCTGCGGCCGCAGCTAAGCTGCGCCAGCAGGAGTCATCTTTAGTTTCTGCTGAGAAGCAGAAATTGTGAAGCGATGGTAATTTCTGCTTGTTACAGGGGGGAGGCGCCGGTCAGTATGCTGGGTGGTCTTGCTCAGCGATGGGCAACCCCCAGCATGCAACCAAAAGGATAGCAAATTCTGCTGATTAGCCCCTTAACCCAGCCTGAATTTATTATTAACCACCCGATACACAATAGAAAATGAGAAATCATTTAAAAAAAGAAAAAGAACGTTTCGGTTAAATTCAGAATCCCAGTGGTCAGCATACCGACGCCAGGTTCCTGTCCACCAGAATGCCGGCAGGGGGCCGAGGGCTATTCCCACTCGTGGCTAGCGCAGCGTGCCTGCAAGGGGCTTCGTTGCGCTCTCCCCCCTGCCGGCAATTTGGCGGTCGGGATCCCAGCTGCCGGTCACCCATACCCGTGTTAGGGCCCATGTGTGGGGGGAGGATTAGGATTAGGCACTGGGGGGGGGGGTTTAGGCACTAGGGGGAAGTTAGCCCTAGCCGCCACCCATGAAGAGTTAAGGTTAAGGTTAGAATAAAATCGAAATCTTCATGTCGGGATGCCGGTGTTGGTCATGTGACCTCCAGCATCCCAACAAGCAGTATACCATACTGAACCGCAGACCTAGGGGGTGTTTTGCATTCCCTCCCTCAATCCCCTTTGTCCATAGGTCCCCATTGTGAAATGACTTAAAAAAAAAAATACCCAATCAAAAATAACCCTCCCCAGTGGAAAAGGATCCCCAGCATTATCAAGCCCCGCCCCCCAGCGGTAATAGATCCCTGTGGCAGAGCCTCCACCCTCATTTCCTCCATAGCAGACGGGGAAGAAGCAGGGCGTGCTGGACGTATGGGATACCACCTGGTCGTATTTAGACGTACCAATGGTTGCACCATCGCCAGCAGCCATATGGCAGAAGCAGCTCCTCCGTCTGCGTACGGCCTATGTGAGCGCCATATTCCCATGTGTTGTCCCCGTCTGTCAGTGTCATTCTTTCTGGAGGTTATGTGATTTGTTCTATTATACTCTGATTACTGTTCCCATCCTGATGTGGCCTGCTGGATATTTCTGTATGATTCTATCAGTAAATGATGATTGCTGGGCTGTACGTACAGAACTTGTGCCTGTATTAGTGATTCCCGTCATTACTCTGGCATGACATACACTCGTTCGTATTCATGTAGTGTAATTGTATTTGTATGATGACGGTCCAGCGCTATGGAATTAAGGGCACCGAATAATCCCACTTTACTGATGAGTTATGAATAGAGGGTCTTGTCAGACTTCATTCTACTTTACATTATTTTTGTTATTTCAATCTATAAAATAACCCCATGAAGTGAACCCTCTCTATGTATACATGATACTGCCAGGGAACGCTTTCTCATTCAGGGGTATATTCAATTGAAGTCGAAAGCTGCCGTCTGTCGAAAAGCACGTGCTTGTGTCGAAAATGGGGCCAAAACCGACAAGTTTTGGCCCCCTTTTCGACCATCTCAGTCCGACATAAAAAAATGTCGGACTGAGATGTGGGACCCAGAGGAGGAGAGTGGTGAGAGCCGCAGGGAGACGGGGGACAGCCGCGGGCATACAGGGCACAGCGCTGCAGCAGGATGACACACAGCCGCGCCGCTCACAGCAGCGTCCACCCGGCTCCAGCAAGTGAGGTCACGCTTGCTGGAGCCGGGTGGACACTGCCGTGAGGTCGGGCGGCTGTGTGCTATTGTAGCGCTGATCTCCTCCGTCTGCCGGCGGCTGTCCTTGCTGGTCTACCTGCGGCTCCCCCCCATCTCCTCCTCTGGGTCCCTCATCTCAATTCGACTTGAAATGTCGAATTGAGATGAGATTTGAATAGGGGTTGGCGGATCCATTCCGGCAAATACATGTCGGAATGGATCCGACGCTAATTGAATAGACCCCTCAGTTGGGTGAAGTGTAAAAATCGCCACACTTTAGGGTCTACTCTGGTGCATGTAGTGCGGTGTGGACACGCCACTGAAGGAGGGGACCAATCACTACAGACACAAATGGGGAAGTGACACTCACGGCCTTCCTGTAGCTTATTGTGAAGTGCTTGCTCTGCGGGGGGATGATGTGCAGGTTGCTGACATCAGTGGAGATATTCACCAGTCTCTGGAAAACACATAACAGATATCATTACATTGTGTACACATGTCACATAGATAGACTCTATAGCAGCTGCTGCAGTGGTGGCACTATGGGGTTAATGCAGATCTGATCGCTAGGGTGCGTTTTCGTACAGCGAGCGATCAGGTCTAAACTGCGCATACACCGCAATGCGCCGGCGCGTCGCACCGATACAAAGCGGATCGCCGCTCAGCGATGGGTTTGTGCGAAGAATCCGTTTTGCACGGGTATTCGCAAGGAGATTGACAGGAAGAGGGCGTTTGTGGGTGGCAACTGACCGTTTTCTGGGAGTGGTTGAGGAAACGCAGGCGCGTCCAAGCATTTGCAGGGCGGGTTCCTGACGTCAATTCCGATCCTGGACAGGCTGATGTGATCGCAGCGGCTGAGTAAGTCCTGGGCTGCGCAGAGACTGCACAAGGGGGGTCATTCCGAGTTGTTCGCTCGTTGCCGATTTTCGCTATGCTGCAATTTGTTGCTAATTGCGCATGCGCAAGGCACGCAGGGCGCATGCGCTTAGTTATTTAACTAAAAACTTAGCAGTTTTGCTGTGGATCCTGCGGCGCTTTACAGGCGCTCTGCTGATCGGTGAATGATTGACAGGAAGTGGGTGTTTTCTGGGTGGTAACTGAGCGTTTTCCGGGAGTGTGCTAAAAAACGCAGGCGTGTCAGGGAAAAACGCGGGAGTATCTGGAGAAACGGGGGAGTGGCTGGCCGAACGCAGGGCGTGTTTGTGACGTCAAACCAGGAACTAAACGGACTGAGCTGATCGCAGTGTAGGAGTAAGTCTGGAGCTACTCAGAAACTGCTAAGAATTATTTATTAGCAGTTCTGCTAATCTTTCATTCGCTATTCTGCTATGCTTAGATACACTCCCAGAGGGCGGCGGCCTAGCGTGTGCAATGCTGCTAAAAGCAGCTAGCGAGCGAACAACTCGGAATGAGGGCCAAGATCTGTTTGTACAGCTCTGCTACAGAACTTTCCCCACTGTACAAGCAGGGCTGCTGTCCCCACCCTATAATGCCAAAAGTGCCAACCTCATTTCAGCAAAGCAAACCTCCATATAACAGAGAGGAATGACTGCACCCAAACGATGCAGGACATTGTGCTCCAAAACACTACAGTGTTGGAAACAAGCACTTTAGTGGGGTATCCAACTGGGTGCGAGGTTTGTCTCACAAAAAACTAGCGGATCTCGCGCCCAATTTTGGATTACCGCTGGTATCTAATTTTATCAATATTTCTGCTTAGAAAACCCATCGGTACAAGAAAAAACAAAAACACACACTTACCGGTCCGGCGGTCGCTGCAGCTCCGCAGCTCCTGGTCATCTCCCCTCCATATTTCCAATTTCCACTTCCGCTGGGAGGTGGCTACTGGAAGACGAGGGAGCTGCTGGAAGATGTAGTTATCCATGCTGCTGCCGCCGGCCACACGGGGAGGTCTCACACACACACACACACACACACACACACACACACACACACACACACACACACAACACACTGTACTTACACACACCTCTGCTGCAGAAGACCAGTCTGTCGGAATCCGGAGGAAGAAGACATTGCTTCGGTAGGTGAGTAATTAAGAACTAATTAAGCTGACTGGACACTTCCAATAGCTTAATTAGTCATTAGGGGGTGTGCCGCAGAGATGCCAGAGCAAGCACCGCTAATTTTTCCTGCAAATAACCATTTTTAGGCCAAAATCAGACTAGCTCTATAGAAATCCCTGCATTTTCTCATTTTCTCTCCTTTAATTGAATAGGAAAGACCCTGCGGCTGCAAGAAAAACGAACGCACAATCGAATGTGTCCCTAGAGCTGCTCAACTCTTGTTCACTGTTTGTCAAGTACAAGGATCATTTATCTACCGAGATCACCTTCCACTGCTCAGTAGTCCATCGCCCGTGCTGTTTGAGGATACACCGCAGTATGGACCTGATTCTGAGTTGGGTATAAAATAAGAAAGAGCCAGTAACAGTGCATCTTGGTAACACCATGCCGTGTAACATGTGCACCTGGGTAACACCATGCTGCACTGCAGGTGGGGCAGATGTAACATGTGCAGGGAGATTTAGATTTGGGAGGGGCGTGTCCAAACTGTTAGCAGTGCAAACATAAAAGTGTCCAGCATGTGTGGGCTACATGCAGAAGCAGCCAGTATTTATCCGGCATGCAAACACATGTATGTATCTGCACCCCTTGCATTACAACATGGCTTGTTCAGGTGCAGTTACTTGCTCTTTCTTACTTTGGGGCTAATTCAGACCTGATCGCTAGGCTGCGTTTTCATACAGCGGGCAATCAGGTCTAAACTGCGCATGCATATGCACCGCAATGCGCAGGTGCGTCGCACGGGTACAACGTGGATCACCGCTCAGCGTTGGGTTTGTGCGAAGGATCCGTTTGCACGGGTGATCGCAAGGAGATTGATAGGAAGAGGGCGTTTGTGGGTGGCAACTGACTGTTTCCAGGGAGTGTTTGGAAAAACGCAGGCGCGTCCAAGCGTTTGCAGGGAGGGTGTCTGACGTCAGTTCCGGTCCCGGACAGGCTGATGTGATCGCAGCGGCTGAGTAAGTCCTGGGCTGCGCAGAGAGTGCACAAAGTCTGTTTGTACCGCTCGGCTACACATGCGTTTTTGCTGCAGGTGGGGAAGGGGTCCGGAGCCACTGCGGGTGGTGGAGGGGGGTGTGGGGGTGCCGCGGATGGGGCCTGGAGGTACTGCAAGTGGGGGAGGGGCGGGTAATGCTTCTCCTGCTTCTCCTCCTGGAAGCAGCTACGCTGCTGTCCTCCCTTTGGCAGTGGCTCTCCCGGACACTCGCACAGCAGCCAGTCACTATTGTTAGCGCCGGTGTCCCAACGCGCCGCATTACAGGGAAGAAGATGCACTCAATAAACTACAGCTCCCAGCAGGCCTTGGAGCCGGAATGTTTCAACGCTAAGGGCTGCTGGGAGCTGTAGTTTATTTAGTGTCTACTTCCCTGTAATGCGGCGCGTTGGGACACCGGCGATAACAATAGTGACTGGCTGGCAGAACTGACTGACTCGCTGAATCAATGTAAAAGGTGAGAGTGCTGTGCAGTGTCAGTGACACTGCACACCCACTGCACTGCACAGCACTGTCACCTTTTACATTGATTCAGCGACCAGACATTACCCTCCGCGATATCACCCTCTCTATCCGTTACATTAGCCATCTCGGGGCTTCCAGGCCGGCAGCCCAGGTGCTGTGTTGTGGAGTCAGGGCCTCTGGGGATCTGGGCGCGGCTGTGGAGAGGAGGCACTTCTGTGATATCACGCGCAGAGGAGGCTTCGGGGCTCAGACAGTATGCAGCGCAGGGAGGGCCACGAAAGCCTACCGCTGCGCCGCTTTCATACACATCTATGCCGGTGGCCGCAGCAGCTTTTGTTCCACCTGCGACGCGGCTAGGGAGTGGGGATTGTTGATGCTGGAGGGGGCAGGCGGACTGGCAGCAGGACATAGAACGCTGCAGTAAAAGGATTCCCCCCCCCCCCCCCTATCTACAGTGCAAAGACTTGCTGCAGATGCAGTGGCATACTCTCCAGCTGGACCTTTTTCTAGTCCTTGTGTCTTATTCTAAACGAGTATGGTATTTATATATATATATATATATATATATACTCTGGTTAGGCCCTGAGGACGGGGTATTCCCCGAAACATGTCGGTATAATAAACGGACCGCTTTTCTTCATCTCTTATGAGTCTGCCTGAGTGCCGCCTGTTTCAACCTACTACATAGAGGACTTGCTTTGTCTCTCAAGGAGGGCACCGCAGCACATTGATTTTCGGAGATGGAGTGCCGGGACTGTTTATCTTGTATACTCGTTTAGCACGTATGAGCTAATTATATGTAGCGAGTGCGGAATAATTATTAATGGGAGGTATCCTTAATATGTATGGATTAAATGTCCATTTTCTGGACGTTAGAATAAGAAACGAGGACTAGATAAGGCTGGGTGGCTCTGAGGTGTCCTGCCCCCCGGACCTGAACCCCTATAGTTAGTGTTAGGGACTTACCCAATGAGAGGCTACCTTGATGCGTTGGGTAAGCTCATAGCCCTGGCCAGGAATATGCCAAGTGCCTCTGGTTACTACAGGTTGAGCTAGTGTGAGATAGTGCACCTGCTACCTTTTCCCTCTGTACACTTTACTAAGTCTCAAGCAGAGTAGCACCTCACTACCTAATTAAGGTGTGCAAATTAGGGCCCTTTTCCCTCTGTAACTGATGTATTCATACATTTTTGAAGGTAGGAGACACCTTCACCCTAATTTATCACCCTGCCCCACCCACCCCTCTGATTTTAAATAGTCCAACACTCTAGCCTTTACATTTGGAATGAGCACACTGAGGTAAGACTCCTACATTTTGTTTAATATGGCAGTCCATAATGGGGGGAATTCTCTGGGGTGCGGGGCTCCCTGTGCCTGCCGTGGCTGGGTGTCCCTGGGGCATCGCAATTTAACACTATTTCATCACTCCATGGCAGTTATAGTTTGTTTTATATATATGTAACACCTTCACATAATTTTCTCTTACTCCTCACATTATTCACACATGCAGCAACAGCTGCTCCTACCTCTTTAACCCTATATTTTTTATCACTCCTGCAATGCCCTGGGGTTGTCTGGCTGGGTGGCTCTGGGGTGTCCTGCCCCCCGGACCTGAACCCCTATAGTTAGTGTTAGGGACTTACCCAATGAGAGGCTACCTTGATGCGGTGGGTAAGCTCATAGCCCTGGCCAGGAATATGCTAAGTGCCTCTGGTTACTACAGGTTGAGCTGGTGTGAGATAGTGCACCTGCTACCTTTTCCCTCTGTATCTCTTATGAGTCTGCCTGAGTGCCGCCTGTTTCAACCTACTACATAGAGGACTTGCTTAGTCTCTCAAGGAGGGCACCGCAGCACATTGATTTTCAGAGAGGGAGTGCCGGGACTGTTTATCTTGTATACTCGTTTAGCACGTATGAGCTAATTATATGTAGCGAGTGCGGAATAATTATTAATGGGAGGTATCCTTAATATGTATGGATTAAATGTCCATTTTCTGGACATTAGAATAAGAAACGAGGACTAGATAAGGCAAACGTCTTCAGAATATAAATAAATAACAATATAAGAATAGCAGTTTACTATGGATACATTGGGGTATATTTACTAAGGTCCCGATTTTGACCGAGATGCCGTTTTTTCTTCAAAGTGTCATTTCGGTAATTTACTAAGCAAAAATCTCGGCAGTGATGAGGGCATTCGGAATATTTTGGAAGTCCTAGGAAAAAATCACGAATCAATACACCATCGGTCAAATACGCCTGCAATTTGGAAGAAATCGGTAATTTACTAAAAAGTGCAAATCACAAACACTGCCGACAATAGCCAAACACTGCCGTGCTGAAATACAATTCGTGAAAAAGTGCTAAAAAAAAACAGACCTGCTTTTTTATCCCGTGTTTGGATAGGCATGCATGGATCCATGAGATCCGTGCATGTTTATCAGTGGGAAGGGGATGGGAAAGTGTTTATTTTTAGAAAAAAAATTGCGTGGGGTCCCCCCTCCTAAGCAAAACCAGCCTCGGGCTCTTTGAGCCGGTCCTGGTTGCAAAAATACGGGGGACAAAAAGCGTAGGGGTCCCCCGTATTTCTGAAACCAGCACCGGGTTCCACTAGCCAGATACATAATGCCACAGCCGGGGGACACTTTTATATAGGTCCCGGCGGCCCTGGCATTACATAACCAACTAGTCACCCCTGGCCGGGGTACCCTGGAGGAGTGGGGACCCCTTCAATCAAGGGGTCCCCCCCCTCCAGCCACCCAAGGACCAGGAGTGAAGCCCGAGGCTGTCCCCCCCATCCAAGGGCTGCGGATGGGAGGCTGATAGCCGTTTTGTAAAAAAATGAATATTGTTTTTAGTAGCAGTACTACAAGTCCCAGCAAGCCTCCCACAAGCTGGTACTTGGAGAACCACAAGTACCAGCATGCGGAGAAAAACCGGGCCCGCTGGTACCTGTAGTACTACTACTAAAAAAATACCCCAATAAAAACATAAGACACACACCTTGAAAGTAAAAATAAGAATTTACTTACCGATAATTCTATTTCTCATAGTCCGTAGTGGATGCTGGGACTTCCGTAAGGACCATGGGGAATAGCGGCTCCGCAGGAGACTGGGCACAAAAGTAAAAGCTTTAGACTAGCTGGTGTGCACTGGCTCCTCCCCCTATGACCCTCCTCCAAGCCTCAGTTATTATACTGTGCCCGGACGAGCGTACATAATAAGGAAGGATTTTGAATCCCGGGTAAGACTCATACCAGCCACACCAATCACACTGTACAACCTGTGATCTGAACCCAGTTAACAGTATGATAAACGTAGGAGCCTCTGAAAAGATGGCTCACAACAATAAACAACCCGATTTTTTTGTAACAATAACTATATACAAGTATTGCAGACAATCCGCACTTGGGATGGGCGCCCAGCATCCACTACGGACTATGAGAAATAGCATTATCGGTAAGTAAATTCTTATTTTCTCTGACGTCCTAGTGGATGCTGGGACTTCCGTAAGGACCATGGGGATTATACCAAAGCTCCCAAACGGGCGGGAGAGTGCGGATGACTCTGCAGCACCGAATGAGAGAACTCCAGGTCCTCCTCAGCCAGGGTATCGAATTTGTAAAATTTTGCAAACGTGTTTGCCCCTGACCAAGTAGCTGCTCGGCAAAGTTGTAAAGCCGAGACCCCTCGGGCAGCCGCCCAAGATGAGCCCACTTTCCTTGTGGAATGGGCTTTAACAGATTTTGGCTGTGGCAGTCCTGCCACAGAATGTGCAAGCTGAATTGTACTACAAATCCAACGAGCAATCGTCTGCTTAGAAGCAGGAGCACCCAGCTTGTTGGGTGCATACAGGATAAACAGCGAGTCAGATTTTCTGACTCCAGCCGTCCTGGAAACATATATTTTCAGGGCCCTGACTACGTCCAACAACTTGGAGTCCTCCAAGTCCCTAGTAGCCGCAGGCACCACAATAGGTTGGTTCATGTGAAACGCTGAAACCACCTTAGGGAGAAATTGAGGATGAGTCCTCAATTCTGCCCTGTCTGAATGAAAAATTAGGTAAGGGCTTTTATATGACAAAGCCGCCAATTCTGAGACACGCCTGGCTGACGCCAGAGCTAACAGCATGACCACCTTCCATGTGAGATATTTTAATTCCACAGTGGTGAGTGGTTCAAACCAATGTGATTTTAGGAACCCTAAAACTACATTGAGATCCCAAGGTGCCACTGGTGGCACAAAAGGAGGCTGTATATGCAGTACCCCCTTGACAAACGTCTGAACTTCAGGCACTGAAGCCAGTTCTTTCTGGAAGAAGATCGACAGGGTCGAAATTTGAACCTTAATGGATCCTAATTTTAGGCCCATAGACAGTCCTGCTTGCAGGAAATGCAGGAAACGACCCAGTTGAAATTCCTCTGTGGGGGCCTTTTTGGCCTCACACCAGGCAACATATTTTCGCCAAATGCGGTGATAATGTTTCGCGGTTACATCCTTCCTGGCTTTGATCAGGGTAGGGATGACTTCATCTGGAATGCCTTTTTCCATCAGGATCCGGCGTTCAACCGCCATGCCGTCAAATGCAGCCGCGGTAAGTCTTGGAACAGACAAGGTCCCTGCTGGAGCAGGTCCTTTCTTAGAGGTAGAGGCCACGGGTCCTCCGTGAGCATCTCTTGCAGTTCCGGGTACCAAGTTCTTCTTGGCCAATCCGGAGCCACGAGTATAGTCTTTACTCCTCTCCTTCTTATGATTCTCAGTACTTTTGGTATGAGAGGCAGAGGAGGGAACACATACACCGACTGGTACACCCACGGTGTTACCAGAGCGTCCACCGCTATTGCCTGAGGGTCCCTTGACCTGGCGCAATATCTGTCCAGTTTTTTGTTGAGACGGGACGCCATCATGTCCACCTTTGGTTTTTCCCAACGGTTTACAATCACTTGAAAGACTTCTGGGTGAAGTCCCCACTCCCCCGGGTGGAGGTCGTGTCTGCTGAGGAAGTCTGCTTCCCAGTTGTCCACTCCCGGAATGAACACTGCTGACAGTGCCACCACATGATTTTCCGCCCAGCGAAGAATCCTTGCAGCTTCTGCCATTGCCCTCCTGCTTCTTGTGCCGCCCTGTCTGTTGACGTGGGCGACTGCCGTGATGTTGTCCGATTGGATCAATACGGACTGACCCTGAAGCAGAGGCCTTGCTTGACTTAGGGCATTGTAAATGGCCCTTAGTTCCAGGATATTTATGTGAAGAGACGTTTCCATGCTTGACCACAAGCCCTGGAAATTTCTTCCCTGTGTGACTGCTCCCCAGCCTCTCAGGCTGGCATCTGTGGTCACCAGCATCCAATCCTGAATGCCGAATCTGCGGCCCTCTAGAAGATGAGCACTCTGTAACCACCACAGGAGAGACACCCTTGTCCTTGGAGATAGGGTTATCCGCTGATGCATCTGAAGATGCGATCCGGACCATTTGTCCAGCAGATCCCACTGAAAAGTTCTTGCATGGAATCTTCCGAATGGAATCGCTTCGTAAGAAGCCACCATTTTTCCCAGGACTCTCGTGCATTGATGCACTGACACTTGGCCTGGTTTTAGGAGTTTCCTGACTAGCTCGGATAACTCCCTGGCCTTCTCCTCCGGGAGAAACACCTTTTTCTGGACTGTGTCCAGAATCATCCCCAGGAACAGTATACGTGTTGTTGGAATCAGCTGTGATTTTGGGATATTTAGGATCCACCCGTGCTGACGTAGCACTACCTGAGATAGTGCTACTCCGACCTCTAACTGTTCCCTGGACCTTGCCCTTATCAGGAGATCGTCCAAGTAAGGGATAATTAAGACGCCTTTTCTTCGAAGAAGAATCATCATTTCGGCCATTACCTTGGTAAAGACCCGTGGTGCCGTGGACAATCCAAACGGCAGCGTCTGAAACGGATAATGACAGTTTTGTACCACAAACCTGAGGTACCCTTGGTGAGAAGGGTAGATTGGGACATGGAGATAAGCATCTTTGATGTCTAGAGATACCATATAGTCCCCTTCTTCCAGGTTCGCTATCACTGCTCTGAGTGACTCCATCTTGAATTTGAACCTTTTTATGTAAGTGTTCAAGGATTTTAGATTTAAAATTGGTCTCACCGAGCCGTCCGGCTTCGGTACCACAAACAGCGTGGAATAATACCCCTTTCCCTGTTGTAGGAGGGGTACCTTGATTATCACCTGCTGGGAATACAGCTTGTGAATAGCTTCCACTACCGCCTCCCTGTCGGAGGGAGACGTTGGTAGAGCAGACTTCAGGAACCGGCGAGGGGGAGACGTCTCGAATTCCAATTTGTACCCCTGTGATACTACCTGCAGGATCCAGGGGTCCACTTGCGAGTGAGCCCACTGCGCGCTGAAATTCTTGAGATGGCCCCCCACCGTGCCTGAGTCCGCTTGTAGAGCCCCCGCGTCATGCTGAAGACTTGGCAGAAGCGGGGGAGGGCTTCTGCTCCTGGGAAGAGGCTGCCTGGTGCAGTCTTTTTCCCCTTCCTCTGCCCCGGGGCAGAAATGAGTGGCCTTTTGCCCGCTTGCCCTTATGGGAACGAAAGGACTGAGTTTGAAAAGACGGTGTCTTTTTCTGCTGAGAGGTGACCTGGGGTAAAAAGGTGGATTTTCCAGCCGTTGCCGTGGCCACCAGGTCCGATAGACCGACCCCAAATAACTCCTCCCCTTTATACGGCAATACTTCCATATGTCGTTTGGAATCCGCATCACCTGACCACTGTCGCGTCCATAACGCTCTTCTGGCAGAAATGGACATCGCACTCACTCTAGATACCAGGGTGCAAATATCCCTCTGTGCATCTCGCATATAAAGTAATGCATCCTTTAAATGCTCTATAGTTAATAATATACTGTCCCTATCCAGGGTATCAATATTTTCAGTCAGGGAATCCGACCAAGCCACTCCAGCGCTGCACATCCAGGCTGAGGCGATTGCTGGTCGCAGTATAACACCAGTATGTGTGTATATACCTTTTAGGATATTTTCCAGCCTTCTATCAGCTGGTTCCTTAAGGGCGGCCGTATCGGGAGACGGTAACGCCACTTGTTTTGATAAGCGTGTGAGCGCCTTATCTACCCTAGGAGGTGTTTCCCAACGTGCCCTAACCTCTGGCGGGAAAGGGTATAGTGCCAATAATTTATTAGAAATCAGCAGTTTTTTATCGGGGGAAAACCACGCTTTATCACACACCTCATTTAATTCATCTGATTCAGGAAAAACTACTGGTAGTTTTTTCACACCCCACATAATACCCTTTTTTGTGGTACTTGTAGTGTCAGAAATATTCAATGCCTCCTTCATTGCCGTGATCATGTAACGTGTGGCCCTACTGGACATTACGTTTGTCTCCTCACCGTCGACACTGGATTCAGTATCCGTGTCTGGGTCTGTGTCGACCATCTGAGGTAACGGGCGTTTTAGCGCCCCCGACGGTGTCTGAGACGCCTGAACAGGCACTAATTGATTTGCCGGCTGTCTCATGTCGTCAACAGTTTTTTGCAAAGTGCTGACACTGTCACGTAATTCTTTAAATACGACCATCCAGTCAGGTGTCGACTCCCTAGGGGGTGACATCACTAACACAGGCAATTGCTCTGCTTCCACATCATTTTCCTCCTCATACATGTCGACACAATCGTACCGACACCCAGCACACACACAGGGAATGCTCTGAAAGAGGACAGGACCCCACGAGCCCTTTGGGGAGACAGAGGGAGAGTTTGCCAGCACACACCAGAGCGCTATATATATACAGGGATAACCTTATGTAAGTGTTACTCCCTTTATAGCTGCTGTTTTATATTAGCTGCCAATAGTGCCCCCCCTCTCTTGTTTTACCCTGATTCTTGTAGCAGGACTGCAGGGGAGAGTCAGGGAGCCATCCTTCCAGCGGAGCTGTGAAAGAAAATGGCGCTTGTGTGCTGAGGAGAAAGGCTCCGCCCCCTTCACGGCGGCCTTTTCTCCCGCTTTTTTCAGGAAAACTGGCAGGGGTTAAATGCATCCATATAGCCCAGGAGCTATATGTGATGCATTTCTTTAGCCATATAAGGTTTTTATAGTGTTTTATTGCGTCTCAGGGCGCTCCCCCCCAGCGCCCTGCACCCTCAGTGACCGGAGTGTGAAGTGTGCTGAGAGCAATGGCGCACAGCAGCAGTGCTGTGCGCTACCTTATCTGAAGACAGGAACGTCTTCTGCCGCCGATTTCTCCGGACCTCTTCGCTCTTCTGGCTCTGAACCTGTGATCGTCCCTCTGGAGCTAATGTCCAGTAGCCAAGAAGCCCAATCCACTCTGCACGCAGGTGAGTTCGCTTCTTCTCCCCTTAGTCCCACGATGCAGTGAGCCTGTTGCCAGCAGGACTCACTGAAAATAAAAAACCTATTTAAACTTTTACTTCTAAGCAGCTCAGGAGAGCCACCTAGATTGCACCCTTCTCTTCGGGCACAAAAATCTAACTGAGGCTTGGAGGAGGGTCATAGGGGGAGGAGCCAGTGCACACCAGCTAGTCTAAAGCTTTTACTTTTGTGCCCAGTCTCCTGCGGAGCCGCTATTCCCCATGGTCCTTACGGAAGTCCCAGCATCCACTAGGACGTCAGAGAAATTTTAATGCATACATCCACACCTCCATATACACATACTTACCTATGTTCACACGAGGGTCGGTCCTCTTCTCCATGTAGAATCCATGGTGCACCTGTTGAAAAAATTATACTCACAAAATCCAGGGTAGAAGGCTCTTCTTGTAATCCATTTGTAATCCAGGTACTTGTCAAAATAAAAAAACGGACACCCGACCTCGCACTGAAAGGGGCCCCATGTTTTCACATGGGACCCCTTTCCCCGAATGCCAGAAACCCCCTCTGACTTATGTCTAAGAGGGTTCCATCAGCCAATCAGGGAGAGCCACATTGTGGCACCCTCCTGATTGGCTGTGTGCTCCTGTACTGTATGACAGGCGGCACCCGGCAGTGTTACAATGTAGCGCCTATGCGCTCCATTATAACCAATGGTGGGAACTTTGTGGTCAGCGGTGAGGTTACTTTCGGTCAACCGCTGACCACAAAGTTCCCACCATTGGTTACAATGGAGCGCATAGGCGCTACATTGTAACACTGCCGTGTGCTGCCTGTCATACACTACAGGAGCACACAGCCAATCAGGAGGGTGCCACAATGTGGCGCTCCCTGATTGGCTGATGGAACCCTCTTAGACATAAGTCAGAGGGGTTTTTTGGCATTCGGGGAAAGGGGTCCCATGTGAAAACATGGGGCCCCTTTCAGTGCGAGGTCGGGTGTCCGTTTTTTTATTTTGACAAGTACCTGGATTACAAATGGATTACAAGAAGAGCCTTCTACCCTGGATTTTGTGAGTATAATTTTTTCAACAGGTACACCATGGATTCTACATGGAGAAGAGGACCGACCCTCGTGTGAACATAAGGAAAGTATGTGTATACTAGGTGCTTCATCGCGCCCTACGGGCGCTCTTCACACCGTCGCAAGGGGCTACGCCCCCTTAACCCTTGCATGCCTTTCTGGGGTTTAATATTTGTATTATATGGAGTATTACCTGCATTCCTTTGTTAGTGGTTAAATATTGCACAATGAAAGGGCGTGCGATGGTGAAGGAGGCGCAGCCCCTTGCGACGGCGTGAACAGCACCTGCAGGGCACGATGTACAGAATGTAGCGGGTGCGGAGGGGACTGCGGATGGTGTCTGTAGATGCTGCGGGTGGAGGGGAGGCAGAAGTGGGGGTGGGGCCCGGATGGGGAAGGTTCGGGAGGTGCTGCGCGTGGGGGAGGGGCAGAGGAGTGGGGGATGCAGATGGGGGAGGGTTCCGGAGGCACTGCAGGTGGGGGAGGGGCAGGGGTGCCACGGGTGGGAGAGGGGCAGGTGTGGGGATGTTGTGGATGGGTGAAGGGTTCCGGAGGTGCTGTGGGATGGGTGTGCCGGGGGTTGGGTAGGGGACCGCAGGCACCATGGGTAGGGTAGGGGCAGGTACGGGTGTTGCGGCGGATGGGAAAGGAGGTCCGGAGGTGCTGCAGGTGGTGGAGGGGCAGGTGCGGGGGTGCCATTGGTGGGGGAGGGGTGGGTGAGGGGGGACCGCTGATGGAGGAGGGTGTCTGCAGATGCTGCGGGTGGAGGGGGGCAGGTGTGGGGGGAGACGTATAAGGGGGGTGAATGGTGGAAGGGGCCTGGAGGTGCTGTGGGTGGTGAAGGGGTGGAGGAGTGGGAGCCACGGGTGGTGTAGGGGGTCTGGAGGCACAGCATGTGGGGGAGGGGTGGAGTGCCGCATGTGGTGGAGGGGAAGGTGCGGAGGTGTAGTGCATTGGGGAGAGGTCTGGAGGCGCTGCGGGTACTGTACATGCCATAAAAGGTAGTTGGAGGGTATGCAGTAACAGGGCCAGGACAGGGGTGACAGGGTCAGTAAAGGGTTGACGGGGCCAGGACAGGGGTGACGGGGCCAGGACAGGGGTGACGGGGCCAGGACAGGGGTGACAGGGCCAGGACAGAAATGATAGGGACAGGATAGGGGTGACAGGGCCAGGGTAGGGGCGGCAGGACCAGGACAGGGGTGACGGGGCCAGTATAGGGTTGACAGGGCAATCACAGGGGTGACAGGGCCAGGATAAGGGTGACAGGGCCAGGATAAGGGTGAAAGGGCCAGGATAAGGGTGAAAGGGCCAGAATAAGGGTGGCAGGGCAAGGCCAGGGGTGACAGGGACATGACAGAACACCACAGATTGGTATTAGGGACAAAACAGTGGTGACAGACAGATGTGTCTTACCGGAGTCACTGCTGCTGGCTGCTGCTGTTCCATTCCAACCTGTTGGGATCTGCTGCTGCTGGAGACTTGGCATGGCTGACTCTCTCAGGCTGGAGTCCTGCTTTCTCTGCCAGTCCGCATCCCTCCCCCCCTCCTCAGTCACACACCGCAGACCTCGCGCAGCTGCCGGGCACTGTGGTAAGGTGAGACTGGAAATGACTGGTTAGCCCCCAGGAGATGCTGCGGCTGGAGGGAGGAGGGGGTCATAGCATGCACGAGGCGCGGACCTCACGGCTTCCGGGCACTGTGGTAAGGGGAGACTGGGAGTGACTGGTTAGCTCCCAGGAGACGCTGCGGCTGGAGGGAGGAGTGGGTCAGAGCCTGCAAGCAGCTCGGATTTCTGCAGCGCTACCCGCCAGCTAAAGTGTGTGAATGAGCTGGGCGCACTCCACTGCGGGTGGCAGCGCTGCAGCTAGCGGTGGGGTTGCCGGGGCTGGAGATAACAGAGGCAGTATGGAACCTGCACAGCGGCAGGTGCCCCACTAAACTGCAGCTAAGAAGAGTGGAGTGTGTCAGAAAGTGACGCTCCTCCGCACCAGAGAGACCCTGCTGAGTATGCCGATGTGGGGGGTCAAGCATACCATACCTCCCAAATGTCCCGATTTTCGCGGGACAGTCCCATTTTTTGGGGTCTGTCCCGCTGTCCCACTCGCGGGTCGCAGTGTCCGACGGTGGGGGGGGGGGCAGTTGGAAAGCTCCTGTACTCGCTGTTCTGCTTAGCAGAGCAGCGGTGAATAGTGGAGACAGAGGGAGAGGGGGCATCAGGGGGTACGGATTACGGGGGGGGTTCCAGCAGCAGAGCCGGATTAAGGGGGGGGTGGCCAGGGGATACGTACCGTTGGCCCCACAGTTTTAGGGGGCCCCCCGGCTGGAGTAGCTCTGTCCCAGCTCAGAAGCTCCCCCCGTCCTGCCAGCAACAGCGGCAGCATTGTGCTACAGTCAGCACACGCTGCTGCATATTGGCAGGTCTGTGGTGTTGCAGGGAGGCAGCAGTCTCCCTGCTTTCTTCTCCCTGTGCGGGTGTGTAGGGGGGAGCGACCACCTCCTCTGGATTTAGCCCTAGCTGAGGGGCCAAAATCCCATAAAAAAAATAAAAATAAAAATCGGAATTTGCATAAGGGGGCGTGGCCGCGCGGGGCGCGATTAGGCCACGCCCCCAACTCACAGCAGGCACAGCAATGAGATAGGGCTCCCCTGCCTCAAGTGCCCTGTGCCCCCCGGACTCATAATCAGCCCCTGGGGGCATGCCAGCAGCTCACAGAGCGCTGGGCAAGCCCCCTCACTGACGAAAACGGGGGCCCTCCCGTGAAGCCACGCCCCCTTTTCGCCGAGTGTGTTTCCCTCCTTCTGCCTGGAGAAAGCTCCTGCAGAAAGCTGGGAGGTATGCACCCCTGCCTGTGACATGCCCAATGCCCATGCTATCTGCTTCTGCTCCTAGTCTCCTGTAGATTTGGCCAGATCTCTGTGACTCATTTGAATAACTCCGCCCACTGTTGTGACTCCGCCCAGCGTTAGCAAATGAATCACAAGGTCACAGAATAGGGCTATTATATAGGAGATGGAGGTGTGGATGTATGCATTAAAGTTATACTTTCAAGGTGTGTGTCTTATGTTTTTATTGGGGTATTTTTTTAGTAGTAGTACTACAGGTACCAGCGGGCCCGGTTTTCCTCCGCATGCTGGTACTTGTGGTTCTCCAAGTACCAGCTTGCGGGGGAGGCTTGCTGGGACTTGTAGTACTGCTACTAAAAACAATATTCATTTTTTTACAAAACGGCTATCAGCCTCCCATCCGCAGCCCTTGGATGGGGGGGACAGCCTCGGGCTTCACCCCTGGTCCTTGGGTGGCTGGGGGGGGGGACCCCTTGATTGAAGGGGTCCTCACTCCTCCAGGGTACCCCGGCCAGGGGTGACTAATTGGTTATGTAATGCCAGGGCCACCGGGACCTATATAAAAGTGTCCCCCGGCTGTGGCATTATGTATCTGGCTAGTGGAGCCCGGTGCTGGTTTCAGAAATACGGGGGACCCCTATGCTTTTTGTCCCCCGTATTTTTTGAACCAGGACCAGGCGCAGAGCCCAGTGCTGGTTGTTTAAATATGGGGGAACCTCTATCATTTTCCCCCCCATATTTTTGCAACCAGGATCGGCTCAAAGAGCCAGAGGCTGGTTTGGCTTAGGAGGGGGGACCCCACGCAATTTTTTTTTTATTTTAACACTGATTTTTTTTATTTACAAGGTGCACAATGAAGCCCAGCACGGATCTCTCAGATCCGGCCGAGATTCATTGTATTAAAGTCGGCAGTGTTTTACAAGTCACTCACGTAAAACACTGCCAAAAAAAACGAATGACATCGACATCGGTAAAACCGAAAATGCAGAATACGGCAGCTTAGTAAATTAGTCGTACTAAATTCAAAAAGTTGCAACTTTACACTTTCGATGTCATTCGTGATTGAACTTTGACCTCAAATGGGAAAATACGATTTTTAGTAAATATACCCCATTGTTGGAATGTGACTGATGTTTGTAATAATGTAGCTGATTGGCGATAGCCGTTCTTAAAAGGAGTGATGCACAATCAGCAGGTCAGCCCTCTGACGAAGTCTGTGACGAAACGCGTAGGAGCGTGGCCTGCTGACATATGCGATCAAGCCCCCTCCTGCCTTCCCTGGTACCGGTCAATGACAGTGTCCCGACGTGCGGCGGCTGTTGTTAGCGGCCCAGCGGGACGGGTTTGTGGTCCCATCCTGAACGACTACCTGAGGTTTGGAGTGTTGCCACGGATTCATGTTTCAAATCAGGAGGTATTAAGCCCACAGCGTAGTGTTCCATGGTACGAGCATCAGCGTTGTGATTTTAACAAGATTGTTGTGCTTTTATGAATTGAATTGATACTGCATTACGGACATCTTTTCCTAGATGTCTTTCTCCCGTGGAATTCTGGGCTATTTGTGACGGCGGGGAGCAGCGGTCCTGTATAAAGAGAGACACTAGTGCAACCGCTCCCTTCAGTGTACAGGAGCAGTGGTTTTATGTCTTGTGGACAAAGACTGTTTATTATACATTCAATTTCTCTTCCTGAGCGCACCTGATTATTTTTAAAGTGTTTTATATATATAAAATCCAATTGTACAGGCACTCACCAGTTTGCTTCAACACGTTTATTTTACCTTACAGGTAACAGATGATGGCACTCAATAGCAGCATGTCGGTAGTTATGTTGACGTTTCGGTCCCTAAGGACCTTTTTCAAGATCAGCACAAACAGTGGCCCTCATTCCGAGTTATTCGCTCGCTAGCTGCTTTTAGCAGCAGTGCACACGCTAGGCCGCCGCCCTCTGGGAGTGTATCATAGCTTAGCAGAATAGCGAACGACAGATTAGCAGAACTACTAATAAATATTTTCTTGCAGTTTCTGAGTAGCTCCGGACCTACTCACAGATTGCGATCAGCTCAGTCCGTTTAGTTCCTAGTTTGATGTCACAAACACGCCCTGCATTCGGCCAGCCATTCCCCCGTTTCTCCAGACACTCCCATGTTTTTCCCTGACACGCCTGTGTTTTTTAGCACACTCCCGGAAAACGCTCAGTTACCACCTAGAAACGCCCCTTTCCTGTCAATCATTTACCAATCAGCAGTGCGACTGAAAAGTGCCGCAGGATCCACAGCAAATCTGCTAAGTTTTTAGTTAAATAACTAAGCGCATGCGCCCTGCGTGCCTTGCGCATGCGCAATTAGCAACAAATCGCAGCATAGCGAAAATCGGCAACGAGCGAACAACTCGGAATGACCCCCAATGTGTAGAATCACCAAGCAACATACAGTATATGCAGAGATTCCATCCTCCATGACCCTGCCGGGTGGCGTGGTCCCCTCTCTATCTCTCTACAAGCTGGAAGGCACTGTAATTGCGGCGCGCTGGAGCTGCCTGCCCGCGGCATGTTTAGTTATGGGTGCTTCGCATCAGGTGGTAATGGACAAGAAAGCCACCTGACGCGGAAGCGCAAATAGCAGTAACCGGCTATCGCCGGGCAGCTCGGTTTGTGACTGGGAGCCCTGGGCTGGTGCAGAGACGGAGACAATGGTGTCTCTGCCTCTGAAGAAAAAAAACGGTCCGTCAGGGGGGGTTTCTAGGTACTCAGAAACCCCCCCTGCGTGCGCTACTGGAGGGTATGTTGCTGCAGATGCAGTGGGTCTATTTTGGGGTGTGGACCTGGAGCTGCAGCTCCATCAGCCCCATAGTTAATCCTGCTCTGGGAACATACGGCCAAAGGGCAGAGCCGCCCATTGGATGTAACCTGTGTGGGAGGGCGTTTCTCGCCCAATCAGCTGTTGACTGGGTGTGATAGACCTGCCGCTAATCCAATGAGAGCTCCTAGCCACGCCTAGTGTTATACACAGTCACCCTGGGCTATTATATAGGAGACAGTTTTAAAAATGTATTTTTAAATTAAATAGTAAATTAAAAAAAACAACCATTTTTTATGACATTTTTGGCAAGAACAAAACGCGTCATTCAAGTGGTAAAGGCCTGAGACACACATGGCGGAAACCCTCACTTTCAATAGGCTGGGTGTCCCTCATTTACACAGTGTGCCAGTGTCTGTCTACTACCCCAGAGGATCAGGAACTGATTCACCAGAGACACCGCAATTCTGTACAAAGGCATATTGATCTCTTCTAGCACTATTTGCACTTCCCAATGTTACACCAGGTAATAACACCCATTTTCTAGATCCGGCTTCACCACTGAGGACCCCGATGATGGGAAACAAGAGCGTACCACTGTACAGTCACACGTGACCACAATCTTCCCCTTCCGATGTGTCTTGTATAGGGGCAGTACTGCCAGACTTCACATCTGGGAATGCACTACGCATCCCGTTCATCCCATTCCATATGTGCTGGAAGTTTTCCCATTGCTCTGCACTATTGTAAGTAGACTCCTCTTCCACTACCAGCCCTCATGTTATTCTGTCGCCATTATCAGTGGTGTAAGTCCAGTCTTACACACTGTAATCTCTGTCTAATGGCTGGGCAGGAACCAAGTTACATTATATTGTACCTAATGCTGGTCGTTCACTTAGCCAATAACACTTACATACAATCATGCATCTGCTCTCATAGTGCAAGGTGTCCGCAGCAACAGAAATGAGACTTACTAGGGTCTGCTGGTGACATTTGCCAATTTTATATCCCCCAAAGTGAAGAACGCCAGGCTCCGCCTCCACTGACCCGTTCCTGACGAGCTTGGCATAAATCTCTGCAAATATATAAAATCATGCCTAATAATTACTCCTGAGTGGGCCAGGCCTAGGCAGAAGCAATGGATGGCTGATCATACATTTATCAGGCATACATAGGTGCTACATACTTGATTCCAGCAGGTGGTTGGGGACCGGTCTCCTCTGGGGCTCTCGCACCAGGCTATCCAGGAAAAGAGGCGACTGCTTCCCAAGCTTTAGGTCCATTGCAGGCGGCTGGGCGACCTCCATAACGCGGGAGTCAGCGCGGCGGATGGGGAAGAGGTATCTGGTGACATGACACACAACATCAGGGGGTGCAGTCTATAATGCTCAGCAGATTACACAGAAATAAAAAAATAAGATTTTACTCACCGGTAAATCTATTTCTCGTAGTCCGTAGTGGATGCTGGGAACTCCGTAAGGACCATGGGGAATAGACGGGCTCCGCAGGAGACTGGGCACTCTAAAAGAAAGATTTGGTACTATCTGGTGTGCACTGGCTCTTCCCTCTATGCCCCTCCTCCAGACCTCAGTTAGGATACTGTGCCCGGAAGAGCTGACACAATAAGGAAGGATTTTGAATCCCGGGTAAGACTCATACCAGCCACACCAATCACACCGTATAACTCGTGATACTATACCCAGTTAACAGTATGAAATATAACTGAGCCTCTCAACAGATGGCTCAACAATAACCCTTTAGTTAGGCAATAACTATATACAAGTATTGCAGACAATCCGCACTTGGGATGGGCGCCCAGCATCCACTACCGACTGCGAGAAATAGATTTACCGGTGAGTAAAATCTTATTTTCTCTGACGTCCTAGTGGATGCTGGGAACTCCGTAAGGACCATGGGGATTATACCAAAGCTCCCAAACGGGCGGGAGAGTGCGGATGACTCTGCAGCACCGAATGAGAGAACTCAAGGTCCTCCTCAACCAGGGTATCAAATTTGTAGAATTTTGCAAACGTGTTTGTCCCTGACCAAGTAGCAGCTCGGCAAAGTTGTAAAGCCGAGACCCCTCGGGCAGCCGCCCAAGATGAGCCCACTTTCCTTGTGGAATGGGCTTTTACTGATTTAGGATGCGGCAATCCAGCCGCAGAATGCGCCAGCTGAATTGTGCTACAAATCCAGCGAGCAATAGTCTGCTTAGAAGCAGGAGCACCGATTTTGTTGGGTGCATACAGGATAAAAAACGAGTCAGTTTTCCTGACTCCAGCCGTCCTGGAAACATAAATTTTCAAGGCCCTGACTACGTCCAGTAACTTGGAATCTTCCAAGTCCCTAGTAGCCGCAGGCACTACAATAGGTTGGTTCAAGTGAAAAGCTGATACCACCTTAGGGAGAAACTGGGGACGAGTCCTCAATTCTGCCCTATCCATATGGAAAATCAGATAAGGGCTTTTACATGACAAAGCCGCCAATTCTGACACCCGCCTGGCCGAAGCCAAGGCCAATAACATGACCACTTTCCACGTGAGATATTTCAAATCCACAGTTTTAAGTGGCTCAAACCAATGTGATTTCAGGAAACTCAACACCACATTGAGATCCCAAGGTGCCACAGGAGGCACAAAAGAGGGCTGAATATGAAGCACTCCCTTTACAAAAGTCTGAACTTCAGGCAGTGAAGCCAGTTCTTTCTGGAAGAAAATCGATAGAGCCGAAATCTGGACCTTAATGCAACCCAATTTTAGGCCCATAGTCACTCCCGACTGTAGGAAGTGCAGAAAACGACCCAGCTGAAATTGCTCTGTAGGGGCCTTCCTGGCCTCACACCACGCAACATATTTTCGCCAAATACGGTGATAATGGTTTGCGGTTACTTCTTTCCTGGCTTTTATCAGCGTAGGAATGACTTCCTCTGGAATGCCCTTTTCCTTTAGGATCCGGAATTCAACCGCCATGCCGTCAAACGCAGCCGCGGTAAGTCTTGGAACAGACAGGGCCCCTGCTGTAGCAGATCCTGTCTGAGCGGTAGAGGCCATGGGTCCTCTGATATCATTTCTTGAAGTTCTGGGTACCAAGCTCTTCTTGGCCAATCCGGAACCACGAGTATCGTTCTTACTCCTCGCCTTCTTATTATTCTCAGTACCTTTGGTATGAGAGGCAGAGGAGGGAACACATAAACCGACTGGTACACCCACGGTGTCACTAGAGCGTCCACAGCTATCGCCTGAGGGTCCCTTGACCTGGCGCAATATCTCTTTAGCTTTTTGTTGAGGCGGGACGCCATCATGTCCACCTGTGGCCTTTCCCAACGGTTTACCAACAGTTGGAAGACTTCTGGATGAAGTCCCCACTCTCCCGGGTGTAGGTCGTGTCTGCTGAGGAAGTCTGCTTCCCAGTTGTCCACTCCCGGAATGAACACTGCTGACAGTGCTAGTACGTGATTTTCCGCCCATCGGAGAATCCTTGTGGCTTCTGCCATCGCCATCCTGCTTCTTGTGCCGCCCTGTCGGTTTACATGGGCGACTGCCATGATGTTGTCTGATTGGATCAGTACCGGCTGGTTTTGAAGCAGGGGCCTTGCCTGACTTAGGGCATTGTAAATGGCCCTCAGTTCCAGAATATTTATGTGTAGGGACGACTCCTGACTTGACCAAAGTCCCTGGAAATTTCTTCCCTGTGTGACTGCCCCCCAGCCTCGAAGGCTGGCATCCATGGTCACCAGGACCCAGTCCTGTATGCCGAATCTGCGGCCCTCTAGAAGATGAGCACTCTGCAGCCACCACAGTAGAGACACCCTGGTCCTTGGAGACAGGGTTATCAGTCGATGCATCTGAAGATGCGATCCCGACCACTTGTCCAAGAGGTCCCACTGGAAGGTCCTTGCATGGAACCTGCCGAATGGAATTGCTTCGTATGAAGCCACCATTTTTCCCAGGACTCGTGTGCAGTGATGCACCGATACCCGTTTTGGTTTCAGGAGGTCTCTAACTAGAGATGACAGCTCCTTGGCTTTCTCCTGCAGGAGAAACACTTTTTTCTGTTCTGTGTCCAGAACCATCCCCAGGAACAGTAGGCGTGTGGAAGGAACCAGCTGTGACTTTGGAATGTTTAGAATCCAGCCATGCTGTTGTAGCACTTCCCGAGATAGTGCTACTCCGACCAGCAACTGCTCCTTGGACCTCGCCTTTATTAGGAGATCGTCCAAGTACGGGATAATTAAAACTCCCTTTTTTCGAAGGAGTATCATCATTTCTGCCATTACCTTGGTAAACACCCTCGGTGCCGTGGACAGTCCAAACGGCAGTGTCTGGAATTGGTAATGGCAATCCTGTCCCACAAATCTGAGGTACTCCTGGTGAGGAAGGTAAATGGGGACATGCAGGTAAGCATCCTTGATGTCCAGGGATACCATGTAATCCCCCTCGTCCAGGCTTGCAATAACCGCCCTGAGCGATTCCATCTTGAACTTGAATTTTTTTATGTATGTGTTCAAGGATTTCAAATTTAAAATGGGTCTCACCGAACCGTCCGGTTTCGGTACCACAAACAGTGTGGAATAGTAACCCCGTCCTTGTTGAAGTAGGGGTACCTTGACTATCACCTGCTGGGAATACAGCTTGTGAATTGCCTCTAGCACAGCCTCCCTGCCCGAGGGAGTTGTCGGCAAGGCAGATTTGAGGAAACGGCGGGGGGGAGACGCCTCGAATTCCAGCTTGTACCCCTGAGATACTACTTGAAGGATCCAGGGATCCACCCGTGAGCGAACCCACTGATCGCTGACATTTTTGAGGCGGCCCCCCACCGTACCTGGCTCCGCCTGTGGAGCCCCACCGTCATGCGGCGGATTTGGAAGAAGCGGGGGAGGACTTTTGTTCCTGGGAACCTGCTGTTTGTTGCAGCTTTTTTCCCCTTCCTCTGCCTCTAGACAGAAAGGACCCGCCTTTTCCCCGCCTGTTTTTCTGGGGTCGAAAGGACTGTACCTGATAATACGGCGCTTTCTTAGGCTGTGAGGGGACATGGGGCAAAAATGCTGACTTCCCAGCTGTTGCTGTGGAAACAAGGTCTGAGAGACCATCCCCGAATAACTCCTCACCCTTATAAGGCAAAACTTCCATGTGCCTTTTTGAATCTGCATCCCCTGTCCACTGCCGAGTCCATAAGCCTCTCCTAGCAGAAATGGACAATGCACTTATTCTAGATGCCAGCCGGCAGATCTCCCTCTGTGCATCTCTCATGTATAAGACTGAGTCTTTTATATGCTCTACGGTTAGCAATATAGTGTCCCTGTCTAGGGTGTCAATATTTTCCGACAGGGAATCTGACCATGCAGCAGCAGCACTGCACATCCACGCTGAAGCAATAGCTGGTCTCAGTATAACACCAGTGTGTGTATATATAGACTTCAGGATAGCCTCCTGCTTTCTACCAGCAGGTTCCTTTAGGGCGGCCGTATCCGGAGACGGTAGTGCCACCTTTTTTGACAAACGTGTGAGCGCTTTATCCACCCTAGGGGGAGTTTCCCAACATGACCTATCCTCTGGCGAGAAAGGGAACGCCATTAGTAATTTTTTTTAAATTACCAATTTTTTATCGGGGAAAGCCCACGCTTCTTCACACACTTCATTTAATTCTTCAGATGGGGGAAAAACTATTGGTAGTTTTTTCTCCCCAAACATAATACCTTTTTTTGAGGTACCTGGGTTTATATCAGAAATGTGTAATACCTCTTTCATTGCCTCAATCATGCAACGAATGGCCCTAGTGGACATTAAATTTGACTCATCGTCGTCGACACTGGTATCAGTATCCGTGTCGACATCTGTGTCTGCCATCTGAGGTAGTGGGCGCTTTAGAGCCCCTGATGGCCTTTGAGTTGTCTGGGCAGGCACGAGCTGAGAAGCCGGCTGTCCCGCATTTGGCATGTCGTCAAATTTTTTATGTAAGGAGTCGACACTTGCACGTAATTCCTTCCATAAGTCCATCCACTCCGGTGTCTGCCCCGCAGGGGGTGACATCACATTTATAGGCATCTGCTCTGCCTCCACATAAGCCTCCTCATCAAACATGTCGACACAGCCGTACCGACACACCGCACACACACAGGGAATGCTCTTAAAGGAGACAGGACCCCACAAAAGCCCTTTGGGGAGACAGAGAGAGAGAGTATGCCAGCACACACCAGAGCGCTATATAATGCAGAGACTAACTGAATTATGTCCCCTTATAGCTGCTATAAGTTATACTGCGCCTAAATTTCGTGCCCCCCCCTCTCTTTTTTACCCTTTCTGTAGTGCAGACTGCAGGGGAGAGCCAGGGAGCTTCCTTCCAGCGGAACTGTGAGGGAGAAATGGCGCCAGTGTGCTGAGGGAGATGGCTCCGCCCCTTTTTCGGCTGACTTTTCTCCCGCCTTTTTATGGATTCTGGCAGGGGTAATTACCACATATATAGCCTCTGGGGCTATATATTGTGGTTATTTTGCCAGCCAAGGTGTTTTTATTGCTGCTCAGGGCGCCCCCCCCCAGCGCCCTGCACCCTCAGTGACCGGAGTGTGAAGTGTGTATGAGGAGCAATGGCGCACAGCTGCAGTGCTGTGCGCTACCTTGGTGAAGACTGAAGTCTTCTGCCGCCGATTTTCCGGACCATCTTCATGCTTCTGGCTCTGTAAGGGGGACGGCGGCGCGGCTCCGGGAACGAACACCAAGGACGGGTCCTGCGGTCGATCCCTCTGGAGCTAATGGTGTCCAGTAGCCTAAGAAGCCCAAGCTAGCTGCAAGCAGGTAGGTTCGCTTCTTCTCCCCTTAGTCCCTCGTTGCAGTGAGCCTGTTGCCAGCAGGTCTCTGTAAAATAAAAAACCTAACATATACTTTCTTTCTAGGGGCTCAGGTGAGCCCCTAGTGTGCATCCAGCTCGGCCGGGCACAGAAATCTAACTTAGGTCTGGAGGAGGGGCATAGAGGGAGGAGCCAGTGCACACCAGATAGTACCAAATCTTTCTTTTAGAGTGCCCAGTCTCCTGCGGAGCCCGTCTATTCCCCATGGTCCTTACGGAGTTCCCAGCATCCACTAGGACGTCAGAGAAATGTTTATTATATAAAATACATTAACTGCCTAGAATATACACTGGATATACATGTACTATAACATATCCTATAACATTAGATTGGCGCAGGAGATCAGTCACTGGTTAGAATATATATGGTATACAGTACAACGCACAGTGTATACGGATGTACTGTGTATAACCTGCAGTGTATATGGGTGTACTGTGTATAACATGCAGTGTATACGGGTGTACTGTGTATAACATGCAGTGTATATGGGTGTACTGTGTATAACATGCAGTGTATTTGGGTGTACTGTGTATAACATGCAGTGTATACGGTGTACTGTGTATAACATGCAGTGTATATGGGTGTACTGTGTATAACGCACAGTGTATATGGGTGTACTGTGTATAACCTGCAGTGTATACGGGTGTACTGTGTATAACACGCAGTGTATATTAGTGTACTGTGTATAACGCGCAGTGTATACGGGTGTACTGTGTATAACACGCAGTGTATATGGGTGTACTGTGTATAACATGCAGTGTATACGGGTGTACTGTGTATAACATGCAGTGTATATGGGTGTACTGTGTATAACGCACAGTGTATATGGGTGTACTGTGTATAACGCACAGTGTATATGGGTGTACTGTGTATAACCTGCAGTGTATACGGGTGTACTGTGTATAACACGCAGTGTATATTAGTGTACTGTGTATAACGCGCAGTGTATACGGGTGTACTGTGTATAACACGCAGTGTATATGGGTGTACTGTGTATAACATGCAGTGTATACGGGTGTACTGTGTATAACATGCAGTGTATATGGGTGTACTGTGTATAACGCACAGTGTATATGGGTGTACTGTGTATTACACGCAGTGTATATGGGTGCACTGTGTATAACCTGCAGTGTATATGGGTGTACTGTGTATAACACGCAGTGTATATGGGTGTACTGTGTATAACGCGCTCAGTGTATATGGGTGTACTGTGTATAACATGCAGTGTATATGGGTGTACTGTGTATAACATGCAGTGTATATGAGTGTACTGTGTATAATGCGCAGTGTATATGAGTGTACTGTGTATAACACGCAGTGTATACGGGTGTACTGTGTATAACACGCAGTGTATATGGGTGTACTGTGTATAACGCTCAGTGTATACAGGTGTACTGTGTATAACATGCAGTGTATATGAGTGTACTGTGTATAACATGCAGTGTATACGGGTGTACTGTATAACGCGCAGTGTATACAGGTGTACTGTGTATAACGCACAGTGTATATAGGTGTACTGTGTATAACGCGCAGTGTATACAGGTGTACTGTGTATAACGAGCAATGTTTATGAGTTTACTGTGTATAATGCATAGTGTATATGAGTGTACTGTGTATAAAGGGGGTAATTCCAAGTTGATCGCAGCAGGATTTTTGTTAGCAATTGGGCAAAACCATGTGCACTGCAGGGGAGGCAGATATAACATGTGCAGAGAGAGTTAGATTTGGGTGGGGTGTGTTCAATCTGCAATCTAATTTGCAGTGTAAAAATAAAGCAGCCAGTATTTACCCTGCACAGAAACAAAATAACCCACCCAAATATAACTCTCTCTGCACATGTTATATCTGCCACACCTGCAGTGCACATGGTTTTGCCCAACTGCTAAAATAAATCCTGCTGCGATCAACTTGGAATTACCCCCAACATGCAGTGTATACGGTTGTACTGTCTATAACATGCAGTGTATACGGGTGTAATGTGTATAACGCACAGTGTATATGGGTGTGCTGTGTATAACACACAGTGTATACGGATGTACTGTGTATAACGCGCAGTGTATATGGGTGTACTGTGTATATATAACATGCAGTGTATACAGGTGTACGGTGTATAGCGAGCAATGTATATGAGTGTACTGTGTATAACATGCAGTATATACGGATGTACTGTCTATAACATGCAGTGTATACAGGTGTACTGTGTATAACGCGCAGTGTATACGGGTGTACTGTGTATAACGCGCAGTGTATACGGGTGTACTGTGTATAACGCGCAGTGTATACGGTTGTACTGTCTATAACATGCAGTGTATATGGGTGTACTGTGTATAACGCGCAGTGTATACGGGTGTACTGTGTATAACACGCAGTGTATATGGGTGTACTGTGTATAACATGCAGTGTATACGGGTGTACTGTGTATAACATGCAGTGTATATGGGTGTACTGTGTATAACGCACAGTGTATATGGGTGTACTGTGTATAACGCACAGTGTATATGGGTGTACTGTGTATAACCTGCAGTGTATACGGGTGTACTGTGTATAACACGCAGTGTATATTAGTGTACTGTGTATAACGCGCAGTGTATACGGGTGTACTGTGTATAACACGCAGTGTATATGGGTGTACTGTGTATAACATGCAGTGTATACGGGTGTACTGTGTATAACATGCAGTGTATATGGGTGTACTGTGTATAACGCACAGTGTATATGGGTGTACTGTGTATTACACGCAGTGTATATGGGTGCACTGTGTATAACCTGCAGTGTATATGGGTGTACTGTGTATAACACGCAGTGTATATGGGTGTACTGTGTATAACGCGCTCAGTGTATATGGGTGTACTGTGTATAACATGCAGTGTATATGGGTGTACTGTGTATAACATGCAGTGTATATGAGTGTACTGTGTATAATGCGCAGTGTATATGAGTGTACTGTGTATAACACGCAGTGTATACGGGTGTACTGTGTATAACACGCAGTGTATATGGGTGTACTGTGTATAACGCTCAGTGTATACAGGTGTACTGTGTATAACATGCAGTGTATATGAGTGTACTGTGTATAACATGCAGTGTATACGGGTGTACTGTATAACGCGCAGTGTATACAGGTGTACTGTGTATAACGCACAGTGTATATAGGTGTACTGTGTATAACGCGCAGTGTATACAGGTGTACTGTGTATAACGAGCAATGTTTATGAGTTTACTGTGTATAATGCATAGTGTATATGAGTGTACTGTGTATAAAGGGGGTAATTCCAAGTTGATCGCAGCAGGATTTTTGTTAGCAATTGGGCAAAACCATGTGCACTGCAGGGGAGGCAGATATAACATGTGCAGAGAGAGTTAGATTTGGGTGGGGTGTGTTCAATCTGCAATCTAATTTGCAGTGTAAAAATAAAGCAGCCAGTATTTACCCTGCACAGAAACAAAATAACCCACCCAAATATAACTCTCTCTGCACATGTTATATCTGCCACACCTGCAGTGCACATGGTTTTGCCCAACTGCTAAAATAAATCCTGCTGCGATCAACTTGGAATTACCCCCAACATGCAGTGTATACGGTTGTACTGTCTATAACATGCAGTGTATACGGGTGTAATGTGTATAACGCACAGTGTATATGGGTGTGCTGTGTATAACACACAGTGTATACGGATGTACTGTGTATAACGCTCAGTGTATATGGGTGTACTGTGTATATATAACATGCAGTGTATACAGGTGTACGGTGTATAGCGAGCAATGTATATGAGTGTACTGTGTATAACATGCAGTATATACGGATGTACTGTCTATAACATGCAGTGTATACAGGTGTACTGTGTATAACGCGCAGTGTATACGGGTGTACTGTGTATAACGCGCAGTGTATACGGGTGTACTGTGTATAACGCGCAGTGTATACGGTTGTACTGTCTATAACATGCAGTGTATATGGGTGTACTGTGTATAACGCGCAGTGTATACAGGTGTACTGTGTATAACAAGCAATGTATATGGGTGTACGGTGTATAAAGCGCATTGTATACGGGTGTATGTGTATATAGCGCAGTGTATATGGGTGTACTGTGTATAACGCGCAGTGTATATGGGTGTACTGTGTATAACGCGCAGTGTATATGGGTGTACTGTGTATAACGCGCAGTGTATATGGGTGTATGTGTATAACGCGCAGTGTATACGAATGTACTGTGTATAACGCGCAGTGTATATGGGTGAACTGTGTATAATGTGCAGTGTATATGGGTGTACTGTGTATTACGCGCAGTGTATATGAATGTACTGTGTATAACGCGCTGTGTATACAGGTGTACTGTGTATAATGCGCAGTGTATATGGGTGTATGCTATGCCCCGCACTCCTGGTGCCGGTGGGTGCGGAGTTCATTGTATGTTAATTTTGCTCTTGACAGGTGGCCTACAGGTCCCAGCATGCCTGCCCCAGCATGCTGGCTCTTGGAGAACCACAAGTGCCAGCATGCTCGGACAAAAAGGGCCCGCTGGCACCTGTAGTCCACCTGTAAAGAAAATATTAAACTAAAACACCACACCATCTTAAAAAAAAAGTTTTATTAGTCAGGGTCTTCACCTGGGGCGGTGGCCTTTAAGCTCTTTTGCATGGCCACCACCTTCCCAGGGCTTCCGGCGTCTTCACCTGGGGGACCGCCGCCTCCCCAGGGCTTCCGGCGTCTTCCTCCGGCGTCTTCACCTAGAAGGCGGCAACCTTTAAGCTCTTTTGCATGGCTGCCTCCTTCCAAGGGCTTCCGGCATCTTCACCTGGGGGGCAGCGGCCTTTAAGCTCTTTTGCATGGTCACCTCCTTCCCAGGGCTTCCGGCTTCTTGACCTGGGGGGCCGCCGCCTCCCCAGGCCTTCCGGCGTCTTCACCTGGGGGGCGGCGGCCTTTAAGCTCTTTTGCATGGCCACCACCTTCCCAGGGCTTCCGGCGTCTTCACCTGGTGGGCGGCGGCTGTTAAGCTCTTTCGCATAGCCACCGCCCATCCAGGACTTCCACGGCGTCTTCTTTCTTCAGGAGCTCTTCACTGCTCCTCCTCCGCTGTCGGACAGACGCCGCTGCCTCGCACTGACTTGTATAAGTCAGACAGAGGGGGCAGGGCGATGACGCAGCGAGCCGTGATTGGCTCGCTGTGGCCATCTTGAATTTCAAAAATGACGCTGAGGTGCCATTTTTGAAACTGGTACCGCTCCGCTGCTAAATCAGGATTTTGGTACTTACCGATAAATCCCTTTCTCCGATTCCACAGGGGCCACTGGAGCGTAGTTACAATGGGGAATTAGTAGGCAGTAATTGGGAGCTGGCACTTTAAAAATTCTCACACTGTGGCTAGCTCCTCCCCTACTATCTCCCCTCCAAGCCAGTCTACGTAAAACTGTGCCCGAGGAGAGCTGGAATAAACAGCCGTAAGGTAGAGGAGGTTAATGAAGCCCTGTAAACCAGGATAACACAGACCAAACCTGGAACAGAACCTAACAAACAACCGGCTAGCCCGAACTCAACAAGCAGTCATATGGTGATCTGCAAACCGTTAAGCAAAAAACAAGGAGGAACAGCGCTGGGCGGGCGTCCAGTGGCCCCTGTGGAATCGGAGAAAGGGATTTATCGGTAAGTACCAAAATCCTGATTTCTCCTTCATCCACTAGGGGCCACTGGAGCGTAGTTACAATGGGGACGTCCCAGAGCTCCCAGAACGGGTGGGAGAGCGCTGAGAGTCCTGTAAAACCGCTCGGCCAACTGTGATGCAGAGGCCGCAAAAGTGTCAAACTTGTAGAATTTGACAAAACGAATGGCGGTCCGCCCGACATAAAGTATTCATGGAGACCCCACGGGCAGCTGCCCACGAAGGTCCCACAACGCGCGTAAAGTGCGCTGAAATGGAAAACGGAGGCTCCTGAGCAACCGCCAAGAAGACTGTCTGATGGTCAGATGTATCCAACAGCCCAGCATATGCTGGGACCCCGGCTATTTAGTACGGGAGCATCGTACAGAACAAAGAAGAAAAGCCCTTCGTCGAATAGCCTAAGACCGCTGTAGAGAGAGTCGGCGAGCCCTGACAATAGTCAAAGAGGACCGAAAAACACTAGTGTCAGATTTATATGAAAAACGGACATCCCCTTTGGAAGAAACGACCGCTGAGGCCGAAGCTCAGCCGGGGGAGTTGCCAATAGAGAACTCCCTGAAAGAGAGCCCGAACTTACGGCCGCCAGGCTAATCTCTTTTGGAAGAAAACCGAAAAAGGCAGAGACCTAAAATTCAGGTCACTGTGGTTTGAAGCGCAGCGGAGCAAAAACTCCCAGAGAAACCAAAGATGACGGCTGAATGGTAACTGAAAGAAGGGGAAAACCCCTTTTATCCTTTGTATGTCCCATACAGTTTTCCAAAAGTGGCAAAAGCGAGAAGAGGTAACAGACTTCTGAAATCGGGGCCCAGTAGGCCTAACCGAACTAGGGAACTCGTCCCTTCTGAGGTCTCGTGAACAGTCACACGGTTAAATGAAAACAGTGTAAAATTGAATAAAGAAAAGGGCCCTGTTGAAGTAGACAGTCCAGTCGAGGTAGGAGCCAAGGCTCCTCTACTGACAACAGGTGTAGCTGTATCTTCAAGTCATGCGTGGCCCAACCGGAGCCACCGAGAGGACTAGCACGCATATTTCCCTCCTGTGTTACCGAAAGAGAGGTAGAAATAGAAAAGGAGGCAGGATAGAATAACCAGAAAACTCCCAGGAGCCCTGAGGGCATCCTCGGCTACTGCCGCCAGAGCTCACGTTCGAGAGTAGGAAAGGGTTAAAGAGTCAGTCAGAACGCCCTGAGGTCGATCCGAAATCTCCGCCAACAGCGGACCAGTTGACAAAACTCCGGGGAATGTCCCCTCACCCGGGAGTCTGACCTGGCGGCTTGACCTGGAAAGAAGATTGTTGCCCCCCGCTCAGAGGGGAATGTAGGCGACCACTCATTGCGTCGCAGCTTGACTGAAGAAATAGAGTACCTGCTGCCGAGGAAGGAAAAATCCTCCGACGGACCGTGTTGAGAAATGTCTACGAGGAGCATAATTTTGGATCCGTGACGAACCAGAAGCTCCTGGATCCTCCGGATATTCAGAAGCCACCTAATGTACAAAGTGGGATAGTAGTAGTAGATTGTCCCATTAGGGGACCAACGTACTTCCTGCCCTTGGGAAAGATTTATTCTGTGATCTTCCTGAACCCTGTGTGAGTGGAAGAGAGACCGAATGGAAGTGGACTGACAGTGAAAATGAGTATCCTGTAATGCGAATCTGAGAAAAGCCCGTTGAGGAAACCCAACGGAAATCAGTAAACAGGCCTCCCTGCAGACACGGGACACGTAAAACTCCCTATCTTGTCCAAAACTAGCAATCACAGACTGAAAGGATTCTAAGGCCAGAATAGGCCTGGCCGAGCCCACAGGCTTCGGAACGTGAAAAGAAAACAAAGGCCTGAGAACTGTCCCGATTCAAATGATATCTGAAAAACAGGGATCAACCTCCTTTGCGGTTAGAAGCATATGGAGCGCCGACTGCAGTATGACTCTCTTGACTCCTGAGACGGTTGTACTCCAAAATTTAGTCTGTAACCGCCCAAGCCTTCTCAGTACTCTCCGTAGGACCCCGACATGCGCCTACCCTGGGACCCTCCAGGTGGTAGGAAGGTTTGACCTGTAGTAGGTGTATAGGATGACTTAAAGTCAGACTGGACCGAGGATGCTGAACCTCTGCTTCAGCTTTTTGCCCTGAGATCCCCTGGCGACGGAGATATCGCCCGTGTGGAGTCGAAAGCTTGAAAGGGCACGGAAAAATCTAAAGGAAAGACCGGTAAAGGTCTGTCTTGGAGCTGGGGCAGTAGTAGGAGAAAGCAAAGTGGACTTACCTCCAATGGTTCAAGAAATCCTGCAGAAAATTCCTTCCCCTGAACCATCTGCCCCGTAGGATTTCATGTTCACCTGTCACTGTCGCAGCCCCAGAGGTCGTCGGGTTAAGACAGCCCAAGCGAAGATGCAGGTTCCGAGTCTGCAGACGTGAAGACCTCCAAAGAACATAAAGCAGAATCGTGATTCTGACCCGTACCAAAGTATCAATTGATCCTGATGCGAAACATCCTGTAACCTAGAGGACAATTGTTCCACAACCTACCTGCTCCGGACAAGGTAGAACCGCGCTGCCGTATATGTGCGTTCGATGGATGCCTGAGCAAGGTTGCCTCAGGAAAAAACGGCAGCTTGTTGGACCGGCGATACATCGAGGGGTATACCCTGGAGAGGTACTGATACCATTTCCTGCCGTCTGCGGGGAAAGGATAGGAAAACAAACATTGTTTGATACCTGAAATTGTGTATTCGGGTGTCTACCGGAGCCTGCCCAGCTCATCCGATACTGGACCAGTCGCTGTCATTTCGTCATCGGCGTTGTACCCTGATGGACTTGACGTGTCCGCCTCCTTTACCTGCAGTATCAGACGAACTGCTGTATAATGCACCTGGATATTCTGAGACACTGGTTCAGACTCCACAGAAAACAGACATCATCAGTATTGTAACATGGAAGGTTAGCAAGGTTCCTTTAGAAACCTGGAGAGGTGAAATGACGTACAAGGTCTCTGGTTAAGAGTGACATTACCTGCATAATCTGAGCTGTTCAAACAGGAGTGTCCTGCAGGTGCGTGGAGGGTTAAGCAGATGGCTCCACCGCATACTTTACACCTAAGAGGGAATTCTTTGACTATCCCAGGTGAGACAAATGAAAGGAGAAAAGGTGGGTTAAATAAACACAGCCCTATGTAAGGTCTGCACTATAATGTGTGACCGACACGATTCAAATAAACTTTCTGGAGCAGCGGAGACCTGAGATTAGTGCTGAGCCACTCTGACTGCATAGTATATATTACACTCTCACCAGCACCACCTGTCTGAGCTGTGCATTAAACTCAGATAAATGGCCACTACACTATAACAGTGGCCGGGGAGCGGAGAGCGCTGAGCCCGCTGTACAGAGCGGGAGTTAGCTCCGCCCCCCGGTTATGGCGCCTTATTGAAAACCTATATCTAACGAAGCGGCAAGCGCCCTGTACCCTCCGCTGGACCTGCGAGTCACCGCCGGGGAGCGGGGAGCGTTGAGCCCGCTATACAGAGCTAGTAGAGCCCTGTATCTGCGAGCCGCCGCCGGGGAGTGTTGCGCTGTACAGAGCGCGAGTCGCCGCCGGGGAGCAGGGAGCGCTGAGCCCGCTCTACAGAGCGGGACTTAGCTCCGCCCCCTCCGTACAAGGCGCCAAATTTAAAAATTGCTTTGCGCTCCAGCGGGATCCCTGTGCCGGCTCTGTGAGTCGCGCTGAGCGGGGATCCATGCGGGGGGTGTGGGGAGCTGGGGGAGCGGAGGGGGGGGCCGCACCAATTTACAGACAATGCCCCATTATGATCATGGTATCAGAATGACACACACTCCGTTGTCAGTCAGGGTTGCAGGGGATCTGTATATCACATACTCAGCCTCCCCCATTCATCATGTCTGTTTCTCCATAAGGAGGAACAGGTAAGGATACAATGAAACACTCAGTACATTACAGCCCCAGAGAGCCCTTCTGGAGTGGGTTGTACAACAATAAACAGTGCATTGCTCTAAACACATAAATCCACCACAAATAAAGTACAGCTCACTCACCACTGCTGCTGTTCTTGGTGGATCGGCCCCGACACGCGCCGCACGCAGCGGTGTCCGGCCGCATATACTTACTGCTGCCCAGCTGCCGGAATCTTCTGCTGGATGGAGTGGTCCCGACACGCGCCGCACGCAGCGGTGTCCGCCAACTCAGGAGAGCTCAGTGTCTCCCTCAGCCGGGGCCCATCCCGAGCCGCACGCAGCTGCGATGGGACCCCGCCGGCAGCTCCCGCGGTGCAGACTGGTAGTGGCAGAGCTGCCAGTCCGTGCGTGTGTGTGAAGAAAAATAAAATAATACAGAAAAAAGAAAAAATTTCTTCAGCTAAACCCAAGTGAACCAGCTACCTCGGGCACTAACTAAGACTGGCTTGGAGGGGAGATAGTAGGGGAGGAGCTAGCCACAGTGTGAGAATTTTTAAAGTGCCAGCTCCCAATTACTGCCTATTTCCCCATTGTAACTACGCTCCAGTGGCCCCTAGTGGATGAAGGAGAAATTCTGCAGAATGGCAAGCAGGGATCTCGTATCCCTGCCTGCCACTAATACTATCACCTCCGCCGCGTTCTGCCACCCGCACCTCCGCCGCCCGCACCTCCGCCGCGCCCACACAGTGATGACAGTGGATCAAGTGACGGACTTGTGGAGCTAGAGACAGATTGTCAGAACTTTGGGGGTAATTCCAAGTTGATCGCAGCAGGAAATTTTTTAGCAGTTGGGCAAAACCATGTGCACTGCAGGGGGGGCAGATATAACATGTGCAGAGAGAGTTAGATTTGGGTGTGGTGAGTTCAATCTGCAATCTAAATTGCAGTGTAAAAATAAAGCAGACAGTATTTACCCTGCACAGAAGTAAAATAACCCACCCAAATCTAACTCTCTCTGCAAATGTTATATCTGCCCCCCCCCGCAGTGCACATGGTTTTGCACAACTGCTAAAAAATTTCCTGCTGCGATCAACTTGGAATTACCCCCTTTGTCTTGATCCCGGTGAAAGAACGAGCAGCACCCGTGATTCCTGATAAATAGACGGACGATCGGTTATGGGAGAGAGCGGTTCCGAGGCTCGACTGATATATGGAGGACGGAACTCACCATTTTAAACTGAGATGTATGTGAGCATTTGTTCTTAATAAATGGAATTGTAAACTTTTTATTCATACCTGCCCCCTCCACTCTTCTTTCGTTACATGTGCATTGGAATTAGTGGCTCTAATTCCTAAACGGAGGAAGCGGCAGCATACATCAAAAAGAACGGGACACAGGACACTATAAATCGACTAATACGTCAAAAGGAAAGTGTGTCTGATGCGCAGCATTTTATTGACATATATATATATATATATATATATATATATATATATATAGGGGCATATATCAGTGATGTGTGCAGTGGGCATGTATGTATAACTGGCTCTGGGGGCATATACTGTATGTATATCTAGCTTTGGGGTATATATGTATATCTGGCACTGGGGAAATATGTATAACTGGCACTGGGCGCATATATGTATATCTGGCTCTGGGGACATATGTATAGCTAGCTCTGGGGGCATATATGTATATCTGGCTCTGGGGGTATATATGTATAACTGGCACTAAGGGCATATATGTATAACTGGCACTGGGGGCATATATGTATATCTGGCTCTGGGGTCATATATGTATATCTGGCTCTGGGGTCATATATGTATATCTGGCTCTGGGGTCATATGTATATCTGGCTCTGGGGGCATATATGTATATCTGGCTCTGGGGTCATATGTATATCTGGCTCTGGGGGCATATGTATATCTGGCTCTGGGGGCATTTATGTATATCTGGCTCTGGGGGCATATGTATAACTGGCTCTGGGGGCATATATGTATATCTGGCACTGGGGTCATATATGTATATCTGGCTCTGGGGTCATATGTATATCTGGCTCTGGGGGCATATATGTATATCTGGCTCTGGGGTCATATATGTATATCTGGCACTGGGGTCATATATGTATATCTGGCACTGGGGTCATATATGTATATCTGGCTCTGGGGTCATATATGATTATGTATATCTGGCTCTGGGGGCATATGTATAACTGGCTCTGGGGGCATATGTATATCTGGCACTGGGGACACTCTACAGTGTATAGAATGGGCTCTGTCAGGCATAATGTGTGTAAGAGGCTCTACCAGACATAATGTATATAAGGGGCTTTGGGGGTAATTCAGACTGGATTGCTGCAGCGGCAGTGATCGCAGTCTGAATCCCTTTTGTGGAGTGCGCACGCACCCCGGTAGCCCAGTGAGATGCTGACAGCATCTCTGGGCTGCGATCACCTCTGCCTGATTGAGAGAAAGAGGTGGTTGCGGGGCAGGAGAGGGCGTGCCAACGGCGTAAGAACACCGCTGGCTGGGTGCGGTCCAGACAACGCAGGTGTGTCCGGTCCGTTGCGGGGGCGGGCCGCGGCGGCTGCGTTGGAAGGGAGATATTATCCAGGTGCAAAATCATCACTACTATGCGATGCTTTCACACCCGTGCGGGGGGGGGGGGGGGGGGGGGAGCCAGACATGCTGGGTGGACTGGACCTGTGCTGGACGTCCCCCCGCATGTCTGAGAAACTGATCGTAGATGTGCTAAATTTAGCACATCTACGATCAGATCTGAATTAGGCCCTTTACCGGGCCTATTGTAAGGGAGCTACCAGACATAATGTATATACAGGGTCACTCACTCACTGCTACTCCATAGAGTTTCGTACAGGTACTAGTGACCTGTCTAAGGTGGCCATAATTTAGGGGCGCCAAACTGAGATTTTATCTTGCCCCCCCCAACTGAAAAACGTTCTGACGCCCCTGGGTGTATGTGTATATGGGTGTACAGTGTATATGGGTGTACAGTGTATACAATGTATATGGGTGTACAGTGTATATGGGTGCATGTGTGTATATAGGTGTACAGTGTATATGGATGTATGTGTATATGGGTGTACAGTGTATACAGGTATACAATGTATATGGGTGTATGTGTGTATATAGGTGTACAGTGTATATGGATGGATGTGTATATGGGTGTACAGTGTATATGGATGTATGTGTATATGGGTGTACAGTGTATACAGGTATACAATGTATATGGGTGTACAGTGTATACGGGTATACAATGTATATGGGTGTACAGTGTATATGGGTGTATGTGTGTGTATATAGGTGTACAGTGTATATGGATGTATGTGTATATGGGTGTACAGTGTATACAGGTATACAATGTATATGGGTGTACAGTGTATATTGGTGTATGTGTGTATATAGGTGTACAGTGTATATGGATGTATGTGTATATGGGTGTACAGTGTACACAGGTATACAATGTATATGGGTGTACAGTGCATATGGGTGTACAGTGTATACGGGTATACAATGTATATGGGTGTACAGTGTATATGGGTGTACAGTGTATATGGGTGTATGTGTGTGTATATAGGTGTACAGTGTATATGGATGTATGTGTATATGAGTGTACAGTGTATACAGGTATAAATGTATATGGGTGTACAGTGTATACAGGTATACAATGTATATGGGTGTACAGTGTATACAGGTATACAATGTATATGGGTGTACAGTGTATACAGGTATACAATGTATATGGGTGTACAGTGTATACAGGTATACAATGTATATGGGTGTACAGTGTATACAGGTATACAATGTATATGGGTGTACAGTGTATACAGGTATACAATGTATATGGGTGTACAGTGTATACAGACCCTCCAACATGACCCGCCCCACTAGGTACAAAATGCTCTGTTTCTGGACTTCCCTCTTAATTTATGATTTCCATCACCTGTGTTGAACTAGTTAAATGATAAGAAAGCTGTTTCTTCACAGGTGATGGCAATAATAAATTAAGAGGGAAGTCCAGAAACAGAGCATTTTGTACCTAGTGGGGCGGGTCATGTTGGAGGGTATGTGTATACAATGTATATGGGTGTACAGTGTATATGGATGTATGTGTATATGGGTGTATGTGTATAACACACAGTGTGCATACGGGTGTCTTGCGTATACGGGTGTACAGTGTTTATAAAGCAAATATATAACATACTGGAGCTGCGGGTCACTATTCGGGTGACATTCTCCGGGTGTCTCCTCTCCCCTTCTCGGCGCCTATAAGGACGCGTTGCTATGGTGACAGCGGAAGTCGGACTGTACCTAGTGCGCGCTGGAGGAGGGAGTGCTGCTGCTGCTGGGAGAGACCATGTGAGAGGGGGAGCTGCGGGAGCACTTACCTCTGGCGGCAGCAGTTATAGTAAGGGGCTGTGCCCGGAGCTGTACCCAGCACACTTACATTGTAACACGTCAGTCACTAGCTGCACATCCTTTGTTCATGTGCCTCCTGACATCCCTGTAACCGCATCCTTGTGCCTCCTCTAATCACTGTGCCTCCCCTCACCCGTGTGCCCTCATCATTCTGCTTCCCTTCATCTATGTGCCCTCATCCATCTGCCTCCCCTCATCCCTGTCAGCTCATCCTCGTGTCTCCCCTCATCCCAGTGCCCCCATCCCTGTGCCTCCCCTCACCTGTGTTCCCTCATAATTGTGTCTCCCCTCATCCCAGTGCCCCCATCCTTGTGCCTCCCCCTCATCCCTGTGCCCCCCATCCTTTCTACCTATACCCTGATGACTTCTACCTGTGTCTTTATCCTACCTACCTGTGCCCTCATCCTTCCTACCTGTGTCTTTATCCTACCTACCTGTGCCCTCATCCTACCTACCTGTGTCTTTATCCTACCTACCTGTGCCCTCATCCTACCTACCTGTGTCTTTATCCTTCTTACCTACCTACCTGTGCCCTCATCCTTCTTACCGGTGTCTTTATCCTACCTACCTAACTACCTGTGCCCTCATCCTTCCTACCTGTGCCCTCATCCTTCCTACCTGTGCCCCCTCCTACCTACCTGTGCCCTCATCCTTCCTACCTGTGCCCCCTCCTACCTACCTGTGCCCTCATCCTTCCTACCTGTGTCTTTATCCTACCTACCTGTGCCCTCATCCTACCTACCTGTGTCTTTATCCTTCTTACCTACCTACCTGTGCCCTCATCCTTCTTACCGGTGTCTTTATCCTACCTACCTAACTACCTGTGCCCTCATCCTTCCTACCTGTGCCCTCATCCTTCCTACCTGTGCCCCCTCCTACCTACCTGTGCCCTCATCCTTCCTACCTGTGTCTTTATCCTACCTACCTAACTACCTGTGCCCTCATCCCTCCTACCTGTGTCTTTATCCTACCTACCTAACTACCTGTGCCCTCATCCTTCCTACCTGTGCCCTCATCCTTCCTACCTGTGCCCCCTCCTACCTACCTGTGCCCTCATCCTTCCTACCTGTGTCTTTATCCTACCTACCTAACTACCTGTGCCCTCATCCTTCTTACCGGTGTCTTTATCCTACCTACCTAACTACCTGTGCCCTCATCCTTCCTACCTGTGCCCTCATCCTTCCTACCTGTGCCCCCTCCTACCTACCTGTGTCCTTATCCCTCCTACCTGTGTCCTCATCCTTCTTACCGGTGTCTTTATCCTACCTACCTAACTACCTGTGCCCTCATCCTTCTTACCGGTGTCTTTATCCTACCTACCTAACTACCTGTGCCCTCATCCTACCTACCTGTGTCTTTATCCTACCTACCTAACTACCTGTGCCCTCATCCTTCTTACCGGTGTCTTTATCCTACCTACCTAACTACCTGTGCCCTCATCCTTCCTACCTGTGCCCTCATCCTTCCTACCTGTGCCCCCTCCTACCTACCTGTGTCCTTATCCCTCCTACCTGTGTCCTCATCCTTCTTACCGGTGTCTTTATCCTACCTACCTAACTACCTGTGCCCTCATCCTTCTTACCGGTGTCTTTATCCTACCTACCTAACTACCTGTGCCCTCATCCTACCTACCGGTGTCTTTATCCTACCTACCTAACTACCTGTGCCCTCATCCTTCTTACCGGTGTCTTTATCCTACCTACCTAACTACCTGTGCCCTCATCCTTCCTACCTGTGCCCCCTCCTACCTACCTGTGTCCTTATCCCTCCTACCTGTGTCCTCATCCTTCTTACCGGTGTCTTTATCCTGCCTACCTAACTACCTGTGCCCTCATCCTACCTACCTGTGTCTTTATCCTTCTTACCTACCTACCTGTGCCCTCATCCTACCTACCTGTGTCTTTATCCTTCTTACCTACCTACCTGTGTCCTCATCCTTCTTACCGGTGTCTTTATCCTACCTACCTAACTACCTGTGCCCTCATCCTTCTTACCGGTGTCTTTATCCTACCTACCTAACTACCTGTGCCCTCATCCTACCTACCGGTGTCTTTATCCTACCTACCTAACTACCTGTGCCCTCATCCTTCTTACCGGTGTCTTTATCCTACCTACCTAACTACCTGTGCCCTCTTCCTTCCTACCTGTGCCCTCATCCTTCCTACCTGTGCCCCCTCCTACCTACCTGTGTCCTTATCCCTCCTACCTGTGTCCTCATCCTTCTTACCGGTGTCTTTATCCTACCTACCTAACTACCTGTGCCCTCATCCTACCTACCTGTGTCTTTATCCTTCTTACCTTCCTACCTGTGTCCTCATCCTACCTACCGGTGTCTTTATCCTACCTACCTAACTACCTGTGCCCTCATCCTACCTACCGGTGTCTTTATCCTACCTACCTAACTACCTGTGCCCTCATCCTTCCTACCGGTGTCTTTATCCTTCTTACCTACCTACCTGTGCCCTCATCCTACCTACCTGTGTCCTCACCCTACCTACCTGTGCCCTCATCCTTCCTACCGGTGTCTTTATCCTACCTACCTAACTACCTGTGCCCTCATCCTACCTACCTGTGCCCTCATCCTTTCTACCTGTGCCCTCATCCTTCCTACCTGTGCCCTCATCCTTTCTACCTGTGCCCTCATCCCTCCTACCTGTGTCCTCATCCTTTCTACCTGTGCCCTCATCCTTCCTACCTGTGCCCTCATCCTACCTACCTGTGCCCTCATCCTTCCTACCTGTGCCCTCATCCTTCCTACCTGTGCCCTCATCCTTCCTACCTGTGCCCTCATCCTTCCTACCTGTGCCCTCATCCTTCTTACCGGTGTCTTTATCCTACCTACCTAACTACCTGTGCCCTCATCCTTCTTACCGGTGTCTTTATCCTACCTACCTAACTACCTGTGCCCTCATCCTTCTTACCGGTGTCTTTATCCTACCTACCTAACTACCTGTGCCCTCATCCTTCCTACCTGTGCCCCCTCCTACCTACCTGTGTCCTTATCCCTTCTACCTGTGTCCTCATCCTTCTTACCGGTGTCTTTATCCTACCTACCTAACTACCTGTGCCCTCATCCTACCTACCGGTGTCTTTATCCTACCTACCTAACTACCTGTGCCCTCATCCTACCTACCGGTGTCTTTTTCCTACCTACCTAACTACCTGTGCCCTCATCCTTCCTACCGGTGTCTTTAGCCTTCTTACCTAAATACCTGTGCCCTCATCCTACCTACCTGTGCCCTCATCCTACCTACCTGTGTCCTCATCCTACCTACCTGTGCCCTCATCCTTCCTACCGGTGTCTTTATCCTACCTACCTAACTACCTGTGCCCTCATCCTACCTACCTGTGCCCTCATCCTACCTACCTGTGCCCTCATCCTTTCTACCTGTGCCCTCATCCTTTCTACCTGTGCCCTCATCCCTCCTACCTGTGTCCTCATCCTTTCTACCTGTGCCCTCATCCTTCCTACCTGTGTCCTTATCCTTCCTACCTGTGTCCTTATCCCTCCTACCTGTGTCCTTATCCCTCCTACCTGTGTCCTTATCCTTCCTACCTGTGTCCTTATCCTTCCTACCTGTGTCCTTATCCCTCCTACCTGTGTCCTTATCCCTCCTACCTGTGTCCTTATCCTTCCTACCTGTGCCCTTATCCTTCCTACCTGTGTCCTTATCCCTCCTACCTGTGTCCTTATCCTTCCTACCTGTGTCCTTATCCCTCCTACCTGTGTCCTTATCCCTCCTACCTGTGTCCTTATCCTTCTTACCTGTGTCCTTATCCCTCCTACCTGTGCCCTCATCACTCCTACCTGTGCCCTCATCCTTCCTACCTGTGTCCTTATCCTTCCTACCTGTGTCCTTATCCCTCCTACCTGTGTCCTTATCCCTCCTACCTGTGTCCTTATCCTTCCTACCTGTGCCCTTATCCTTCCTACCTGTGTCCTTATCCCTCCTACCTGTGTCCTTATCCTTCCTACCTGTGCCCTTATCCTTCCTACCTGTTCTCTCATCCTTCCTACTTGTGTCCTCATCCTTCCTACCTGTGTCCTCATCCCTCCTACCTGTGTCCTTATCCCTCCTACCTGTGTCCTTATCCCTCCTACCTGTGTCCTTATCCTTCCTACCTGTGTCCTTATCCTCCTACCTGTGTCCTTATCCTTCCTACCTGTGTCCTTATCCCTCCTACCTGTGTCCTTATCTTGTGTCCTTATCCCTCCTACCTGTGTCCTTATCCCTCCTACCTGTGTTCTTATCCTTCTTACCTGTGTCCTTATCCCTCCTACCTGTGCCCTCATCACTCCTACCTGTGCCCTCATCCTTCCTACCTGTGCCCTCATCCTTTCTACCTGTGTCCTTATCCCTCCTACCTGTGTCCTTATCCCTACTACCTGTGCCCTCATCCTTCCTACCTGTGTCCTTATCCCTCCTACCTGTGTCCTTATCCCTCCTACCTGTGTCCTTATCCCTCCTACCTGTGTCCTTATCCTTCCTACCTGTGCCCTCATCCTTCTTACCTGTGTCCTCATCCGTATGCCCTCATCTTTTCTACTTGTTCTCTCATCCTTCCTACCTGTGCCCTTATCCTTCCTACCTGTGTCCTTATCCCTCCTACCTGTGTCCTTATCCTTCCTACCTGTGTCCTTATCCCTCCTACCTGTGTCCTTATCCTTCCTACCTGTGTCCTTATCCCTCCTACCTGTGTCCTTATCCTTCCTACCTGTGTCCTTATCCTTCCTACCTGTGTCCTTATCCCTCCTACCTGTGTCCTTATCCTTCCTACCTGTGTCCTCATCCTCCTACCTGTGCCCTCATCACTCCTACCTGTGTCCTTATCCTTCCTACCTGTGTCCTTATCCTTCCTACCTGTGTCCTTATCCCTCCTACCTGTGTCCTTATCCCTCCTACCTGTGTCCTTATCCTTCCTACCTGTGCCCTTATCCTTCCTACCTGTGTCCTTATCCCTCCTACCTGTGTCCTTATCCTTCCTACCTGTGTCCTTATCCCTCCTACCTGTGTCCTTATCCCTCCTACCTGTGTCCTTATCCTTCTTACCTGTGTCCTTATCCCTCCTACCTGTGCCCTCATCACTCCTACCTATGCCCTCATCCTTCCTACCTGTGTCCTTATCCCTCCTACCTGTGTCCTTATCCCTCCTACCTGTGTCCTTATCCTTCCTACCTGTGTCCTTATCCTTCCTACCTGTGTCCTTATCCTTCCTACCTGTGTCCTTATCCCTCCTACCTGTGTCCTTATCCCTCCTACCTGTGTCCTTATCCTTCCTACCTGTGTCCTTATCCCTCCTACCTGTGTCCTTATCCCTCCTACCTGTATCCTTATCCTTCCTACCTGTGCCCTTATCCCTCCTACCTGTGTCCTTATCCTTCCTACCTGTTCTCTCATTCTTCCTACCTGTGTCCTCATCCTTCCTACCTGTGTCCTCATCCCTCCTACCTGTGTCCTTATCCCTCCTACCTGTGTCCTTATCCCTCCTACCTGTGTCCTTATCCTTCCTACCTGTGTCCTTATCCTTCCTACCTGTGTCCTTATCCTTCCTACCTGTGTCCTTATCCCTCCTACCTGTGTCCTTATCCTGTGTCCTTATCCCTCCTACCTGTGTCCTTATCCCTCCTACCTGTGTTCTTATCCTTCTTACCTGTGTCCTTATCCCTCCTACCTGTGCCCTCATCACTCCTACCTGTGCCCTCATCCTTCCTACCTGTGCCCTCATCCTTTCTACCTGTGTCCTTATCCCTCCTACCTGTGTCCTTATCCCTCCTACCTGTGTCCTTATCCCTACTACCTGTGCCCTCATCCTTCCTACCTGTGTCCTTATCCCTCCTACCTGTGACCTTATCCCTCCTACCTGTGACCTTATCCCTCCTAGCTGTGTCCTTATCCCTCCTACCTGTGTCCTTATCCCTCCTACCTGTGTCCTTATCCTTCCTACCTGTGCCCTCATCCTTCTTACCTGTGTCCTCATCCGTATGCCCTCATCTTTTCTACTTGTTCTCTCATCCTTCCTACCTGTGCCCTTATCCTTCCTACCTGTGTCCTTATCCCTCCTACCTGTGTCCTTATCCCTCCTACCTGTGTCCTTATCCTTCCTACCTGTGTCCTTATCCCTCCTACCTGTGTCCTTATCCTTCCTACCTGTGTCCTTATCCCTCCTACCTGTGTCCTTATCCCTCCTACCTGTGTCCTTATCCTTCCTACCTGTGCCCTCATCCTTCTTACCTGTGTCCTCATCCGTATGCCCTCATCTTTTCTACTTGTTCTCTCATCCTTCCTACCTGTGCCCTTATCCTTCCTACCTGTGTCCTTATCCCTCCTACCTGTGTCCTTATCCCTACTACCTGTGCCCTCATCCTTCCTACCTGTGTCCTTATCCCTCCTACCTGTGTCCTTATCCCTCCTACCTGTGTCCTTATCCCTCCTACCTGTGTCCTTATCCCTCCTACCTGTGTCCTTATCCTTCCTACCTGTGCCCTCATCCTTCTTACCTGTGTCCTCATCCGTATGCCCTCATCTTTTCTACTTGTTCTCTCATCCTTCCTACCTGTGCCCTTATCCTTCCTACCTGTGTCCTTATCCCTCCTACCTGTGTCCTTATCCTTCCTACCTGTGTCCTTATCCTTCCTACCTGTGTCCTTATCCCTCCTACCTGTGTCCTTATCCTTCCTACCTGTGTCCTTATCCCTCCTACCTGTGTCCTTATCCTTCCAACCTGTGTCCTTATCCCTCCTACCTGTGCCCTTATCCTTCCTACCTGTGCCCTTATCCTTCCTACCTGTGTCCTTATCCCTCCTACCTGTGTCCTTATCCTTCCTACCTGTGTCCTTATCCCTCCTACCTGTGTCCTTATCCTTCCTACCTGTGTCCTTATCCCTCCTACCTGTGTCCTTATCCTTCCTACCTGTGTCCTTATCCTTCCTACCTGTGTCCTTATCCCTCCTACCTGTGTCCTTATCCTTCCTACCTGTGTCCTTATCCCTCCTACCTGTGTCCTTATCCCTCCTACCTGTGCCCTTATCCCTCCTACCTGTGTCCTCATCCTTCCTACCTGTGTCCTTATCCTTCCTACCTGTGTCCTTATCCCTCCTACCTGTGTCCTTATCCTTCCTACCTGTGTCCTTATCCCTCCTACCTGTGTCCTTATCCTTCCTACCTGTGTCCTTATTCCTCCTACCTGTGTCCTTATCCCTCCTACCTGTGTCCTTATCCTTCCTACCTGTGCCCTCATCCCTCCTACCTGTGTCCTTATCCTTCCTACCTGTGTCCTTATTCCTCCTACCTGTGTCCTTATCCCTCCTACCTGTGTCCTTATCCTTCCTACCTGTGTCCTTATCCCTCCTACCTGTGCCCTTATCCCTCCTACCTGTGTCCTTATCCTTCCTACCTGTGCCCTCATCCTTCCTACCTGTGTCCTCATCCTTCCTACCTGTGTCCTCATCCCTCCTACCTGTGTCCTTATCCTTCCTACCTGTGCCCTCATCCTTCCTACCTGTGCCCTCATCCTTCCTACCTGTGCCCTCATCCTTCCTACCTGTTTCCTTATCCTTCCTACCTGTGTCCTCATCCTTCCTACCTGTGTCCTCATCCCTCCTACCTGTGTCCTTATCCCTCCTACCTGTGCCTTTATCCTACCTACCTGTGTCCTCATCCTTCCTACCTGTTTCCTTATCCTTCCTACCTGTGCCCTCATCCTTTCTACCTGTGCCCTCATCCTTTCTACCTGTGCCTTTATCCTACCTACCTGTGTCCTCATCCTTCCTACCTGTGTCCTTATCCTTTCTACCTGTGTCCTTATCCCTCCTACCTGTGTCCTTATCCTTCCTACCTGTGTCCTTATTCTTTCTACCTGTGTCCTTATCCCTCCTACCTGTGTCCTTATCCTTCCTACCTGTGCCCTCATCCTTCCTACCTGTGCCCTCATCCTTTCTACCTGTGTCCTTATCCCTCCTACCTGTGTCCTTATCCTTCCTACCTGTTTCCTTATCCTTCCTACCTGTGCCCTCATCCTTCCTACCTGTGTCCTTATCCCTCCTACCTGTGTCCTTATCCTTCCTACCTGTGTCCTTATCCTTTCTACCTGTGTCCTTATCCCTCCTACCTGTGTCCTTATCCTTCCTACCTGTGCCCTCATCCTTCCTACCTGTGCCCTCATCCTTTCTACCTGTGTCCTTATCCCTCCTACCTGTGTCCTTATCCTTCCTACCTGTTTCCTTATCCTTCCTACCTGTGCCCTCATCCTTTCTACCTGTGCCTTTATCCTACCTACCTGTGTCCTCATCCTTCCTACCTGTGCCCTCATCCTTTCTACCTGTGTCCTTATCCCTCCTACCTGTGTCCTTATCCTTCCTACCTGTGTCCTTATCCTTCCTACCTGTGTCCTTATCCCTCCTACCTGTGCCCTCATCCTTCCTACCTGTGTCCTCATCCTTCCTACCTGTGTCCTTATCCCTCCTACCTGTTCTCTCATCCCTCCTACCTGTGCCCTTATCCCTCCTACCTGTGTCCTTATCCCTCCTACCTGTGTCCTTATCCCTCCTACCTGTGTCCTTATCCTTCCTACCTGTGTCCTTATCCCTCCTACCTGTGTCCTTATCCCTCCTACCTGTGTCCCTATCCTTCCTACCTGTGTCCTTATCCCTCCTACCTGTGTCCTTATCCTTCCTACCTGTGTCCTCATCCCTCCTACCTGTGTCCTTATCCCTCCTACCTGTGTCCTTATCCCTCCTACCTGTGTCCTTATCCTTCCTACCTGTGTCCTCATACCTCCTACCTGTGCCCTCATCCTTTTTACCTGTGTCCTTATCCCTCCTACCTGTGCCCCCTCCTATCTGTGCCCTCATCCTTCCTACCTGTGCCCTCATCCCTCCTACCTGTGCCTTTATCCTACCTACCTGTGTCCTTATCCTTCCTACCTGTGCCCTCATCCTTCCTACCTGTGTCCTCATCCTTCCTACCTGTGTCCTTATCCTTCCTACCTGTGTCCTCATCACTCCTACCTGTGCCCCCTCCTACCTGTGCCCTCATCCTTCCTACCTGTGCCCCCTCCTACCTGTGCCCTCATCCTTCCTACCTGTGCCCCCTCCTACCTGTGCCCTCATCCTTCCTACCTGTGCCCCCATACCTCTTTCCTGCTTTGTGAGGCGTTGCATTTAGTATTAGGAGATTTTGTTCTTAGAATAGCATTTAGGTTATTATCACCACGTAAGCCAATTTTAGATCCAACTCAGTGAATCATTATTCATAGTTTATCGTTTTACTTACGTTTTAATTTTTAATTATTTATCTCAGAGTTTTACTATGACGTTAGCGTTGTTTGTGTGTTACATATGGGTCCGGATTTAGGTCCCGATGGACTAACACTGTTGTGGGGAGTGACGAGGCCAGGATCTGCGGCGGAAGACATAGATTTCCTGGACTCTTTGTTGGAACTGCAGCGGTCGGCTTGCGTGATCACATGGGTCACGTAGCTGACCGATGGTGTCGCAGTTGATCCGATGCTACAGCCTAGGAAGCAGCTCAGACCAGTAATGCAGCAGGAGGTGTGACACCCCCCGTTGCATTATCATATTAGCGCTGTCGCTACTGCTTCCATGTACGCAGCATAAGTACTGTATGTGATACATGTATGAGATTCATGTCTCACGTATGTATACAGGGCCATATTAAGGCCTATGTGGGCCCCCGGGCAACAAATTTGCGTGGTCCGCCTCTATCAAAACAGTGATATGGTGGTGATGTTATACAAAAAGTATAATGGTATATAAGGGGGGATTATGGTGACATACCTGCAGTAGGGATGCCGGCACTCGAAATCCGGCACTGGAATCCCGGCCCGCGGCCAGAACACCGGCGCTAAAATACCCAAAATCCCTCTCAATGCCGATGCTGGAAATTCTGACTACCAGCTCCTGATCGTAAATATGCCGTGCGCAGGGGCATTTTGGGAGGGGAGGGGACCCGCGTGCAGTGGACATTTACAGTGCGCATGCGCAAATCACTCTGTAATCTATTTTCTCTTTCTCTGACGTCCTAGTGGATGCTGGGAACTCCGTAAGGACCATGGGGAATAGACGGGCTCCGCAGGAGACTGGGCACTCTAAAAGAAAGATTAGGTACTATCTGGTGTGCACTGGCTCCTCCCTCTATGCCCCTCCTCCAGACCTCAGTTAGAATCTGTGCCCGGCCAGAGCTGGGTGCTCCTAGTGGGCTCTCCTGAGCTTGCTAGAAAGAAAGTATTTATAAGGTTTTTTATTATCAGTGAGATCTGCTGGCAACAGACTCACTGCTATGTGGGACTGAGGGGAGAGAAGCAAACCTACCTGCTTGCAGCTAGCTTGTGCTTCTTAGGCTACTGGACACCATTAGCTCCAGAGGGTTCGAACACAGGGCCTGACCTCGATCGTCCTATCCCGGAGCCGCGCCGCCGTCCCCCTTGCAGAGCCAGAAGACAGAAGAGAAGCGATGAAATCGGCGGCAGAAGACTCCTGTCTTCATTAAGGTAGCGCACAGCACCGCAGCTGTGCGCCATTGCTCCCACAGCACACCACACACTCCGGTCACTGTAGGGTGCAGGGCGCTGGGGGGGGGGGGGGGGGGGTGCCCTGGGCAGCAATAAAAATACCTTTGGCATAAAAATACACATAATACAGTCTGTGACTGTATATGTGTAAAACCCCCGCCATTTTTAGTCAGAAACAGGACAGAAGCCCGCCGCTGAGGGGGCGGGTCCTTCTTCCTCAGCACACCAGCGCCATTTTCTCTTCACAGCTCCGCTGGAAGGAAGCTCCCCAGGCTCTCCCCTGCAGTATCCTGGTACACAAAGGGTGAAAAGAGAAGGGGGGGGCACATAAATTTAGGCGCAAAAATTGTATATACAGCAGCTACTGGGTAAACACTGAGTTGTAGTGTAATCCCTGGGTTATATAGCGCTGGGGTGTGTGCTGGCATACTCTCTCTTTGTCTCTCCAAAGGGCCTTGTGGGGGAACTGTCCTCAAATAGAGCATCCCCTGTGTGTGTGGTGTGTCGGTACGCGTGTGTCGACATGTCTGAGGTAAAAGGCTCCTCTAAGGAGGTGATAGAGCGGATATGTGTGTGAGATGGTGTCTCCGTCGACAACGCCGACACCTGTTTGGATATGTACAAGTGCTAAGGTGAATTTATTGCACAAATGGTTAGGGAACAGACAGGAAATCTACCCATGTCTGTCCCTTTGTCACAGAGACCTTCAGAGTCTCACAATGCTCACTATCCAAATAACAAACACTGGTGTCGACATGGAGTTTAACTCCAGTGTCGACTACGATAATGCAAAGTTACAGCCAAGATGGCTAGAAAGTATTCAATATATGATTATTGAAATAAAAGATGATTTGCATATCACTGATGACTCATCTGTCCCTGACACGAGAGTACACATGTTTAAGGGGAAGAATGCTGAGGTAAATTTCCCTCCTCTCATGAGGAAAAAGAGCGGGAATCTCCAGACAAGAGACGGCAGCTTCCCACAAGAGAATTCTCAGGCTGTTTCCTTTCCCCACTAGGGCCAGGATGTGTTGAGAATCTTCCCCTAGGGTGTCCTGTTTGCACAGACGGTAGCACTTGCTATTCTCAGGGATCCTGCAGATAGCATGCACATTCTAGTATACTACCCAGACCGGCGATTGTGTCGGCATGGGTTTATAGCGCTGTTGCAGCGTGGACAGGTACCTTATCAGCATAGATTAAGACCCTAGTAAATATATTAAAGATGATGTCTTAAGTGATAGATATATAGTTATAAAGCATGCCCAAAGGGACATGAGTATACTGGGTCCTAGAGTCAAAGCTATGTCGATCTCTGCTTGACGTGTCCTGTAGAATATGCATTGGACAGATGATGCCGACTTAAGAGGCATATGGAAGGCTGAGGATTGTGTGGAGAAGGGTTCTCGGGCCTGGTCTCCACAGCTATAGCTGGTAATTCTGCTAGTTTGCCTTATATTCCTGCACAGCCTAAGAAAGCACGACATTATTAAATGCAGCCTTTCGAATAAAGAAACAAGAAAGTCTGAGGTGCGTCCTTTCTTGTCAGAGCCGGGATCAACACAGCTAGTTCCCAGGAACAGAAGTCCTCCCCGGCCCCTACAAAAATCCACCTATGCCGCTGGGGCTCCACAGGCGGAGCTAGGCCCGGTGGGGACACGACTTCGTAAGTTCAGCCACAAGTGGGTTCACTCCCTGTTAGGTCCCTGGGCAATAGATATTGTGTCTCAGGGATACAAGCTGGACTGTGAGAAGATGCCCCCGCACCGACGGCCCTGCGGGCTTCCCCCCAAGAGAGGGAGCCAGTGTTAACTGCAATTCACAAATTGTATCTTTAACAGGTGGTGGTCAAGGGTCCCCTCCTTCAACAAGAGGGTGTTATTATTCGACCATGTTGTAATCCCGAAACCAGACGGTTCGGTCAGACCCATATTGAATTAAAAATCCCTGAACATATACCTGAGAAGGTTCAAGTTCAAGATGGAATCGCTAAGAGCGGTCGGGGCAAGCCTAAAAAGAGGGAGATTTTATCGTGAATCGGGTCATAAGGGATGCATACCTTCATGTCCCCATTTATCCACCTCATTAGGCGTACCTCAGAATTGCGGTACGGGATTGTCATAACCAAGGTAATGGCGGATATGATTGTGCTCCTGCGGAAGCAAGGTGTCACTATTATCACGTACTTGGGCGATCTCCTCATACAAGCGAGATCAAGAGAGCAGTTGCTGAACAGCGTATCACTTTCTCTGGAAGTGTAACGGCAACACGGCTGGATTCTATATATTCCAAAGTCGCAGTTGGTTCCTACAGCTCATCTGCCTCTCCTAGGCACGATCCTAGACACAGACCAGAAAAGGGTTTATCTCCCGATAGAGAGAGCTCAGGAGCTCATGACACTGTTCAGGATTCTATTAAAACCAAAACAGGTGTCAGTGCATCACTGCACTCGAGTCCTGGGAAGGATGGTGGCATCATACGAGGCCATCCCCTTAGGCAGGTTCCATGCGAGGACCTTCCAATGGGACTTACTGGACAAGTGGTCCGGATCACCTCTTCAGATGCATCGGTTAATCACCCTATCCCCCAGGGCCAGGGTGTCTCTCCTGTGGTGGCTGCAGAGTGCTCACCTTCTCGAGGGCCGCAGATTCGGCATTCAGGACTGGATCATGGTGACCACGGATGCAAGCCTCCGAGGGTGGGGGGCAGTTACACAGGGAAGAAATTTCCAAGGTCTGTGGTCAAGTCAACAGACTTGCCTTCACATCAATCCTGGAACTAAGGGCCATATACAACGCCCTAAGTCAAGCGGAGATCCTGCTTCGCGACCAACCGGTTCTGATCCAGTCAGACCGCAGGGGTTCATGTAAACCGCCAAGGCGGCACAAGGAGCAGGGTGGCGAGGGTAGAAGCCACCAGAATTCTTCGCTGGGCGGAGAATCAAGTAAGCGCACTGTCAGCAGTGTTCATTCCGGGAGTGGACAACTGGGAAGCAGACTTCCTCAGCAGGCACGACCTCCACCCGGGAAAGTGGGGACTTCATCAGGAAGTCTTCACGCAGTTTGCAAATTGATAGGAACTGCCTCAAGTGGACTAGATGGCGTCCCACCTCAATAAAAAGCTAAAAAAGGTTTTACGCCGGGTCAAGGGACCCTCAGGTGATAGCTGTGGTCGCACTAGTAACACCGTGGGTGTTCCAGTCGGTCTATGTATTCCCTCCTCTTCCTCTCATACCCAAGGGCTGAGAATTGTAATAAAAGGAGGAGTGAGAATAATATTCTTTGCTCCGAATTGGCCAAGAAGGACTCGGTACCCGGAGCTGCAAGAAATGCTCTCAGAGGACTCAGGGCTTCTGCCTCTCAGACAGGACATGTTGCAACAGGGGCCCTGTCTGTTCCAAGACTTACCGCGGCTGCATTTGACGGCATGGCGGTTGAACACCGGATCATAGCGGAAAAGGGCATTCCGGATGCAGTTATTCCTACGCTGATAAAGGCTAGGAAAGACGTGACAGCAAGACTTTTTCACTGTATATAGCGAAAATAGGTTGCTTGGTGTGAGGCCGGGAAGGCCCTACAGAGGAATTCCAGCGGGGTCGATTCCTGCACTTCCTACAGTCAGGAGTGACTATGGGCCTAAAATTAGGATCCATAAAGGTCAAGATTTCGGCCCTATCCATTTTCTCTCAAAAAGAACTGGCTTCACTGCCTGAAGTTCAGACGTTGTTCCGGGTGTGCTGCATATTCAACCTCCTTTTGTGCCACCGGTGGCACCTTGGGATCTTAACGTTGTGTTGGATTTCTTGAAATCCCACTGGTTTGAGCCACTTAAGACCGTGGAGCTAAAATATCTCACGTGGAAAGTGGTCATGCTATTGGCCTTAGCTTTGGCTAGGCGTGTGTCAGATTTGGCGGTTTTGTCATGTGAAAGCCCTTATCTGATCTTCCATATGGACAGGGCAGAATTGAGGACTCGTCCCCAATTTCTCCCTAGGGTGGTATCATCGTTTCATTTGAACCAGCCTATTGTGGTGCCTGCGGCTACTAGGGACTTGGAGGATTCCAAGTTGCTGGACGTAGTCCGGGCTTTGAAAATGTATGTTTCCAGAACGGCGGGAGTCAGAAAGTCTGACTCGCTGTTTATTCTGTATGCAGCCAACAAGGTTGGCGCTCCTGCTTCGAAGCAGACTATTGCTCGCTGGATCTATAGCACGATTCAGCTGGTTCACTCTGCGGCTGGATTGCCGCATCCAAAATCGGTGAAAGCCCATTCACAAGGAAGGTGGGCTCTTCTTGGGCGGCTGCCCGAGGGGTCTCGGCTTTACAGCTTTGCCGAGCTGCTACTTGGTCGGGGTCAAACAAGTTTGCTAAGTTCTACAAGTTTGAAACCCTGGTTGGGGAGGAACTTGAGTTTGCTCATGCGGTGCTGCAGAGTTATCCGCACTCTTTCGCCCGTTTGGGAGCTTTGGTATAATCCCCATGGTCCTTACGGAGTTCCCAGCATCCACTAGGACGTCAGAGAAAATAAGAATTTACTCACCGGTAATTCTATTTCTCGTAGTCCATAGTGGATGCTGGGCGCCCGTCCCAAGTGCGGACTCTCTGCAATACATGTATGTAGTTATTGCTTAACTAAAGGGTTATTGTTATGAGCCATCTGTTCAGTGAGGCTCAGTTGTTATTCATACTGTTAACTGGGTATAGTTATCACAAGTTGTACGGTGTGATTGGTGTGGCTGGTATGAGTCTTACCCTGGATTCCAAATCCTTTCCTTGTTGTGTCAGCTCTTCCGGGCACAGTTTGCCTAACTAAGGTCTGGAGGAGGGGCATAGAGGGAGGAGCCAGTGCACACCAGATATAGTACCTAATCTTTCTTTTAGAGTGCCCAGTCTCCTGCGGAGCTCGTCTATTCCCCATGGTCCTTACGGAGTGCCCAGCATCCACTATGGTCTACGAGAAATAGAATTACCGGTGAGTAAATTCTTATTTACGTCCTAGGGGATACTGGGAATCCATTTAGTACCATGGGGTATAGACGGGTCCACTAGGAGCCTTGGGCACTATAGAAGTTTGAATGTGTGTGCTGGCTCCTTCCTCTACGCCCCTCCTACCAGACTTAGTTTAGAACATGTGCCCGGAGGAGCCGGGCACGACTCTGGAAGCTCCTGAAGAGTTTTCTGCATTTATTTTCAAAGTTTGTTATTTTTTAGGCAGGGCTGGATGGCACCAGCCTGCCTGCTTCGTGTGTGTGTGTGTGGGGGGGGGACGGCCCAACCCCACTAAGGGTTAATGGTCCCATTCCCCGCTGACAGGACACTGAGCTCCTGAGGGAACTATTCGCAAGCCCCACCACGGCGAGCGTACATTCCCGCAGCACGCCGCCACCCCTAACAGAACCAGGAGAAAGAAGAGTGGTGAGTACTAAGCCAGCGTCCCGGTTAGCGTGTCGCCGGCCATTATGGCGGCATGAGGGTACGGAGACGCGCGGCTTCTACACGGGGCGGAATGAGTCCTCAGACTTAGTACACTGTAATGTACACAGTACCCAGACTGGCAATACAGCCATAAAATGGGGCTGCCTCCATTTTATGCACTCAGACACATAAAGCCAGTATAAAGAAGAGCGGGAAGACCGTGCACCATTGAAGGGGCGAGGCTTCACTATGAGCGGATCCAGCAGCTCACAGGCGCCATTTGACCCTACTGCAGCTGACACAGATGCTGACTGACATGGACGCGCAACTCCTCTGGAGAGCCTCCAGATTACCTCAGCGGTACCAGGGGGTCATAGCAGGGGAGAGCTATATGCTAGTGTACTAACTCCCTAATCTAGGTACTTAGTCTGCGACCCGGCTAAGCTTGGCTTTAGCAATAAGGGTGCCCTGTGCTGGTTCTATCCTCTCTGTGTCTCTCGGGAACCTTTTCCTGTGTGTTTGCTGTTATTGCTGCAGTATGTCAGGCAAAGAGTGTGTTTCATGTAAGGCACAGTGTTCCTCTTCTCCAGGGGTTTCCCTAGTGTAGTATCCCTTCTCAGGCTAGTGGGGCAGAGCCAGCATGGCTGGACTCCATTAGGGGGATGATTTCTACCATCTCAACGAAATTATCTCGTAATGAGACGCAATACTTAAGACAGTCTATGGCTGAGTTTATGCAAAAGGACTCAGTACTCGGACCAGCATCTCAGTCCTCTACCATTTGTCCGCAAAAACGTACTTTGGCCCATATCCTGCATTCTGACTCTGATAATGAAGGGTCAGAAATAGGGGAAGGTGAGGTGGACATTGAAATAACGTGGAAACATAGAAACATAGAATTTGACGGCAGATAAGAACCACTTGGCCCATCTAGTCTGACCCTTTTTTTATCCTTTAGGTAATCTCAACCCTTTTTGAACCTTAATTCTTTGTAAGGCTATTCATATGCCTATCCCAAGAATGTTTAAATTGCTCTACAGTCTTAGCCTCTACCACCTCTGATGGGAGGCTATTCCACTTATCCACTACCCTTTCTGTGAAATAATTTTTCCTTAAATTTCCCCTGAACCTGCCTCCCTCCAGTTTCAGTTTATGTCCTCGAGTTCTAATACTTATCTACCTTTGAAGAATGTTTCCCTCCTGAACTTTGTTAAAACCTTTGGTATATTTGAAAGTTTCTATCATGTCTCCCCTTTCCCTTCTCTCCTCCATACTATACATGTTAAGATCTTTTAGCCTTCCGGGGAGGGTACTCTGTCACAGGGTGTAGAGGCTCTCATAGATTCTATCAGAGACATCCTAAATATCCCTGATAAGGTGACAGAGGAGTGTGAGGAATCTTACTTTAATATAAAGAAAAAATCCTCAGACACACTTCCCGTATCAAAGGAACTAAATTTGTTTGAAGAACCGTGGGTTAATCCAGATAAGAAATGTCAAATTCCTAGGCGGTTATTATCATCTTTTCCTTTTCCTCCTGAGGATAGGAAAAAATAGGAAAATCCACCAATAGTGGACACATCAGTCTCCAGGCTCTCACGTAAAATAGTACTACCTGTGCCTGGTGCAGCCTCCCTAAAGGATACAGCTGTTCGTAAGATTGAGACTACACTCAAATCTTTGTATACAGCTGCAGTGGTGGCCCAGAGACCCACGATAGCATATGGGTGGATTACTCGAGCCATTGCTAAATGGTGTGGGAATTTAATTGAGGGGTTAGACACCTTACCTCAAGAGGAAATTGTGTTACTCCTGTAACATATACAGGACTCTGCGAACTTTATGGTGGAAGCCATTTAGGAGATAGGTTTGCTTACTGCACGCACTACAGCTATGGCAGTGTCGGCACGCAGGGGATTACGGCAACGTCAGTGCACTGCTGACGCGGACTCCAAGAAGTCCACTTATCTACCTTCTGCAGCTCCGCCAGCCAGGAAGGCCTACTCAGGACCCAATTTACAGTCCTTTTGGAATGCAAAGTTTAGGGGCAGGGCCAGAGGTTCTTCTACCACCGCCAGGGGTGCTAGAGGTAAACCACGCAAACCAGCGACTGCGGGTTCACAGGAACAGAGCTCAGGCTCTGCCTCCTCAAAACTTTCCGCATGACGGTGGACCGCGATGCCTGGGAGACAGGCAGGTGGGAGGCCGGCTACAATTCTTCAGTCACACCTTGACAAGATCTTGCCAGGATCCCTGGGTCATAGACCTTATATCCCAGTGCTACAGGCTGGAGTTCCAGGATCTCCCACCTCACAGATTCTTCAAATCAGGCTTACCAGTTTCACAAGAAGCAAGAGTAACTTTACAAGAAGCTATTCAAAAACTGTTACAGACCCAGATCATTGTTCCAGTTCCACCTCGTCTACAAAACAAGGGATACTATTCCAGCTTGTTTGTAGTTCCAAAACCGGACGGTTCGGTGATGCCGATTCTGAATCTCAAGTCATTGAGATGCGTACCTTCACATTCCGATCTGGCCGCCTTATCAGGCTTATCTACGATTTGCACTGCAGGACTGCCACTACCAGTTTCAGGCCATGCCATTTGGTCTCTCCACGGCACCGAGAGTGTTCACCAAAGTGATGGCAGAGATAATGATGTTACTCCACAGACAGGGAGTAAACGTAATTCCTTACCTGGACGATCTTCTGATAAAGGCTGCGTCCAGGGAGCAGTTGTTGGAGAACATTGGTCTCACAACCAGATTACTCCTGGATCATGGGTGGATTCTGAACTTACCAAAATCTCACCTAGAACCAAGGCAAAAGCTTCAATTCCTGGGAATGATACTGGACACAGAGTCTTGAAGCCGACCCGAATCTCAGTACATCTGTGCATCTGCCTTCTTAGGAAAATGGTGGCATCTTACGAAGCAATTAAGTACGGAAGGTTTCATGTGAGGGCCTTCCAGCTGGATCCGATGGATAAATGGTCCGCATCGCATCTTCACATGCATCAGCGGATTCATCTGTCGCCAAAAGCCAGGATATCCCTCCTGTGGTGGTTACAAACCTCTCACCTAGTGGACGGTCGAAGGTTCGGGATTCAGAATTTGATTCTTCTAACCACAGACGCAAGCCTCAGAGCTTGGGGTGCAGTCACCTGTGATGTTAGTGTATTAGAATGCTTAATATTTGTAGAAACTCCCTTACTAATCTGTGTAAGCCTGAATCTTCAGTGATGGTCCCTAGGACCAGGGGGATGCTGGGAAGTGGGTGGTCCAGTGTGCAGTGTGTCTGGAGTTGGTGATGGAATAAACAGCACAGCAGTGAACTCACATGTCTCTGTATACTTATGACTGGATTTACAAACATATGAACAAAACATGGGGGGTAATTCCAAGTTGATCGCAGCAGGATTTTTGTTAGCAATTGGGCAAAACCATGTGCACTGCAGGGGAGGCAGATATAACATGTGCAGAGAGAGTTAGATTTGGGTGTGGTGTGTTCAATCTGCAATCTAATTTGCAGTGTAAAAATAAAGCAGCCAGTATTTACCCTGCACAGAAATAAAATAACCCACCCAAATCTAACTCTTTCTGCACATGTTATATCTGCCTCCCCTGCAGTGCACATAGTTTTGCCCAATTGCTATCAAAAATCCTGCTGCGATCAACTTGGAATTACCCCCATGGTGTCAGAAGAAGTTTAACTTGGACTGCTAGTGCTCTCAGAGTGTGAAAGAGTCTTGTAGAAGTCTGTAAGGCTGCGATACTCAGTGTCTGCAAAGCCTGCCGTGTGCTCCTCTCTTCAAACAGTGAGTAACCATGGATAAACTGGCTCCTCCAACCGGCATGCTGATGTCTGGTAACTTGTCTGAAAACTGGAAAAGATTTAAGCAAAGGTTTAATATATATCTTGCTGCATGTGGAGCTGATACAGAGGCTGACAAAACGAAGGCATCAATTTTCCTCCATGTGATAGGAGAGGATGTGCTGGACATTTATAATAGTTTTCAGTTTGATGAGGGGCAGAATATGGTGCTATCTTCTATAATGCAAAAGTTTGAAGATTACTTTGTGCCAAGGAAAAATGTGACATATGAAAGATATAAGTTTTTCACATGTGATCAGAAGTCTGGAGATGGATTTGATCAGTATGTTACAGAGCTGCAATCACTCAGTAAAACCTGTGAGTTTGGTGATTTAAAGGATTCACTGATTAGAGATCGTATTGTCTGTGGAATGCCTGATAATGGACTCAGAGAGAGATTGCTGAGAGAGCAAGACCTAACACTAGAAAGGGCAGTGACTATGTGCAGATCTGCAGAAATAACTAGATTTCAAGCCAAAAAGTTACACAAGGAAGTTGATGCTGCTGTCCATGTAGTACAGAAAACAGAGCCAAGCAAACCTCCAGTCTCAAGAATGAAGCAGTCTAAGCCACAGTCTAATAAGGAAATGTGTAGTAGATGTGGAAATGCTCACAATCCTAAAATGTGCCCTGCTTATGGTAAAACCTGCATGAAATGTTGTAGACAATCACTTTGCCAAATGCTGTAAAATGAAAAGGGAAACAACCAATGTGCATGCTGTTAAACAAACAGAGGAATTCTTTGTGAATTGCATTGAATTTTGCAGTGCAGATAAGAAAGAATGGATTGTCCCTTTAACTGTGAAGGAAAAAACTGTGTTCCCTAATGCACACCGAGTGAAAAATATTACTACATAATAGTCAGATAATACGGAGATCTTAGTTGCGTATATCTGCAGATATAGGGTTAAGCCCCAAGGCCGATCGACAAGGCTTCTCCGTCACTGGGGGTCCCTAATACTAGGTATGGGTCCGGGGTGCAGGACCCCACGATGTCGGCACAGGTCGGCCACCCCAGGTCAGCACACAGGTGAAAATTAATAGGGGTTAATAAGAAGCACAGAAGTGCTATGTAAGTGGTGTGATGAAAATAATATATACAAAGTGATAGGGAAAATCTGGGGTGGCCGACCTGTGCCGACATCGTGGGGTCCTGCACCCCGGACCCATACCTAGTATTAGGGACCCCCAGTGACGGAGAAGCCTTGTCGATCGGCCTGGGGGCTTAACCCTATATCTGCAGATATACGCAACTAAGATCTCCGTATTATCTGACTATTATGTAGTAATATTTTTCACTCGGTGTGCATTAGGGAACACAGTTTTTTCCTACACAGAATTACCCCTTCCTTTTAGCACCTGAGTGCATTTACAGTCTGATTGAGCAGCTTTCCATTTTCTGTATTGTATTTAGAGAGGCATAGATGGGTCAGCATTAGGAGGGATTGCTGACTCCCGAGTGCCATAGGGGAAGCCAGGGGTATCCCCAGGTAAGCTGGCTCTCAGATGCTGTAGGAGCCATTACCATGTGGCCTTACACTGGGAATTTAACCCAGACATATTTGTAATTATTCATGGGGTGGGTGTGGGGTGCGGTGGCCCCTGTGTCGGTATGGCTGGGCTGCTTCAGGTCGGCACACCCTAACACTTTATTAACACTTATGATTTTCCCTATCACTTTGTATATATTATTTTAATAACACCACTTACATAGCACTTCTGTGCTTCTTATTAACCCCTATTAATTTTCACCTGTGTGCTGACCTGGGGTGGCCGACCTGTGCCGACATCGTGGGGTCCTGCACCCCGGACCCATACCTAGTATTAGGGACCCCCAGTGACGGAGAAGCCTTATCGATCGGCCTGGGGGCTTAACCCTATATCTGCAGATATACGCAACTAAGATCTCCGTATTATCTGACTATTATGTAGTAATATTTTTCACTCGGTGTGCATTAGGGAACACAGTTTTTTCCTACACATAATTACCCCTCCCTTTTAGCACCTGAGTGACTTTACAGTCTGATTGAGCAGCTTTCCATTTTGTGTATTCCCTTTAACTGTGAACAAGATTGTCATTCCCTTTAAGGTTGATACTGGCGCGCAGGTGAATTTAATATCGTTTCAATACTATAACATTTTTAAAGTAAAACCTAAAATTCATCCAGCCAAAGTGAAAGTTACAGGGTACACTGGGGAGGAAATTCCTGTGAAAGGTACATGCTTAGTGACACTGAAATATAAGGGACAACAGTTTAAAACATCTCTACTGATTGTGGATAAAAATGTGCAACCGATTCTAGGATTAAGTTCCTGTGAGAAACTAAGCTTGCTAAAGAAAGTTTTTATGGTGACATCACAAGTAGAAGATGACTGCAAATTGATGTTTACAGAATACAGAGACTTGTTTGAAGGTCTAGGTTGTTTGCCTGGAGAGCATAAAATAAATATAGACACGCAAGTTTCTTCAGTGATACACCCCTGTAGAAAAGTGCCGTTTGCACGGAGAGAAAAACTAAAACAAGAGTTAAATCGCATGGAAGCCTTGGGTGTGATACAGAAAGTTGATGAGCCTACTGAATGGGTAAGCTCCTTAGTAATTGTTGAAAAGAAAAATGGACAACTCAGAATATGTCTAGACCCCAGAGATTTAAACAAAGCTATTAAACGAGAACATTTCAAACTACCAACCAGAGATGAAATCATGTCGCAATTTGTGGGAGCAAAATGTTTCACTAAATTGGACGCATCTTCAGGATTCTGGCAAATGAAGCTAGATGAGGCCAGCTCAAAGCTTTGTACATTTAATACACCAGAAGGTCGATACAGATTTCTTCGACTACCATATGGAATATTGTCTGCTCCAGAAGTATATCACAAAAAGATACACATGATTTTTGACTATATTCCAGGTGTTGAAACAATGATGGATGACATTATTGTCTGGGGATCTACAAAGGAAGAACATGATTCTAGATTGAGACAAGTAATGGAACTTGTCAAGAAAGTGAATCTAAAGCTAAACAAGGACAGATGTGAATTTGGCGTGAATACACTTACCTTTATGGGCGACCTGGTCTCGGATCAAGGTGTAAAACCAGACCCAAGGAAAATATCAGCCATAGTGAACATGGAACGTCCTAAAAACAAAGACGACGTCAAAAGATTCCTAGGAATGATTACTTACTTAGGAAAGTTTATTTCTCAACTCTCTGAACGAACAGCCTCTCTTAGATGGTTGTTGGACAAAGATAACGAGTGGATGTGGTCACATGAACAAGAAGAAAGTTGGCAAAACTTGAAACAGATCATTACAGAGCAACCAGTGCTAAAATTCTTTGATCCTGCGAAAAGAATAAGAATTTCAGCAGATGATTCGCAATTTGGCCTAGGCTCAGTGCTGTTACAAGAACATGAGGATACATGGCAACCAGTAATCTATGCATCAAGAGCACTGACAAGTGCTGAAACAAGGTATGCTCAGATAGAAAAAGAACTTCTAGCGATGTTAGGATCTCCTGCTCTGTGCTGCCACGTCGCCATGGCAACCGGGAGGCAAGTGTTAGCGAAGTAACCTGAGCACAGCTGATACTCCGGTCCGGGTTTTTACTGTGTAGTGGTTACAGGCTCTGTGCACGGCAGGGAATCCGGCGCTGGTTTTGTGCTCACAGTCTGTGAGGTCTGAGTGGGGCGTGGACAGCACCTGCTATATAAACCATCCTCTCAGGCTAGGCAAATGCTGCTGAATCTTTGTTTGTTACTCCGTTCCAGAGAGTTAGCTAGTACTGTGTGACTTTGTATTTACTTGTTGCTTACTGCGAATAGGCCTTGGGATTCGGTACTTCATTCTGCCAATCCGGACATAGCAGTAAGACTGGAGTCAGTTGTTTGACCTGCCGGGGTTCTTTTGCTATTCTGTGAACCCAGCAGGTTTGCGGCTGTACTCTCAGACCTGCTTGCTTAATCCTCCCTCACTGTGCAGGGCGTCCAGGTGTCAGTTTAGTGGCAGTAAGCTGAACCTGTGCCCTGCAAGTGGGGGTTAGGATTGTGGATACTCTCCTTGTGTCTATATTTCTATCTCTGACCAAGGAGTTTATACCCACACCCGTTGGTAACCCTTTGGGGTTTTTTCTGTTGCTCTTAGCAACATCATTTCAGGTGCTCCACATGTTAAATCACTACACATCGCTTCATTGTCCGCTCTATTCCATCTGAGCATTCCTGACACTAGGGAGACACCCAATTCCTGAGCCTTTGGGCTTCTCCGTTCACTTTGTGTTTATTAGTTATTCCATCACCTCCTGTGTATGTTATGTTATACTGTCTGTGAGTTCGTTTGCTTCGCTTCCCTCTCTGTTCATACACCGGTATACTCCTGTTAGCACTGGTGTGCGTAACATATTCAGCAGCCCTACTCCTGTTGAAATTTTGTGGGAATATGGAGCATACCCCTCAAAATACTTTGCAACAGGTGGTCGATCAGGTGCAGGTCCTGACTCGACAATTTAATGAGATGTCCATTAAAATGAACACCCCGCAGGCCGCTAGCGGAGCTCCCGCAGCAGCAGCGGCAAGTTCAGGGGTTAAGGAGCCGAAAGTAAATCTCCCGGATCGTTTTTCTGGAGATCGCTCGCAGTTCTTTTGTTTCAAGGAGAGCTGTAAGCTATATTTCAGGCTTAGGCCCCAGTCTTCTGGGTCGGAGATTCAGCGGGTGGGCATGGTGATTTCCTTGCTACAAGGAGACCCACTGGTCTGGGCATATGGGTTACAGCCTGACTGTCCGTCGCTTAAAAGTGTTGATGCTTTTTTTACGGCACTGGGCATTTTGTATGATGACCCTGACAAGATGGCTTCAGCCGAGGCTCAGATTACGGTTCTTAAGCAAGGGCGACGGCCAGCTGAGGTTTATAGTACGGAGTTTCGGAGGTTGGCTCATGATACCCAGTGGAATGACCCAGCCCTGAGAAACCAGTACCGAAGGGGCCTTTCTGACCAGATAAAGGACCAACTGGTACAATATCCCTCGCCTGATAGCTTAGATCAGCTCATGCAGTTATCCATCCGGGTGGATAGACGGCTGAGAGAGCGTAGGCTTGAAAGGGAGACCGCAGTTTCCTTTTTTCCCAAGGGAACCTCAGACTCTGAGGAATATTCCGAGGAGCCTATGCAGATTGGGGCTACCCGCCTCTCCTCGCGTGAGAAGACGCGGAGGAGACAGCAGGGTTTGTGTTTGTACAGTGGGAATAAAGGTCATGTTGTAGTATCATGCCCAGAAAAACCGGAAAACTTCAGGGCCTGAGGGTGATGGGAAATATCCTGTCAGGCCAGAAGTCAGAATTTCCTAAAAAGACTTTTCTCATTCCGGTGACTTTGGAGATCCTCGGTCAAACTGTCAAGACTGAGGCCTTTGTTGACAGTGGAGCCGATGGGGTTTTCATGGACCGTCAATTCGCCCTGGAACACTCTGTTCCCTCAGTACCTTTGGCATCAGAGATTGAGATCTGTGGGTTAAACGGGGAACCATTGTCCCAGGGTAAAATTACCTCCTGCACCAGCCAAATTCCTTTGTTTATTGGAGCCACACACTCTGAAAAATTGTCTTTTTATGTGACTGTCTGTTCTTTTGCCCCATTGGTTTTGGGGTTACCCTGGTTAAGGGCCCATAACCCTCAATTTGACTGGGTCTCTGGGAAGATTCTTAGTTGGAGTAGTGATTGTTTCAGGAGTTGCTTGAGCCTTCCAGTCAGGCTCTCGCAGCTAAGTTTGCCAGGATTGACAGGATGTTATGCAGATTTTGCGGATGTGTTCTCTAAAAAAATTGCGGAGGTACTACCTCCCCATCGCCCCTATGACTGTGCCATTGATTTGTTGCCGGATGCTAAGCTTCCCAAGAGCAGGTTGTACTCCCTGTCACGTCCTGAGACTCAGGCTATGGCAGAGTACATTCAGGAGAACTTGGCTAAGGGATTTATCAGACCCTCACAGTCCCCAGTTGGGTCGGGGTTCTTTTTCGTGGGTAAAAAGGACGGTTCGTTGCGACCCTGCATCGACTTCAGGGAATTGAACCGTATCACGATTAAAAACTCGTACCCACTGCCTCTCATTTCGGTTTTGTTTGACCAGCTTCGTACTGCCACCATTTTTTCTAAGATTGACCTACGCGGTGCTTACAATCTAATCCGAATAAGAGAGGGGGATGAATGGAAGACTGCCTTTAATACCCACTCAGGGCATTATGAATATTTGGTGATGCCTTTTGGGCTCTCTAATGCCCCGGCAGTCTTCCAGGAATTCATGAACGATGTGCTCAGGGAATATTTGGATAGATTCTTAGTTGTTTATCTAGATGACATCCTAATCTTCTCTCATTCCCTGGAGGAACATCGGAAGCATGTACGCTTAGTCCTCCAGAAACTCAGAGACCACCAGCTTGGGGCGAAGCTGGAGAAGTGCGAGTTTGAAGTCCAGCAAATCGCATTTCTAGGGTATATTATCTCCTCAGAAGGTTTCCAAATGGAGGGTTCTAAGGTACAGGCAGTCCTGGATTGGGTGCAGCCCACTAGTTTGAAGGCGCTTCAGCGTTTTCTGGGCTTTGCGAATTTTTATAGACGGTTTATCGCTGGATTTTCGTCTATAGTGGCCCCCTTGGTGGCACTCACTAAGAAAGGGGCGGATGTTGCTCACTGGTCTTGTGAGGCCAAAGCGGCCTTTGCCCGTCTCAAAAGGGCATTTGTCTCGGCCAAGGTGCTGCGACACCCAGATCCAGAGCGTCCTTTTGTTGTAGAAGTGGATGCCTCTGAGATAGGTATTGGGGCAGTGCTCTCTCAGATGGGGGTGTCTGATAATCGCCTTCATCCCTGTGTTTACTTTTCCCGTAAATTTTCGTCTGCCGAGATGAATTATGATGTGGGTAACCGGGAATTGTTGCCTATAAAGGATGCACTCGGGGAGTGGAGACACTGGCTTGAGGGGGCTAAGTTTGTGGTCTCAATTCTCACCGACCATAAGAATCTGGCATATTTAGAGTCAGCGAAGCAGCTCAATGCCAGGCAGGCACGATGGGCTTTGTTTTTTGCTCGCTTTAATTTTTTGATAACATATCGCCCTGGGTCAAAAAACATCAAGGCTGATGCGCTCTCGCGGAGTTTTGCTCCAGTTCAAGAGACCACCGAGGAGCCATTGCCCATTGTGTCCCCTTCATGTATTAAAGTGGGCATTACCCAGGACCTCTTGTCATTAGTCCTTAGAGCATAGGAGCAGGCTCCTCCAGACCTTCCGGTAGGTCTCTTGTTTGTGCCTCCTAGGTTAAGACAGCGAGTGTTCCTGGAATTCTATGCCAAGAGGTCGGCAGGGCATCCGGGTATTGCCAGAACTCGGGAGTTGCTGTCTAGGGCGGTGTGGTGGCCCTCGGTGGCTAGGGATGTGGATCAGTGGGTTCGGGCATGTGACGTTTGTGCCCGAAATAAAACTCCTAGAGGGGTTCCTGTCGGCCCATTACATCCACTCTCTATTCCGTCTAAGCCATGGACCCACATTTCCATGGATTTTGTGGTGGACTTGCCCAAATCCTCGGGGATGACAGCCATTTGGGTTGTCGTTGACAGGTTTTCGAAGATGGCGCATTTCGTTCCACTGGTTGGGTTGCCATCAGCCAGACGCCTGTCTGAATTATTTATGCAGCATGTTGTGCGCCTCCACGGGTTGCCACTTGATGTGGTCTCTGACCGTGGATCCCAGTTTGTGGCCAAATTCTGGAGGGCATTTTGTTCTGATCTCCAGATTTCTGTGAGCTTGTCGTCAGGCTACCATCCACAGTCTAATGGGCAGACTGAGAGGGTGAACCAGTCCTTGGAGCAGTTCCTCAGGTGTTATGTCTCCAAGTGTCATACTGACTGGGTTGCTCATCTGTCCATGGCGGAGTTTGCCTATAACAACGCGGCTCACTCTGCTACAGGGATCTCTCCCTTCCTTTGTGTGTATGGGCATCATCCTAAGGCCAATTCTTTTGACCCCCTGGAGTCCACGTCTGGTGGTTCCTCTGTTGTTTCGGTCCTTAGGGGTATTTGGAGGAAAGTGAAGAAAGCCCTTGTGTCTGTGTCATTAGTGACCAAAAGGGTTTTTGATAAGCGGAGAAGACCCTGCAGCTTCAAATTAGGAGACTTCGTCTGGTTGTCCACCAAGAATTTGAAGTTGAGACAGCCATCTCATAAGCTTGGCCCCCGGTTCATCGGCCCTTATAAGATCACCAGGGTTATCAATCCATTGGCATTTCAGTTAGATCTGCCCCGTTCATTGGGTATCAATAAAACATTTCATTGTTCCCTTTTAAAACTGGCGGTTAGTAATCCTTCTTCCAGTGGAAGACCTTCTCCTCTTCTGATACGGGGTCAGAGGGAGTTTGTGGTTGAAAGGGTTCTTGACTCCAAGATGGTTCGGGGTCGGCTGTCATTTTTGGTGCACTGGAAGGGGTATGGCCCAGAGGAGCGGTCGTGGGTGCGCAGTTGTGATCTTCATGCCCCTAGACTGATACGCTCTTTCTTCTCGCAGTTCCCCGATAAACCCGGTGGTAGGGGTTCTTTGACCCCTCGTCAGAGGGGGAGGTACTGTTAGGATCTCCTGCTCTGTGCTGCCACGTCGCCATGGCAACCGGGAGGCAAGTGTTAGCGAAGTAACCTGAGCGCAGCTGATACTCCGGTCCGGGTTTTTACTGTGTAGTGGTTACAGGCTCTGTGCACGGCAGGGAATCCGGCGCTGGTTTTGTGCTCACAGTCTGTGAGGTCTGAGTGGGGCGTGGACAGCACCTGCTATATAAACCATCCTCTCAGGCTAGGCAAATGCTGCTGAATCTTTGTTTGTTACTCAGTTCCAGAGAGTTAGCTAGTACTGTGTGACTTTGTATTTACTTGTTGCTTACTGCGAATAGGCCTTGGGATTCGGTACTTCATTCTGCCAATCCGGACCTAGCAGTAAGACTGGAGTCAGTTGTTTGACCTGCCGGGGTTCTTTTGCTATTCTGTGAACCCAGCAGGTTTGCGGCTGTACTCTCATACCTGCTTGCTTAATCCTCCCTCACTGTGCAGGGCGTCCAGGTGTCAGTTTAGTGGCAGTAAGCTGAACCTGTGCCCTGCAAGTGGGGGTTAGGATTGTGGATACTCTCCTTGTGTCTATATTTCTATCTCTGAGCAAGGAGTTTATTCCCACACCCGTTGGTAACCCTTTGGGGTTTTTTCTGTTGCTCTTAGCAACATCATTTCAGGTGCTCCACATGTTAAATCACTACACATCGCTTCATTGTCCGCTCTATTCCATCTGAGCATTCCTGACACTAGGGAGACACCCAATTCCTGAGCCTTTGGGCTTCTCCGTTCACTTTGTGTTTATTAGTTATTCCATCACCTCCTGTGTATGTTATGTTATACTGTCTGTGAGTTCGTTTGCTTCGCTTCCCTCTCTGTTCATACACCGGTATACTCCTGTTAGCACTGGTGTGCGTAACAAGCGATCACATATGCATGTGAGCGATTTCATCAGTTTGTGTATGGTCAAACATTTACAGTGGAAACTGACCACAAGCCATTGGTAGCTATCATGACTAAATCATTACATGACTGTCCCATGAGAATTCAACGAATGCTTATCAGACTACAGAAATATGATGTACACTTGCTGTACTGTCCCGGCAAATACATGTACATTGCTGATACACTTTCTCGTGCTGTGGACAAAAGTGAAGGTTCCAAAAGTCTGATGGATGAAGAGATAGAAGCCTATGTTAATTTGATCGTAGCTTCTCTACCAGTGTCTCTTGCAAGACAAGAACAGATTAGGAAAGAAACTGAGACAGATGACACAATGAAAGTGTTGAAAGATATCATTCTGAAAGGTTGGCCAGCAGAAAAACATGCGTGCCCGCTGTCTATCCATGATTATTGGATGTACCGCAGTGACCTTACAGTTGTTGATGGTATTATTTACAAAGGCAATAGGTTTGTCATACCTGCACGACTAAGAAAAACTATGCTGTGCAAGATAGATGAAGGCCACTTAGGAGAAGAAAAATGTAAGCGGAGAGCGCGTAAAGTTATGTATTGGCCAAGAATGAACCAAGACATAGCACAGACTACAGCTACATGTGAATAATGTCTTACATATAGACCGAAACAACAAGTCGAGCCACTGAGTCCTCACGCAGTGCCAGAGAGACCGTACCAGAAAGTTGGCGCTGATTTGTTTGATTGTAATGGGAAAACGTACATTGTCGTGACTGATTATTACTCTAGCTACCCTGAGGTGAAGACACTACATACAACTACTAGTATAGCCATAATCAATTGCATGAAGTCAATCTTTGCAAGGCATGGTGTTCCTATGGAAGTGTTCACTGACAATGGTCCTCAGTTTTCCAGTGCTGAATTTAGACAATTTGCTGAGTGGGAATTTGTCCATACTACGTCAAGTCCCCACTATCCACGCTCAAATGGGTTGGTGGAAAGTTCAGTAAAAACTGTAAAGAGTCTCATGAAAAAAGCTCAAGAAGGTAAAGAAGATTTCTACAAAAGTCTTTTAATCTACTGCAGTACACCTTTACAGAATGGACTTTCTCCTGCACAAATGCTGATGGGAAGGAGGATTAGAGCAAATCTCCCGATACATGATGAACTGCTTAATACACATAATTTAGCGTTGGTCAGACTGAGTAAGGAACGTCAACAGGCGAAACAGAAACTGTTCCATGACAGACAAACAAAAAGCTTATCTGATCTAAAATCGGGTGACCAAGTCCATCTCAGAGATCACGAGAAAGGTATTTGGGTGCAGAAAGGTATTGTGCAAGCACAAGTAGCACCAAGATCTTATACTATACGTACAGAGCGTGGAACGGAAGTAAGAAGAAATCGGGTGGATTTAAGATCTCAACCTAACCATAATGAAGACAACATGACTGAAGAATACCCTTCATCTGACATGTATGATGATCCTGATAATGGTGAACCAACCACGATTCTAGAAAAGTCCAACATGGTCGATGAAACACAGACTGTGTATGAAAGACCCAAAAGGGAAATACGCAGACCTGAGAGACTCATTGAAACGTGTTAGATGATGTTCTTAATATGACGTTGTTAATTGTTGCATTGAAGCGTATAGGGCTTATCTTTAAAGAAAAGAGGATGTGATGTTAGTGTATTAGAATGCTTAATATTTGTAGACACTCCCTTACTAATCTGTGTAAGCCTGAATCTTCAGTGATGGTCCCTCAGACCAGGGGGATGCTGGGAAGTGGGTGGTCAAGTGTGCAGTGTGTCTTGAGTTGGTGATGGAATAAACAGCACAGCAGTGAACTCACATGTCTCTGTATCCTTATGACTGGATTTACAAACATATGAACAAAACATCACCCAGGGGGTGCAGTTCCAAGGAAGATGGTCAAGTCAGGAAATCATTCTTCCGATAAACATCCCGGAACTCAGGGCTATCTATAATGCCCTTCTGCAGGCCTCATCTCTTCTTCAGAATTAGGCCATTCAAGTTCAGTCAGACAATGTGACAGCGGTGTCTTACATCAACCAACAGGGCGGAACGAAAAGCAGGGCTGCAATGTCAGAGGTGTCAAAAATTTTCCTCTGGGCGGAAAAACACGCCGTGGCATTGTGGGCGATCTTCATTCCGGGAGAAGACAACCCGGAGGTGTTCCACTGACTGACATGTTGGTGGGGTTATCCAAAAATTTACATGATGGCCTCTCGACTCAACAAGAAGCTCAAGCGGTATTGTTACAGGTCGAGGGACCCACAAGCTGTAGCGGTCGACGCCCTGACAACTCCGTGGGTCTACCAGCTGGTGTGCGTGTTTCCTCCCATTCCTCTGATCCCAAAAGTTCTCAAAAGAATAAAAAGGGAAAGAGTTCAAGCAATTCTCATTGCTCCGGACAGGCCGCGAAGGGCCTGGTATGCGGATCTTCTCGAGATGCTAATCGAAGATCCGTGGCCTCTGCCTCTTTGAGAGGATCTTCTGCAACAGGGCCCATTTGTCTATCAAGACTTATCATGGCTACATTTGACGGCATGGAAGTTGAACTGCTGATTCTAGCCAGGAGCGGGATTCCTGACAAGGTTATCCCGACTATGATCCAAGCCAGGAAGGGGGTAACGTCAAAATATTACCATCTTATCTGGAAGAAATATGTCTCTTGGTGTGAGAGCAGACAATATTCTACGGTGGAATTTCATCTGGGACGTTTCCTGCTTTTTCTGCAGTCGGGAGGTGACGTGGTCCTAAGCCTAGGCTCCTTAAAAGTTCATATTTCGGCCTTGTCTATTTTCTTTCAGAAACAATTGGCTTCACTCCATGAGATCCAGACGTTCTTGAAAGGTATTCTGCACATCCAACCTCCCTTTGTGCCTCCCATGGCACCATGGGATCTCAATTTGGTTCTGACATTCCTCCAATCGGACTGGTTTGAACCGTTACAGGAGGTAGACGCCAAGTGTCTTATATGGAAGTCCGTCACGCTGTTAGCCTTGGCTTCGGAAAAGGCGGATGTCGGAGCTGGGGGCGTTGTCTTTCAAGAGCCCCTACTTGATTTTCCATGAGGACAGAGCTGAACCCAGGACTCGTCAGCAATTCCTTCCTAAGGTGGTGTTGGCGGTTCACATCAACCGACCAATTGTGGTCCCGGTTGTTACTGACACCTTTGCTACTTCAAAGTCCTTGGACGTTGTAAGGGCTTTGAAGGTATATGTAAAGCGAACTGCTCATCACAGGAAATCGGACTCCCTGTTCGGTCGATATGATGCCAACAAGATTGGGTGTCCTGCTTCAAAGCAGTCAATTGCTCGCTGGATCAGGCTCGCTATCCAGCATGCTAATTCCACGGCAGGCTTGGCGATTCCAAAATCTGTACAGACCCACTCTACTAGGTCCGTGGGTTTCTCTTGGGCATCTGCCCAGGGTGTCTCGGCATTACAGCTCTGCCGAGCAGCTACTTGGTAGGGTTCAAACACGTTTGCTAAGTTTTACAAGTTCGATACCTTGGCCTCTAAAGACCTTCAGTTTGGTCAGTCAGTTCTGGAGGAGCCTCAGCACTCTCCCACCCGGTTTGGGAGCTTTGGTACTTCCCCATGGTACTAAATGGATTCCCAGTATCCCCTAGGACGTAAGAGAAAATAGGATTTTAATTACCTACCGGTAAATCCTTTTCTCATAGTCTGTAGGGGATACTGGGCGCCCGCCCGGTGCTTCGTTCTTCCTGCACGGTTACTTGTTTAACTACTGTTGTTTGGTTCAGCTGTTGCTGTTTTGGTTTTCAAGTTTGGTTAGCATGGCTTTCTTCTTGTTCTGGTTGTGCTGGTTTGAAATCTCACCACTTTCCTTATCTATATCCTTCTCTCAAAGTATGTCCATCGCCTCGGGCACAGTTTCCTAGACGGAGTCTGGTAGGAGGGGCATAGAGGGAGGAGCCAGCACATGTTATCAAACTTCTATAGTGCACATTGCTCCAAGTGGACCTGTCTATACCCCATGGTACTAAATGGATTCCCAGTATCCCCTACGGACTATGAGAAAAGGTTTTACCGGTAGGTAACTAAAATCCTATTTTTTCCAGATCTGCCTTGACTTTGACAATTCCCCTTTAACGTCCATTTGTTATTCACGTCTCTGACAGAGGAGACTCTGTGCTGCTTATAAAATCTTTTTATAACCTTTCATGCTTTATAACCGTTATCATTTATTTCCATGTCAGATACGCTAAGAAGGTTGTTGAGAGTAGACATAAAATCCGGAGAAACTGTTTATTCAGCTCTGCTACTGTTTCATTTGAGGTCTGATAAATCACTAAAGTTTGGGCGCGCCCTAAAAATATTTACAAAGTATGTGGAAGGGTGGCCAAAGCTTTGCACGTCCCATATATAGGGCTTGATTCAGAACTGCATGCAACACTGCTTTCCCAATAGATCTTGCAATTTTAGTCTGGGCCCATCCACCGATGCAGCAGGGCCCAGCAAAGGCCTTCAGCATGATGGCTGGTGAGGAATTCAGGCCCCACCAACCACAGCAGTGCTTATTGAAATGGTGCCATGAGCAATCCAATTACGGCTCTCCATGGGCCAAATACAAGATGGCCACGGTGAGCTGCATTATTGCCCCCCCCCCTCCCCCCCCCTGGTGTTGGCTTATATTATGCCGGCACAAGCAAGTTCAACGGTGAAGAGGGAAAAGTGAAGAGCTCCTTAAGACCATGGAAGCCAGAGAAGATGATGGAAGAGGTGCAGAAGACGATGAAAGCCCTGGGATAATGGCGGCCCACGTAAAATACCATAACCATGCCTCTACCAAGGTGAAGATAGAAGACAGAAGAAGTGTCAGCGATGTCACCGGAAGTCCTGGTGAAGTAGTGGCCTTTGCTAAAAAGCTTAAGCAAGCCATTACTCTGCAAGTGAAGACCAAAACCGCAGATGCTGAAAGTCCTGAGGTGGTGAAGATTGGCCCACCTGAGGTGAACACTGCCGGAAGCCTTGATACAGTGAGAGAGGTGAACACTACTTGAAAGGCCTTGGCTGTACTAAGAGAGGTGCAGCAGTAGACACAGGAGCTGGTAGGAGCCCAGTGGTAGGACACCATGGGCATAAGGCCCAAAACCCCAGGGACCACCCCCATTGATAAGCGGGAACTAGGCCCGAGGCACCTGCAGGCACTAGGCCCGAGCCCCTGTGCAGGTCCCATTGATAGGCACTAGGTCAGAGGCACCTTCCGGCACTAGGCCAAAGCCACCTGTGGGCACTAAGCCTGAGTCATATTGGGCATTAGGCCCTAGTCATTGCGTAAGTGTGAGATTGTATCATTTGGGAGTATAGTATCAGTTTGTTAGGAGATGCACTACACTCAGCCTGTGGTTATTGTTGGTGGTTCACCAGGTCATTTAGTACTGTAAGGCCCTGGTATGTATGCTGTAGTCAGAGTGTTGAGGGCGGCAGTGTAGTACAGTATTGTGGGGGGCCTGTTCCTTTGTTATTATTTGCAGGTACCGAGGTCCTGACCAACCATCTAGCAAGCTGATGATGACAGTACCCTCGATGAGCGTCATCTGTGTCCTGTTTGCCTTTCCTTTGTCAGGCAATTTGAATAAGTGCATCCTGGCTTTTATCCTGAGACCAAAAGTGCCAATGATGACCACCAAGTGAACCCAGTGGATGTCATGTAGCCTTAGCTCATCTGTTTTTCTTTGCAGGGTTTGGAAATCAGGATTTTGTCTCCTGCTCCATATCCATGTCCAACCTGTGTTCCAGGACCGTCACTCATTGGCGGCTTGAAGGTGCGAGTGAGCGGAGCAATATAAGCGCCTGACAACACATGCGCGGCAGGAGGTTTGCATCATGGCCCATGAACCTCCCACAGCTGTGCCGTAGCCTGTATACGCAACGTAGATCAACTATGGATGATTCAGAGTCTTAAGCGTGTCAGCTTCCCCTCCACTTGTGTACTCGGGGGACAACTGAGCGTTTCAACTCACGATACGTGTTCTGTAGTCGCAGTTGTGGGCTTATCAGAGTGGAAGCATAAGCAGAGATCCATCTGATTCCATGTATCGGGCTGGTGTAAAGGTGCGGCGCTGATAGTGATGACAGCTACTTTCATGGGTGGCCGATGGGGGCGGTACAGCCGCATAGATCTGTGCAGCTCTGATTGGTGAAGAGCCACATCCATTTCTGAGCACACAATTCACCCAAAATAGTGCAGAACTCTGAATCTGGAGCCGTGGTGTTTTGTCTATCTATTAATCGTCCTGACAGGCGCCTGTTAGAAAATTGTCATTAGCACCTAATTAACTCAATTCTAACGCTCTTAAAGTGATCATTGACCTTCATTAGGACGTACAAAGAGAGAAATCGTAGGTTTTACCGCCCATTTCAGCAGAAAATCTGAAGCAAAAAAGAGAAAACAGGGACATGAGTATAAGTTTGGGCGCAGTGTGCCTGAGGGGCCACCCTGGACAAACCTACACATTTCCGCAAAATATCCACAACCTTTGTCATTTTCATTCATAAAATTAGCAAAATAAACAATTAATAGATGAAAATAAAAGGAAAAACGAACCTTCTAAAGTCGGAGGAGTTTGGGCGCAGTGTCCCTGAGAGGCCACCCTGGACAAACCTACATATTCGAACAGCACCTAGAGATAGGAAGGTACTAGGAGGGACAGGCCGCTGGACCCCTTGGGGCGGAGAGGGGAGCGAGAACAGCTTTACAGCGCCTGTCAGGCCAGCTGCGCCTGACTGAGGGTTAATTGGACGCTACTCCAAAGGCACATGAAACTCCGGGGGTTCTGAAGCTGCGGATGCTGGGTAGAAAGCAAACACCGACAGCGCATGCTCTGTACCATAAAGAGCGGTCGGACTGATCCGTTTGGGTGCCCATTGCCAGACCAGAGCCTTGGCCTATACCCATAGGGAAATTTACTAAGCTCACGATTTTGACCGAGATGGTGTTATTTCTTCAGTGTCATCTCGGGAATTTACTAAACTCAAATCACGGCAGTGATGAGGGCATTCGTATTTTTTTGGAACTCAAAGAAAAAAATTACGAATGAATACACCATCGGTCAAATACGCCTGTTATTTGGTAGAACTCGGTAATTTACTAAAAAGTGTAATTCACAAACACTGCCGGCAATAGCCAAACACTGCCGTGAAAAAATACAAATCGTAAAAAAGTGCTAAAATAAAACAGACCTGCTTTTTTTTACCGTGTTTTGATAGGTATGCACGGATCCATGAGATCCGTGCATGTTTATCAGTGGGAAGGGGTGGGAAAGTGTTTAATTTGTGGGGGAAAAATGCGTAGGGTCCCCCCTCCTAAGTAAAACCAGCCTCGGGCTCTTTGAGCCGGTCCTGGTTGAAAAAATATGGGGGGAAAAATGACAGGGGTTCCCCCATATTTAATCAACCAGCACCGGGCTCTGCGCCTGGTCCTGGTTCCAAAAATACGGGGGACAAAAAGCATAGGGGTCCCCCGTATTTTTGAAACCAGCACCGGGCTCCACTAGCCAGGTACATAATGCCACAGCCGGGGGACACTTTTATATTGGTCCCTGCAGCCCTGGCATTACATACCCAACTAGTCACCCCTGGCCGGGGTACCCTGGAGGAGTGGGAACCCCTTAAATCAAGGGGTCCCCCCCCTCCAGCCACCCAAGGGCCAGGGGTGAAGCCCGAGGCTGTCCCCCCCCATCCAAGGGCGGCGGATGGGGGGCTGATAGCCTTTTTGTCAAAATGTGAATATTGTTTTTAGTAGCAGTACTACAAGTCCCAGCAAGCCTCCCCCACAAGCTGGTACTTGGAGAACCACAAGTACCAGCATGCGGAGGAAAACCAGGCCCGCTGGTACCTGTAGTACTACTACTAAAAAAATACCCCTATAAAAACAGGAGACACACACCTTGAAAGTAAACGTTTATTACATACATCCACACCTCCAAACATACATACTTACCTATGTTCACACGAGGGTCGGTCCTCTTCTCCATGTAGAATCCATGGGGTACCTGTGGGAAAAATTATACTCACATAATCCAGTGTAGATCGGTCCTCTTCTGTTCTTTTTGTAATCCACGTACTTTGCAAAATAAAAAAACGGACACCTGACCACGCACTGAAAGGGGCCCCATGTTTTCACATGGGACCCCTTTCCCCGATTGCCAGGAACCCCCCCCCCCTCCCTGACTTCTGTCTAAGAGGGTTCCTTCAGCCAATCAGGGAGTGCCACGTCGTGTCACCCTCCTGATTGGCTGTGTGCTCCTGTAGTGTCTGTCAGGCAGCACACGGCAGTGATACAATGTAGCGCCTATGCGCTCCATTGTAACCAATGGTGGGAACTTTGTGGTCAGCGGTGAGGTCACTTTCGGTCAACCGCTGACCACAAAGTTCCCACCATTGGCAGTTGGGCAAAACCATGTGCACTGCAGGGGAGGCAGATATAACATGTGCAGATAGAGTTAGATTTGGGTGTGGTGAGTTCAATCTGCAATCTAAATTGCAGTGTAAAAATAAAGTAGCCAGTATTTACCCTGCACAGAAACAAAATAACCCACCCAAATCTAACTCTCTCTGCACATGTTATATCTGCCTCCCCTGCAGTGCACATGGTTTTGCCCAACTGCTAAAAAAATTCCTGCTGCGATCAACTTGGAATTACCCCCCATGTGCACTGCAGGTGGGGCAGATGTAACATGTGCAGAGAAACTTCGATTTGGGTGGGGTGTGTTCAAACTGAAATCTAAATTGCAGTGTAAAAATAAAGCAGCCAGTATTTACCCTGCACAGAAACAAAATAACCCACTCAAATCTAACTCTCTCTGCAAATGTTATATCTGCCCCCCCCTCCCCCCTGCAGTGCACATGGTTTTGCCCAACTGCTAAAAAATGTCCTGCTGCGATCAACTTGGAATTACCCCTCATGGTTTTACCCAACTGCTAACAAACTTGCTGCTGCGATCAACTCTGAATTAGGCCCATAATGAGGAGTTTTTTTTTAAACGGGTAATCATTTACACGGCGCTGTTTTGCCTTGTACACGATTGCCCCTTTAAAGAAAACATCCGGCCCCCAGAGTGTACATATAGGGAGGGGGGGGGGGGTATCCTATTAGCCGTGATAGTGCAATCTATGTTCACAGCTACCTCCCGGAAAATGGGGTTATCACACCCTGCGCGCTCCTGTTTATCGCACATATCCAATTACAAAACGGCGATAACGGGATTTGCACGATAATTCTAGCCGGCAAAACCAGAGATAAGTATAGGAGAAAATGGGGAAATCTGCCTGTACGCCCCAAAAAGCAAGACTTTTATAGGAAAACATTATAGAATTATTGGTTATAATAAAACTATTTGATGTAACTAAATTAGGTCAAATGGCTGTTATATGCATTTTACATTTTATTTTTTTGAAATGATAGCAATTTTTTTCAGCAAAATTAAGTGCTCTTATTAAATTTGGGGTGCATAAAAATGGGTATAAGTAAATATTTGGATTATTTAGGGGACGTTAAAAAAAAAGTGGAAACGGACGATTACTCCCACCTGCGAGCCTAAAAACACTTGTCCCACTCATAACGCACCCAAATATACCTGTCCCATACTCTTACACCTTGTACCCCAATTTCCATCACTTTGCATTTTTTTACCCCAAAAATTCTTAGCTAATTAAAAATAATTAAAACGTATAAGTGCCTAATTAGTCATTCAGGGGGGTGTCCCAGCGGTTCTGAGCAAAACCCCAACATTTTTAGCTTAAAATGGGGATTTTGCACTACTTACCGCCAGCTCTGAGGTGGTGAAGAAAAATCCGCCATAAACCCCATAAAGATTTATTGCCGGTAATAAGATACCGAATGATGGAATTTGCGAGAATTTATCGTGAAAACGCGTTATGGCAGCTAATAGGATAGCCCACTCAGTGTAATGTTGTTGATTCAGAACAATTCCCCCCCCCCACGTACATGCAATATTGTAACATAACAGCATATCATCCAATACTAACCAATGTCCCGTTGTAGATCCAATCTGTTCCAAGCTTGCCTAACATTGGACGAAGCCGTAACAGACCAACATAGTGTGAACCGTATAAGGATCCTTTAATTGACATAAAAATACATAACAATGGCTGCTGACAGGACATTATAATCAAGAAGGCTTGTCTGAATAGAAGAGAATATCCGATAGGTTGATCGATTTACTGACATCAGTATCAAAATCACCAACATGAGCCAATGTTGGAGGCTATGAGTAAAGATCCATACGGGCATGGAAGTGGCATTTACAAACAGCCTATTGTGTGCCGCTGCAGATGGTGTGACCAGTGACGTGCCGGTGTGACCAGTACTGTGAGGGGGATTACCCACAGGGGGTGTGGGTAGCACCGTGGAGAGGTCATAGCTGGTTGCTATCTTCAACCACTTCAATATACCTCTCCTCTTTGCTTATATATACTGTACATAGGGGGTCATTCCGAGTTGATCGCTAGCTGCATTCGTTCGCAGTGCAGCGATGAGGCAAAAAAAGGCACTTCTGCGCATGCGTATGCGGCGCAATGTACACGCGCGACGTACTATTACAACGAACAAAGTAGTGTCACACAGGGTCTAGCGAAGCTTTTCACTCGCACTGCTGGCTGCAGAGTGATTGACATGAAGTGGGCGTTTCTGGGTGTCAACTGACCGTTTTCAGGGAGTGTTTGAAAAAACGCAGGCGTGCCAGGGAAAACGCAGGCGTGGTTGGGCGAACGCAGGGCCTGTTTGTGACATCAAATCTGGAACTGAACAGTCTGAAGTGAGCGCAAGCGCTGAGTATGTATTGAGCTACTCTAAAACTGCACAGAAAAACTTTGCCGCCGCTCTGATATCCTTTTCATTCGCACTTCTGCTAAGCTAAAATACACTCCCAGTGGGCGGCGGCATAAAGTTTGCACGGCTGCTAAAAACTGCTAGCGAGCGAACAACTCGGAATGACCACCATAGAGAGAGAGAGAAAATGCAGCATGCAGCTGCACACACCTCAGCAATATAAGGAGGGAGCTCGGTTATAAGGCATTAATAGCATATTGTATCTGCAGCTCCACAAGGGCAAGCAGAGGCCAGCACACCAATGCAGTTCCAAAAGTCTCACAGCACAGAGCCATAGCTGTAACTTATCAGAAGCGGCATGAAGCAGCAAGTTCCGGTGTGTGCCTATGTGCAGAAAAACAAGTTATGACATTGGCCCTAATTCAGACCTGATTGCAGCAGCAAATTTGTTAGCTAATGGGCAAAACCATGGGGGTCATTTGGGCGGAAACTGACCGTTTTCTGGGAGTGTGCGGAAAAACGCAGGCGTGCCAGGATAAAACGCGGGAGTGTCTGGAGAAACGGGGGAGTGGCTGGCCGAACGCAGAGCGTGTTTGTGACGTCAAAACAGGAACGAAAGGGGCTGAGGTGATCGCAGTGTAGGAGTAGGTCTCGAGCTACTCAGAAACTGCTAAGAATTATTTATTCGCAATTCTGCTAATCTTTCGTTCGCTATTCTGCTAAGCTAAGATACACTCCCAGAGGGCGGCGGCCTAGCGTGTACAATGCTGCTAAGAGCAGCTAGCGAGCGAACAACTCGGAATGAGGGCCATAGTTTTGCCGATTAGCTAACAAATTTGCTGCTGCGATCAGATCTGAATTAGGCCCAAAGGCAATAGCAACAGCTCTTGGTGTTAAGCAGCTGTATTTAAACATCGGATGGCCAACGCTTCCCCAGCATTCGATTGTGGCTGTCATTAGAAAGCCACCATTGAATGGTGAAACCAGTAGCACTGATAGAAAGACATTGATGGTGATAAAACATCAGCCATCGATGTCCATCGCCAATCTGTACGTGCAATGAATCCGGGCTCAGGGTGTCTCAGGCCGCTGTGAGGAGACAGACGGGTTATGTGCTGATGTTTCACACTCTCCTGCAGACGTGATTTACTGCTATTTACTTGCTGCACCGGCATTTATGTAGTGAAATCGCTGTGTTTATACCGCTGTCCTCCGGCAGAAGAGCTTTTCCTTGCAGGGCAATTGCATTTAGTTAAAGGGATGCGGTCAATTTACAATCAAAATCCCAGCGGTTAAAATAACGACAACCATTGACCGTCGATCAAAATCCCGACAAGGTCAAAATACCGACATTTAAAATACAGACAAGGTCAAAATACCAACATGAGTTTTTCATGATTTTTTCATTGAAACCGAAGTGTTTATAGTTTACCATCCCAGTGGGGACGCGGTACACTTATATGGGTGTACATGCCAACATATGTCGTCATGCACACACAAAAAAACCAATGAAAAACTTGTGTCGACTTTTTTGCCTGTCGACATTTTAAATTATGGAATTTTGACCTTGTTGGTATTTTAAATGTCGGTATTTTGACCATGTCGGTACACTTATACGGTGTCCATGCCGACCAATATCAACTTGCACACAAAAAAATTGAAAAACTTGTGTCGTCATTTTGACATTGTCAACATTTTAAATGTCGGTGTTTTGACCTTGTCTGTATTTTAAATATCGGTATTTTGACCTTGCCGGGATTTTGACCATCGGTCAGTTGTTGTCTGTATTTTGACCATCGATTACTGCTGACTATCAATGGGGTGCATAGGACTACAGCTCCAGGCCTACACATAAAAATAGGCCCATAACCATGAGAGGATAAACATGATCACGTGGCCAATCACAAGTATTACAGTTGTATTTCTATTTTCTCACAAAAAGACTCAATGTTTCTACATTTTATGTATGAAGGGAGACTTTGGGGATGATAATGTAGACACACCCACATGGCAATGGCCACACCCACACACCACTGGCCACACCCACACACCACTGGCCACACCTCCTCCCCATCTCGCAACAGGCCCATGATCATTACATGCTTATTTAATGAGACTTGTGGGCAGGGCCGTCGTGAGCGGCTCCGGGCTCCGGAGAGTGGCCAATCCGGAGGTGTGGCCACGGGTGTGATATAGAACATCTGTGGTACCCTGCCTTTGGGGTACCCCTAATGTAATTATTTGAGCCACCATGGACACCAGAGCAGCCTACTGAGGCGCCCTCAGGGAAGAGACTGCGGGGGTTAATCTCCTCATCCCGGTTGCTAGGCAACCACAGCGCCGGGGGGAAACTAGGATGGCTCTGGGACCCAGAGACAACTGACCCTGTCCCTGCAGAGCGGGAAAGCCTGAGAGTCGCCTGATTGGAGGGCGAGACACGGCAAAGAGAGGAGGAGGGGGTCTTTTAAAAGAAGAGTTGCCGCGCTACCAGGTGAAGTGGGACAGACCTGCGTGAGGAGAAGCCACTGTGGAGAGCGGTAGCAAGACGCTGTGAGGGAGGTGACCCATCCGAGAGCCCTGCGCTGCCACACGCCGCCCGCTGCACTGACGGAGAGGAGGACCGCTTTTGTGCCGGGAGCCGCCAGCCGCCGCCGGGGAGAGTCACTGCTGAAAGGCGCAGACGGGAGCGCTGTGCTGCAGGAGTGCGGGAGAGACGCGACGGGGACCAGCGCTGTCAGGAGCCGCCGCTGCCGCTAGAGGAGAAGGAGACGGGGGTGACGAGCGCGGCGGGGAGCCGCTGCATGGAAAGAGAACGGAGTCGTGGAGCAGGGAGGCAGCGTGCGGGGACGTAACAGCAGGTACCCTCACCTATCCCCACTCTAATAGACTGATACACCAGAGAGGCTGCTGCATTCCTTACCCTAAAGTACCCTCACAATCTGTATTATAACTGGGGAAGTCCGGATCAATGAGGCTGCTGGGACACACATTCTGAAGGGCCACTTAGCTGCTCAGGGAAAGGTGAACCACCTCTGCCCCTTGTCATAGGAGCCGGGGTCCCCTCAGGAACGACGCAGAGGAGCAGGGGTTTCCCCACAGTGTCAGGCATCACTACGCAGCAGACAGGAGAGGCTACAGCAAGGAGCCCTGCCGGGCGGACGCTGCAGCCGCAAGCTTAGAGCCACCTGCCTGTCTAAGACTCGGGGTAAACCAGGGGAATACCCCACGTACTGAGACCCAAGCCGGCTAAGCCCTCATTCCCCGCCCATGGGCCCTAATAAGGTCAAGGACTCCCGGCATACCCAGCACAAATAGTGCCGTAGCAAACACCAGGACCAATTAAAAGGGAGACCAAACAGGGACATAATAACCCGGTCAGTACTCGCCCACAGTGTTGGTTTTGTTTGACTCATGCCAGCTACCACTCTGGGTATATACAACTGACCCCTATATAAAAGGTGACTGGTGGTTCATTTAAACGTATATCGATGGACTTCTCCGGATTGTGTATCATGTTATGGTTTTATTTCATTCTGAGTTCTAAAGAGCACTGACGCTCATTATGCAAATGATATGTGATAATACCTTTGCTCATTATGCAAATGATATGTGATAATACCTATGCCCATTATGCGAATGATATGTGATAACGCCTATGCTCATTATGCAAATGTTATGCGAAGTGCCGCAGTGCGCCTTCTGAAGTACAATTGACGCGCTAGCCGACACGCGAGTTAATTGAAAGGTGGTTGTCCTTTTTGCTTAAATAAACGTGTTGTTACCGCCCATTTGCCTTCCTTTTATGGGTGGGGTCCTCCTGGGGGTGATCATTCTTCTGCCACAGGCTCCCAAAGAAGAAGTCGGGAGAAGTCTTAGAGCCGCAGGCGTCGATTGAAGAAAGCAGGTACGATTGCACTCGCTCACACAGGGGAGCTACTACACATCTACAGTGTCTAGTTAGACAGTCAATAGGTCAACCCCATATGGTCGACGTGCATTATGTCGACGGGTACAAAAGGTGAAAGGTTGACAGGTACACCGTTTGTGTATCGACCATCGTCACGTCGACCTTTTGCACCTGCTGACCTAATGCATGTCATCCTAGCCACAGTAGACCTATCATCTAGATATCTGGCCACAGCCCCTATTAATAAATGTTATAAAATGGTATACATGCTGTAGAGCGGGGCACCGGCAGCCAACCTCCTCCGTCCCGGCATCCTGACTGGCCAAATCCCGACAGGTGACCGCAAGTCAACTAACCCTGCTCCTACCCCTATCCCTCTCCTCCCGCAACCTAAACCTAACCCTCCCCAGCATACTTACGTTCGGGATTCTGGCTGTTGGGATTCCGGCGTCGGCATTCTGACAGCTGTCAGGATTGTGGCGCCGGTACGTCGGGATACCGACTACATCCCGCTCATAGAACCCCTTTCAGCTCAGATTTGATGCATCCTCGCATCCAGGACCACAGTGGAGCAGCTATCACGCCGCGTATATTTGTTTCCTCTGTCACAACAACGTTCCCGTCTCACGCCTCAAGACGTAGAGCAGATGCTAAGGGGTAATGAAAGGTACGTTTGGTAAGCCTCATTTTCTTCATCTGACTTTAAGGACCATAAGAATTCAGCGTGCCAAGTCTTGCTTAGATATAGCAGCTCATAAAATCACTCCTGGCTTGCGTTATCATTGCCTAAGTGTCTACAACAAATCTGGAAAAGAAAACAGGTTGAGTCTCCCATATCCAAAATGTGGAAATATGGAATATTTTTGAGCGAGACTGAAATAGCGGCACATTTACTTTCTGATGGTTCAGTGCATGCAGACTGTTTAGTGCACAAGATTATTACAAATATTGTATAAAATTGCCTTCAGACTACGGGGGTTATTCAGAGTTGTTAGTAAACCAAAAATGTTAGCAATTGGGCAAAACCATGTGCACTGCGGGGGGGGGGGGGGGGTTGGGGGGGTTGCAGATGTAACATGTGCAGAGAGAGTTAGATTTTGGTGGGTTATATTGTTTCTGTGCAGGGCAAATACTGTCCGCTTTATCATTACACTGCAATTTAGATGTCTGTTTGAACACACCCCACCCAAATCTACCTCTCTCTCTGCACATGTTACACCTGCCCGGGGACGGACTGCCCATCTGGCACAGAAGGGCTGGTGGGCAGGTCTGGTCACACAGATAACCGGGAAGGCCACGCGCAGCTCAGCTCCTGGCTCTCTTTGAAATATGGTGGCGTTCCGCGGGTCCACGCCCCCTGACTCGCAACACGCCCCCGTGCACCATTTCTGCGCACCTCAGCCGCCCGCCCATTGTTTGAAATTCAATAAAACTTGGAGCGTGCCATGAGTCCACGCTCCCTGACTCGTGGCACGCCCCCGTGCTCCATGCCCATGCGACCCCCCCCTGCCGTGCACGTGCCCCCCGTGCCTTCAGCACATGCGCGTTCACGGATTCCAGGGCCGATTTGTGGCCCCAGTCCGTCCTTGCATCTGCCCCATCTGCAGTGCAACCAGAGGCGTGCGCAGCTAATTTTATTAGGGGGTGCACCGCAGGAGGGGCGTGTCTGGCACTATGTTACATTCTAGCAGTAAAATCACATGGCTTAATCTAATTTCTCCCTAGTTCTCCCTAGTTCCTAATAATAAAGTAGATATAATACACCCCAGAGAAATAAAATGAAATATAATGGTGCGACCACCGGCCGGTACTGACTGTCCGCTATGGCATAATCCTGAGTGCTAGCTGCCGCTGCAGCCTATCGCTGCTTACACTTCCCCAACCTATCCCTGACCCAGTGGCGGAACTAGAGAGTGGTGGGCATAGGTGCATATGCATTCTCCTCCCCACCCCCCACCCCTTGCACACACACCACGCCCCTAAGCACCTACACCCTAATCTTGAGTGGGACATTCTGAGAAGTACAGGAGATTTAGGGGGCCGAACATTTGAGTTTAAATATAACAAAAGTAACGTTTAAAATATACACATATGCCATCACACTCCTCCTCTGCAGGACATCAGCATTTGTCATACATGTCCCCATGCTCACCAGCTACTGACAGTAGTGCCCATATTTCACATTGTGCCACACGGTATGAGCCAAATTCACATTATGTCACACCGTATGAGCCGAAAAAACATTATGCCACAAGGTATGAGCCAAAATATATATTATGCCACACAGTATCAGCCGAAATTCACATTATGCCACGTTGAGCCGAACATTCACATTATGCCCAGCGCCGGCCCTAATCAATTTAATTAGCATGTCACTAGCTCCGAACGCCTTTGCCTGATTGACAGGCAGAGGCGGTCGTGGGGCAGAAGGGGGCATGCCAATGGGGGAGAGGCGTAGTTGTACAGGCAGGGAGCTACTTGCCAGGTACAAAAGCATCACCGCCGTGCGATGTTCTGTACCTGTGCGGGGGGGGGGGGGGCAGGGCCTGTGCAGGGCGGTCCCCCCGAATGTCAGAGTAAATGATCGTAGCTGTGCTACATTTTGCACATCTACGATCAACTCTGAATTACCCCCAGTGTTCCTCCTGCTCCTCATAGATCATGTATGCTGCAGCAGACATAGAACAGAGGGGTGGGGTCAGAACTTTGGGGCCCCTGAGCCTCAGAACATGGCTGTACTCTTCACATCTGCATGTTGCCGGGCCTGCTAATACCATACCTCCCAACTGTCCCGATTTTCGCGGGACAGTCCCGTTTTTTGGGGACTGTCCCGCTGTCCCACCCGCGGGCCGCAGTGTCCCGCGGTGGGGGGGGGGGGGGGCAGTTGGGAGGCTCCTGCACGCGCTGCTCTGCTTAGCAGAGCAGCGATGAATAGACATCTATTCAGTCCAGACAGAGGGAGAGAGGGCATGCCAGCAGCTCACGGAGCGCTGGGCATGCCCCCTCAATGACGAAATCGGGGGCGTGGCTCGCGATCGCGGGTCCTCCCGTGAGGCCACGCCCCCTTTTCCATAGGCCACGCCCCTTTTTCGGGAGCGCATGTCAGGATCCTGAAAAAAGAATTGGAGTAAAAATTCTGAAACATTGACCACATACCGGGATCCTGTGCTCATTTGCTAGACGTATGAGTGGTGTGTGTGTGTGTGTGTGTGTGTGTGTGTGTGTGTGTGTGTGTGTGTGTGTGTGTGTGTGTGTGTGTGTGTGTGTGTGTGTGTGTGTGTGTGTGTGTGTGTGTGTGTGTGTGTGTGTGTGTGTGTGTGTGTGTGTGTGTATATATCTATATATATTTCATTGTGGTATGCAAATTTTACAAAATATGTAAAAATCCGATATCCAAAATATTTTTGGTCACAAGCATTGTAAATATTGGAGAATCAACCTGAAACATCCTGTATTCCAGATGAATGTATAAATATCTAGCTGGATAATTATAAGGATGAGATGATATAATGTACACATATCACCATAATCTAGTACGTCCAAGCCCTATAATACAGGAGGTGTTAAATGGAAGGTCCATGCCCCCTATAGGGCATAAGTGATATTACACCGATATAAAGAAATATATTTAAAGTGCTCACCGAAAACTGGGGGTAATTCTGAGTTGATCGCAGCACCAAGTTTGTTAGCAATTGGGCAAAACCATGTGCACTGCAGGGGGGGGCAGATGTAACATGTGTAGAGAGAGTTAGAGTTGGGTGGTTTATTTTGTTTCTGTGCAGGGTAAATACTGGCTGCTTTATTTTTACACTGCAATTTAGATTTCAGTTTGAATACACCACACCCAAATCTAACTCTCTCTGCACATGTTATATCTTCCCCCCCTGCAGTGCACATGGTTTTGCCCAACTGCTAACAAATTTACTGCTGCGATCAACTCAGAATTAGGCCCCCTGTTCTATAAGTTCTCCATAATTAAAGGTGAATAAAATTAAAATAAATTGCATTATGACAAAGACAGCACTTTAATATTAATAATACTTCTAGTGTCATCTGAACTGACTATAACTGGTGTTTCTGTATAGAAAATCAGTGTCTATTATAGCTGTAAATAAAGGACGGTCTCTTTGGGATAATATTTTGTGTTGGAGTTTATAGACTTCTTTATCAGTATGGCCTCATCTATAATACTCAGCAGGGCAGCTCTTTCCTATAAACTCCCTTAATTTCCGGTGATTGCTGTATACAGGTCCTTTACTGCAGAACTATAAACTAGATGAACAGGAAATGAATGAAGAAGAAAGAATTGCCGGCCGAGTATTATAGATGAGGCCGTACTGATAAAGAGGTCTATAAACTAGAAGCACATTTATTTATCGAGAACACCCGGCTTGTGGAAAGCGCGATCCCTGTGAGAGTCGATCAGTAAATGTTATTATCGCCGCAGATGCGGGGTGCGTCTAATATAGCAGATTCCCAGCTTTTACCCCTACCCACTGCAGGTTACATAACAAATCAGGAGATTTATTATCTTCAATAGTAAAAAGTACATTTAATAAAATAAGAGTGTGGCTACAATATGTCGGTAAAATATCACGATCACTCAGTGTTGCTCCGAGCGTGTCGGAGGTTCTGATAAACTGTCTACTTCCTCTCACTGGAAATAGTTACATCCGTGCAATTGAGGATCGTCGAGAAGATGACGTCATATTAAAGTGGGTATTTATTAAGCGTGGAGAGGGATAATGCACTAAACAATCAGCTTCTAACTCTCCTTTACAGGCTGTGTTTGAAAAATGACAATTAGGAGCTGACTGGTTAGTGCTTTATCTCTCCATTCCTTGATAAATACCACCCTAAGAAACAGGAGCATCTCTAGAGAGGAGAAGACCCATGTGCAGACTCCGTGTGTGGGCCCCTCCTCTCCCGTAGCCGCTGCGCCATTTTTTTTGAGTCCTGCGCATGCGCTGTATACTCTGGCACTGTGCCAGAGTCTCTAGTGGTCAGTGCGCTAGCAGCGGCGCAACGGCTACGGGAGAGGAGGGGCCCACACACAGTCAGCGATGGACTCCGGAATGGTAAGTATAGGAGAAATGGGTGCAGTGAGTGCGGTGTACAGAAATGTCAGTGTTATAGTCACTTCAGATGGTACTAGATGATTTGTTTATATTAAAGTGCTGTCTTCGTAATAATAAAAACTTATTTTCCTTTTGAGTCATCTCAAAAATGTGCTTTTGATGAGTACTTTACATAACTATTCTTTTGCAGTGAAAATAGTTCTTATGGGCCAATTAAATTCTGAGTGACGTGCGGGCGGATGCGATGTGTGGTTGTGCACATTAATTGGGATTACAAAACAGCAATATAACTCATTTCTTCTGTGCACCCCTAGGGGGGTGCTAGGCGAAATGAACAATGCTGAAATGAACAATGCTGCTGCCACAACGTGCCTCTGATATGAGCGTTCTGATAACAAGTTACTAACATCACTCGAAATTGAATCAGCCTCTAAAAAGCTTTTTTCACTGCAAAATAATAAAGTTATAAAGAACCAGGTTGTTTTGGGCAACTACTCCACTCTATCCCTCTCCAAGGTATAATACATCACCCCCTAGAGAGACATAAAGGGGTTGAAATTGAAAAGCGCATGCAAATATAGAGCAAGTACAGTCAGGGAATGCAACCAAGGTCAGTGGCAAAAGCAGGATTTCGGGGGAGGGGGGGGTTCCAAATGCAATCTACAGTACCCCGCTTTGCAGAACATTGGAGCGTATGTGGGAGTTTGAAGCGGTAGAAGACCCTGGACATTAATGTACACAGTGGTCTTTTTATACACTGGATACTGTATTGAATACAGTATTAATATTTAACACTATAGATGGTCTATAGTATAGGCTGTGTCATACATTTAACTAATAGAAATAAAATAACTGGTCAGGAAAATGTTAACCATCCCATAATGAATAAATTACACAAACATTAGAGAACTAGTAGGAAACAGAACCGCATTGTCTAAGCACACGTTCTCCCACCTCATGGTTAGGCTCCTGTCTCTTCTTCCAGGCAGCTGCTCTCTAGTGATTGAGATCCACACACACAGCAAATGGTATAAGGAGCGGCAACCACTGCGCATGTGCAGCAGCCATGCACTGTCCCTTCTGCATGTTGTGGCAGCAGCTGTGGTAATCGTAATATACTATTGCTATTGTCATACTGGCCAAGAGGAGGGGGGTTTCCGGGCAACTGGAACCCTCCTTCCTTCCTGGTCACTGGATTATACTGTCAGGAGGTGTATACCTTACTAGAGTTCTATCCTTGTTCTATCGCTGAGGACGATGATTATAATTGGCAGCTGTTTCTTATTGGCTGATTGTGTCTGGAGGCTCTGTACATATGTAACAAGTGTGGCTGGTATATTATATGAATTTGGGGCCATCTGTTACTCTATTGATATTTGCATTAGAGCAGCTAAGATGAATCCCATTTGATTTTTATAAGGGACGACAGATGTTTATACTCAATTTACTTTAATATGCAAAGTTAATGAGCTTGCCGCATTCACTGACCAAACACTCCCGCGTACCAGCTGATTCAGTGTCTCCTATTTAAGACCAAGAGAGATGTATCAAAGCTTGGAGAAAGATAAAGTTGCAAGAGATTGGGGGAGATGTACTAAGCAGTGATAAAAGTGGAGAAGTGAGTCAGTGGAGAAGTTGCCCATGGCAACCAATCAGCATTGACGTAACATTTATAATTTGCATACTATAAAAGTCTACAGAGCAGCTGACTGGTTGCCATGGGCAACTTCTCCACTGAACTTTTACCACTGCTTAGTACATGTCCTCTACAGTACCAATTAATCTGATCCTATCATTTTTCAAACGCAGCCTGTAAACTGGCATTCAGAAGCTGATTGGTTGGTACTTTATCTCTCTAAAAGGTTTGATGCATTTCCCCCCATGCCTTTGATTCGTATCTCAGTATGTTATGTTAAGCATGAAGACCTCATGTCCTCCTCTGGCCAATGCCCTACTATCACTTCAGTCACCTCTATTACACCTGTGTCTCCACAGTCCACACCGACTGTCAGGGACTACGCACACACAAACCAACAAGGCCCCTACTACACTCAGAGGGGGGAGGAGAGAATCGTGGATCTATAAGGAGGGGGCGTGGCCAATATGATGTGACTGACGTGAAGAGTGAGTTCCCATCCCCAGAGTGGTCGCCCTAATCTCCTCTCCTGAAGCGGAGAAAGATAAGTATGGTTCAATATGGCTGCCGCGCCTGGTACGCTTGTGAGTAGGAAAAACAACAAATGGGGCGGGATGTAATGGCTTGCGAGACGGCCGGAGCTCTGAGACTCTGGCTGAACTCGTACGTTTTTTTTAAAGCAGCAAATGTTTACAAGGCAAAACCAACCAGATTTTGCCTTGTAAATGTTTGCTGCTATAAAATAATGTACAAGTTCAGCCAGAGGGGGAGATGTACTAAGCCTGAAAAGTGATAAATATCACTGTGATAAAGCACCATCCAATCGGCTCCTAACTGCCATGTCACAGGCTGTGTTTGAAAAATGACAGTTAGGAGCCGATTGGCTGGTGCTTTATCACAGTGATATTTATCACTTTTCAAGCTTAGTACATCTGGCCCATTTTTAGTAATAAAATTGCATTTCCTAGACTTGTAATGGGAAATGTGATCTGCCCGAATTTACTAATGTTGAATAGTAAAGAAATACCGGAGGGAGCCCTGCGATAATAACACTATCTTCAGATAGCATTATCAGTGCTTCCTCTGGTTCCTGGACTCCTTCTCTACTCTGCCTGACATCTGACGGACCCAGTACATGTGATCAGCCTAGTGCATCTAAATAGACCACAGGCTGATGACACAGGTGGAGGATAGAAAATAAATAAAATAAATCTCGCCTGCAGGGACCGGTGATTGGTGACCCGATCAGCTGATGTGTATGGTCAGCTGAGAGGCTGTGAAAGTGCTGACAGGCACCCCAGCTTACTGCACACATCAGCTGAGGAGGTCACCGGTCAGCAGCAGTCTGGTGGATATGTATCATTGTATTTCTTTTTTACACCAGGGATAGGAGAGGAGGCCGTGCAGCAGCAGGTGGGCTAGGGCAGAGCCAGAGCATGCAGAGTGGGCAGCGGGGACAGGTAGCCAGGCTGCAGTGGAAATAGAGCTGGGCAGCAGTAGGTGCTTGGGGGGGACGGGGGTATGGGGGGACGGGGGGGGGGGAGGGTGCAGCAGGGGTAGGTAGTGGGGCTGTTCTACAGGTGGGGTAGCGGAGAAAAATACAGTGATAATTGTGCTGAAGGGATTCACCGGAACAGAGGGGGTAATTCTGAGTTGATCGCAGCAGGAAATTTTTTAGCAGTTGGGCAAAACCATGTGCACTGCAGGGGAGGCAGATATAACATGTGCAGAGAGCGTTAGATTTGGGTGGGTTATTTTGTTTCTGTGCAGGGTAAATTCTGGCTGCTTTATTTTTACACTGCAAATTAGATTGCAGATTGAACACACCACACCCAAATCTAACTCTCTCTGCACATGTTACATATGCCCCCCCCCCCCTGCAGTGCACATGGTTTTGCCCAATTGCTAACAGAATTCCTGCTGCGATCAACTTGGAATTACCTCCTGAGTCTGCAAGTGATTTTTGATACTTTTAAGTGATATTTCCTAATTTTGCAATGCGAATTTTAAATGCAGATTATGCTAAATACGTCTCTTTGAGTCCTTTTGAACACAAGTGCTATATAAACATTATTACTATTATTATTATTATTATTATTATTATATGTGTCTGTGCCTGTATTTATCTATATATGGAATTGGAAACCCCCAAAGCGCTGGATTTTTCCTATTCAACTGCATGCGAGAAAATGAGCCGCAGTCATTTCTATAGAAATGAACCGCTTTTTTTCTAGCAGCAGGTTAAATTTTTCCTAAAATCTGCCCATTTTTCTTAAAGCAGCAATCATTTAAAGGGCAAAACCAACCTGGTCGGTATTCTGACCACCGCATATCACGCCACAACCCCCAGCGCGCGTCTCTAACCCTGCTTTCACCAGTGGAAGGATGCAGCTGGGAAAGTTTCCCAGCATGTTTCAGATCTGATAAATGTGCCATAGATCCGTGACTTTATTTCTGAGCGACTGACAGATATTTTATATGTATTTTCCACATTTGGAATGCAAATTCCGCCGGCTGCCAAGGTCCTGGTGATACCGTAGTTAATAAATACCCATCCAGCTTCATAGAGAGCGGGGACGTGTGAATGTTTAATTAGGATTAGTGAGTGGCAGTGGTCGGAGGAGAGGAGGGGTTACTGTGTCTCCTATTGCGCTTTCCATCAGTCACATCCCGGGATCCCAGTGTTAGTCCAGCTTCTCCACCGGCTCACTTCTCCACTCTTTTCACTGATTCATACATCTCCCCGAGTGACCTGCTGACTCCTGATCACTGCTACAGATCAGTTACCCCGATCAGGGCGGGCGACACGGGCTCTGCGACTCCCGAGGACCATAAGATGATCGCTTAGAGGGACTAACACCCTGGACACATCTGCGGAATGGGGACTCTCGCCCTGGCAGCGATCTTAGCTGTGTCTTCCCCTGTAAGTATAGGACTCTCACATTAATAGAACACCACCGAGTAGCATCATCCTTCTTTATGTTCTACCAGGTTAGATTTCTACAAGAGCAGATGTTCTTCTCAGCAATGTTACAATCAAATGTTCATGTACACACTAGATAGATTTCTGTAAATAGGAAACGCAACATTTGTATTTAAAACATGTGTGACTCCAGATAGCGGAGGAGGGAGATGTGTCTGGAACTATTGTGTCCTTTACAGAACCATGGGGGTAATTCCAAGTTGATCGCAGCAGGAAACTTTTTAGCAGTTGGGCAAAACCATGTGAACTGCAGGGGGGGCAGATATAACATTTGCAGAGAGAGTTAGATTTGGGTGGGTTATTTTGTTTCTGTGCAGGGTAAATACTGTCTGCTTTGTTTTTACACTGCAATTTAGATTGCAGATTGAACTCACCCCACCCAAATCTAACTCTCTCTGCACATGTTATATCTGCCCCCCCTGCAGTGCACATGGTTTTGCCTAACTGCTAAAAAATTTCCTGCTGCGATCAACTTGGAATTACCCCCAATGTTACTCTGACAAATGATTGCGCTTGTTTTGCATATTATATCTATTGATCTGGTTTAAATCCTGTTACAACATATTTCTGTCTGTGGAAAGCTACGTACGATGTTACAGTATACCTTTATCACAAGCATGAATGTCACTAGTTATCTGGTATCTGTCACACTGTGAGCACTGTATCATATACTGTCACTTACTATGTAACTAATGTGCTGGGTGTATACTGGCTGCAGGAACAGGATGCTGGTGTGTGGGGTTGGGGGATGGATTTGGTCAAAGACGTGTGAGTGAGGGTCGTTGGTGAACATGCAGCGGCGGAGAGACGGGGTATTTGTATATGGACTGTGTGATGTACACAGTACTGAGGACAGAGGGGGTTATTCTGAGTTGATCGCTAGCAGCTTTTGTTCGCTGCGCAGCGATCAGGCAAAAAAACGGCACTCCTGCGCATGCGTATGCAGCGCATTGCGCACGCGCGTCGTACGATTACAACGAACGATGTAGTTTCACACAAGGTCTAGCGAAGCATTGCAGTCGCACTGCTGACCGCAGTGTGATTGAAAGGAAGAGGGCGTTTCTGGGTGTCAACTGACCGTTTTCAGGGAGTGTTCAAAAAATGCAGGCGTGCCAGGAAAAACGCAGGGCGTGTTCGTGACGTCAAATCAGGAACTGAATAGTCTGAAGCTACTCTGACACTGCACAAAAATATTTTGTAGCCGCTTTGCGATTCCTTCGTTCGCACTTCTGCTAAGCTAAAATACACTCCCCAGTGGGCAGCGGCATAGCGATTGCACGGCTGCTAAAAACTGCTAGCGAGCGAACAACTCTGAATGACCCCCCGAGAGTGTTGATGTACACAGCACTGGGGAGAGACAGTGTTGATGTACACAGTGCTGGGGAGAGAGAGTGTTGATGTACACAGTGCTGGGGGAGAGAGAGTGTTGATGTACACAGCGCTGGGGAGAGAGAGTGTTGATGTACACAGTACTGGGGAGAGAGAGTGATGATGTACACAGCGCTGGGGAGAGAGAGTGTTGATGTACACAGCACTGGGGAGAGACAGTGTTGATGTACATAGCGCTGGGGAGAGAGAGTGTTGATGTACACAGCGCTGGGGAGAGAGTGTTGATGTACACAGCGCTGGGGAGAGAGAGTGTTGATGTACACAGCGCTGGGGAGAGAAAGTGTTGATGTATACTGTGCTGGGGAGAGAGAGTTTTTATGTACACAGCGCTGGGGAGAGAGAGTGTTGATGTACACAGCGCTGGGGAGAGATAGTATTGATGTACACAGTGCTGGGGGAGAGAGAGTGTTGATGTACACAGCACTGGGGAGAGAGAGTGTTGATGTACACAGCGCTGGGGGAGAGAGAGTGTTGATGTACACAGCGCTGGGGAGAGAGAGTGTTGATGTACACAGCGCTGGGGAGAGAGATTGTTGATGTACACAGCGCTGGGGAGAGAGATTGTTGATGTACACAGCGCTGGGGAGAGAGAGTGTTGATGTACACAGCGCTGGGGAGAGAGAGTGTTGATGTACACAGCGCTGGGGAGAGAGAGTGTTGATGTACACAGTACTGGGGAGAGAGAGTGTTGATATACACAGCGCTGGGGAGAGAGAGTGTTGATGTACACAGCGCTGGGGAGAGAGAGTGTTGATGTGCACAGCGCTGGGGAGAGAGTGTTGATGTACACAGCGCTGGGGAGAGAGAGTGATGATGTACACAGTGCTGGGGAGAGAGAGTGTTGATGTACACAGCGCTGGGGAGAGAGAGTGTTGATGTACACAGTGCTGGGGAGAGAGAGTGTTGATGTACACAGCGCTGGAGAGAGAGAGTGTTGATGTACACAGTGCTGGGGGAGAGAGAGTGTTGATGTACACAGCTGGGGAGAGAGAGTGTTAATGTACACAGCGCTGGGGAGAGACAGTGTTGATGTACACAGTGCTGGGGAGAGAGAGTGTTGATGTACACAGTGCTGGGGAGAGAGAGTGTTGATGTACACAGCGCTGGGGAGAGAGTGTTGATGTAAACAGCGCTGGGGAGAGAGAGTGTTGATGTACACAGCCCTGGGGAGAGAGAGTGTTGATGTACACAGCTGTGGAGAGAGAGTGTTGATGTACACAGCGCTGGAGAGAGAGAGTGTTGATGTACACAGTGCTGGGGTAGAGAGAGTGTTGATGTACACAGCTGGGGAGAGAGTGTTGATGTACACAGCACTGGGGAGAGACAGTGTTGATGTACATAATGCTGGGGAGAGAGAGTGTTGATGTACACAGCGCTGGGGAGAGAGAGTGTTGATGTACACAGCGCTGGGGAGAGAGAGTGTTGATGCACACTGCACTGGGGAGAGAGAGTGTTGATGTATACTGTGCTGGGGAGAGAGAGTTTTTATGTACACAGCGCTGGGGAGAGAGAGTGTTGATGTACACAGTGCTGGCGGAGAGAAAGTGTTGATGTACACAGCTGGGGAGAGAGAGTGTTGATGTACACAGCGCTGGGGAGAGAGAGTGTTGATGTACACAGCGCTGGGGGAGAGAGAGTGTTGATGTACACAGCGCTGGGGAGAGAGAGTGTTGATGTACACAGCGCTGGGGAGAGAGAGTGTTGATGTACACAGCGCTGGGGGGGAGAGAGTGTTGATGTACACAATGTTGGGGGAGAGAGAGTGTTGATGTACACAGCTGGGGAGAGAGAGTGTTGATGTACACAGCGCTGGGGAGAGAGAGAGTTGATGTACACAGTCCTGGGGGAGAGAGAGTGTTGATGTACACAGCGCTGGGGAGAGAGAGTGTTGATGTACACAGCACTGGGGAGAGAGAGTGTTGATGTACACAGCGCTGGGGGGGAGAGAGTCTTGATGTACACAGTGCTGGGGGAGAGAGAGTGTTGATGTACACAGCTGGGGAGAGAGAGTGTTGATGTACACAGTACTGGGGAGAGAGAGTGTTGATGTACACAGCTGGGGAGAGAGAGAGTGTTGATGTACACAGCACTGGGGAGAGACAGTATTGATGTACATAATGCTGGGGAGAGAGAGTGTTGATGTACACAGCGTTGGGGAGAGAGTGTTGATGTACGCAGCGCTGTGGAGAGAGTGTTGATGTACACAGCGCTGGGGAGAGAGAGTGTTGATGTACACAGCTGGGGAGAGAGAGTGTTGATGTACACAGCGCTGGAGTGAGAGAGTGTTGATGTACACAGTGCTGGGGTAGAGACAGTGTTGATGTACACAGTGCTGGGGAGAGAGTGTTGATGTACACAGTACTGGGGAGAGAGAGTGTTGATGTACACAGCTGGGGAGAGAGAGTGTTGATGTACACAGCGCTGTGGGAGAGAGAGTGTTGATGTACACAGTGCTGGGGAGAGAGAGTGATGATGTACACAGCGCTGGGTAGAGAGAGTGATGATGTACACAGTGCTGGGGAGAGAGAGTGTTGATGTACACAGCGCTGGGGAGAGAGAGTGATGATGTACACAGCGCTGGGTAGAGAGAGTGTTGATGTACACAGCGCTGGGGGAGAAAGAGTGTTGATGTACACAGCGCTGGGGAGAGAGAGTGTTGATGTACACAGAGCTGGGGAGAGAGAGTGTTGCTGTACACAGCGCTGGGGAGAGAGAGTGTTGATGTACACAGCACTGGGGAGAGAGAGTGATGATGTATACAGCGCTGGGGAGACAGTGTTGATGTACACAGTGCTGGTGGAGAGTAATGATGTACACAGTGCTTTGGGAGAGAGAGTGTTGATGTACACAGTGCTGGAGAGAGAGAGTGTTGGTGTACACAGCACTGGGGAGAGAGAGTGTTGATGTACACAGCGCTGGGGAGAGAAAGTGTTGATGTACACAGCACTGGGGAGAGAGAGTGTTGATGTACACAGTGCTGGGGGAGAGAGTGTTGATGAACACAGTGCTGGGGGAGAGAGTGTTGATGTACACAGTGCTGGGGAGAGAGAGTGTTGATGTACACAGCACTGGGGAGAGAGAGAGTGTTGATGTACACAGTGCTGGGGGAGAGAGTGTTGATGTACACAGTGCTGGGGGAGAGAGAGTGTTGATGTACACAGCGCTGGGGAGAGAGAGTGTTGATGTACACAGTGCTGGGGGAGAGAGAGTGTTGATGTACACAGCGCTGGGGAGAGAGAGTGTTGATGTACACAGAGCTGGGGAGAGAGAGTGTTGATGTACACAGCGCTGGGGAGAGAGAGTGTTGATGTACACAGCACTAGGGAGAGAGAGTGATGATGTATACAGCGCTGGGGAGACAGTGTTGATGTACACAGTGCTGGTGGAGAGTAATGATGTACACAGCACTGGGGAGAGAGAGTGTTGATGTACACAGCTGGGGAGAGAGTGTTGATGTACACAGCACTGGGGAGAGACAGTGTTGATGTACATAATGCTGGGGAGAGAGAGTGTTGATGTACACAGCGCTGGGGAGAGAGTGTTGATGTACACAGCGCTGGGGAGAGAGAGTGTTGATGTACACAGCGCTGGGGAGAGAGAGTGTTGATGCACACAGCACTGGGGAGAGAGAGTGTTGATGTATACTGTGCTGGGGAGAGAGAGTTTTTATGTACACAGCGCTGGGGAGAGAGAGTGTTGATGTACACAGTGCTGGCGGAGAGAAAGTGTTGATGTACACAGCTGGGGAGAGAGAGTGTTGATGTACACAGCGCTGGGGAGAGAGAGTGTTGATGTACACAGCGCTGGGGGAGAGAGAGTGTTGATGTACACAGCGCTGGGGAGAGAGAGTGTTGATGTACACAGCGCTGGGGAGAGAGAGTGTTGATGTACACAGCGCTGGGGGGGAGAGAGTGTTGATGTACACAATGTTGGGGGAGAGAGAGTGTTGATGTACACAGCTGGGGAGAGAGAGTGTTGATGTACACAGCGCTGGGGAGAGAGAGAGTTGATGTACACAGTCCTGGGGGAGAGAGAGTGTTGATGTACACAGCGCTGGGGAGAGAGAGTGTTGATGTACACAGCACTGGGGAGAGAGAGTGTTGATGTACACAGCGCTGGGGGGGAGAGAGTCTTGATGTACACAGTGCTGGGGGAGAGAGAGTGTTGATGTACACAGCTGGGGAGAGAGAGTGTTGATGTACACAGTACTGGGGAGAGAGAGTGTTGATGTACACAGCTGGGGAGAGAGAGAGTGTTGATGTACACAGCACTGGGGAGAGACAGTATTGATGTACATAATGCTGGGGAGAGAGAGTGTTGATGTACACAGCGTTGGGGAGAGAGTGTTGATGTACGCAGCGCTGTGGAGAGAGTGTTGATGTACACAGCGCTGGGGAGAGAGAGTGTTGATGTACACAGCTGGGGAGAGAGAGTGTTGATGTACACAGCGCTGGAGTGAGAGAGTGTTGATGTACACAGTGCTGGGGTAGAGACAGTGTTGATGTACACAGTGCTGGGGAGAGAGTGTTGATGTACACAGTACTGGGGAGAGAGAGTGTTGATGTACACAGCTGGGGAGAGAGAGTGTTGATGTACACAGCGCTGTGGGAGAGAGAGTGTTGATGTACACAGTGCTGGGGAGAGAGAGTGATGATGTACACAGCGCTGGGTAGAGAGAGTGATGATGTACACAGTGCTGGGGAGAGAGAGTGTTGATGTACACAGCGCTGGGGAGAGAGAGTGATGATGTACACAGCGCTGGGTAGAGAGAGTGTTGATGTACACAGCGCTGGGGGAGAAAGAGTGTTGATGTACACAGCGCTGGGGAGAGAGAGTGTTGATGTACACAGAGCTGGGGAGAGAGAGTGTTGCTGTACACAGCGCTGGGGAGAGAGAGTGTTGATGTACACAGCACTGGGGAGAGAGAGTGATGATGTATACAGCGCTGGGGAGACAGTGTTGATGTACACAGTGCTGGTGGAGAGTAATGATGTACACAGTGCTTTGGGAGAGAGAGTGTTGATGTACACAGTGCTGGAGAGAGAGAGTGTTGGTGTACACAGCACTGGGGAGAGAGAGTGTTGATGTACACAGCGCTGGGGAGAGAAAGTGTTGATGTACACAGCACTGGGGAGAGAGAGTGTTGATGTACACAGTGCTGGGGGAGAGAGTGTTGATGAACACAGTGCTGGGGGAGAGAGTGTTGATGTACACAGTGCTGGGGAGAGAGAGTGTTGATGTACACAGCACTGGGGAGAGAGAGAGTGTTGATGTACACAGTGCTGGGGGAGAGAGTGTTGATGTACACAGTGCTGGGGGAGAGAGAGTGTTGATGTACACAGCGCTGGGGAGAGAGAGTGTTGATGTACACAGTGCTGGGGGAGAGAGAGTGTTGATGTACACAGCGCTGGGGAGAGAGAGTGTTGATGTACACAGAGCTGGGGAGAGAGAGTGTTGATGTACACAGCGCTGGGGAGAGAGAGTGTTGATGTACACAGCACTAGGGAGAGAGAGTGATGATGTATACAGCGCTGGGGAGACAGTGTTGATGTACACAGTGCTGGTGGAGAGTAATGATGTACACAGCACTGGGGAGAGAGAGTGTTGATGTACACAGCTGGGGAGAGAGTGTTGATGTACACAGCACTGGGGAGAGACAGTGTTGATGTACATAATGCTGGGGAGAGAGAGTGTTGATGTACACAGCGCTGGGGAGAGAGTGTTGATGTACACAGCGCTGGGGAGAGAGAGTGTTGATGTACACAGCGCTGGGGAGAGAGAGTGTTGATGCACACAGCACTGGGGAGAGAGAGTGTTGATGTATACTGTGCTGGGGAGAGAGAGTTTTTATGTACACAGCGCTGGGGAGAGAGAGTGTTGATGTACACAGTGCTGGCGGAGAGAAAGTGTTGATGTACACAGCTGGGGAGAGAGAGTGTTGATGTACACAGCGCTGGGGAGAGAGAGTGTTGATGTACACAGCGCTGGGGGAGAGAGAGTGTTGATGTACACAGCGCTGGGGAGAGAGAGTGTTGATGTACACAGCGCTGGGGAGAGAGAGTGTTGATGTACACAGCGCTGGGGGGGAGAGAGTGTTGATGTACACAATGTTGGGGGAGAGAGAGTGTTGATGTACACAGCTGGGGAGAGAGAGTGTTGATGTACACAGCGCTGGGGAGAGAGAGAGTTGATGTACACAGTCCTGGGGGAGAGAGAGTGTTGATGTACACAGCGCTGGGGAGAGAGAGTGTTGATGTACACAGCACTGGGGAGAGAGAGTGTTGATGTACACAGCGCTGGGGGGGAGAGAGTCTTGATGTACACAGTGCTGGGGGAGAGAGAGTGTTGATGTACACAGCTGGGGAGAGAGAGTGTTGATGTACACAGTACTGGGGAGAGAGAGTGTTGATGTACACAGCTGGGGAGAGAGAGAGTGTTGATGTACACAGCACTGGGGAGAGACAGTATTGATGTACATAATGCTGGGGAGAGAGAGTGTTGATGTACACAGCGTTGGGGAGAGAGTGTTGATGTACGCAGCGCTGTGGAGAGAGTGTTGATGTACACAGCGCTGGGGAGAGAGAGTGTTGATGTACACAGCTGGGGAGAGAGAGTGTTGATGTACACAGCGCTGGAGTGAGAGAGTGTTGATGTACACAGTGCTGGGGTAGAGACAGTGTTGATGTACACAGTGCTGGGGAGAGAGTGTTGATGTACACAGTACTGGGGAGAGAGAGTGTTGATGTACACAGCTGGGGAGAGAGAGTGTTGATGTACACAGCGCTGTGGGAGAGAGAGTGTTGATGTACACAGCGCTGGGGAGAGAGAGTGTTGATGTACACAGCGCTGGGGGGGAGAGAGTGTTGATGTACACAATGTTGGGGGAGAGAGAGTGTTGATGTACACAGCTGGGGAGAGAGAGTGTTGATGTACACAGCGCTGGGGAGAGAGAGAGTTGATGTACACAGTCCTGGGGGAGAGAGAGTGTTGATGTACACAGCGCTGGGGAGAGAGAGTGTTGATGTACACAGCACTGGGGAGAGAGAGTGTTGATGTACACAGCGCTGGGGGGGAGAGAGTCTTGATGTACACAGTGCTGGGGGAGAGAGAGTGTTGATGTACACAGCTGGGGAGAGAGAGTGTTGATGTACACAGTACTGGGGAGAGAGAGTGTTGATGTACACAGCTGGGGAGAGAGAGAGTGTTGATGTACACAGCACTGGGGAGAGACAGTATTGATGTACATAATGCTGGGGAGAGAGAGTGTTGATGTACACAGCGTTGGGGAGAGAGTGTTGATGTACGCAGCGCTGTGGAGAGAGTGTTGATGTACACAGCGCTGGGGAGAGAGAGTGTTGATGTACACAGCTGGGGAGAGAGAGTGTTGATGTACACAGCGCTGGAGTGAGAGAGTGTTGATGTACACAGTGCTGGGGTAGAGACAGTGTTGATGTACACAGTGCTGGGGAGAGAGTGTTGATGTACACAGTACTGGGGAGAGAGAGTGTTGATGTACACAGCTGGGGAGAGAGAGTGTTGATGTACACAGCGCTGTGGGAGAGAGAGTGTTGATGTACACAGTGCTGGGGAGAGAGAGTGATGATGTACACAGCGCTGGGTAGAGAGAGTGATGATGTACACAGTGCTGGGGAGAGAGAGTGTTGATGTACACAGCGCTGGGGAGAGAGAGTGATGATGTACACAGCGCTGGGTAGAGAGAGTGTTGATGTACACAGCGCTGGGGGAGAAAGAGTGTTGATGTACACAGCGCTGGGGAGAGAGAGTGTTGATGTACACAGAGCTGGGGAGAGAGAGTGTTGCTGTACACAGCGCTGGGGAGAGAGAGTGTTGATGTACACAGCACTGGGGAGAGAGAGTGATGATGTATACAGCGCTGGGGAGACAGTGTTGATGTACACAGTGCTGGTGGAGAGTAATGATGTACACAGTGCTTTGGGAGAGAGAGTGTTGATGTACACAGTGCTGGAGAGAGAGAGTGTTGGTGTACACAGCACTGGGGAGAGAGAGTGTTGATGTACACAGCGCTGGGGAGAGAAAGTGTTGATGTACACAGCACTGGGGAGAGAGAGTGTTGATGTACACAGTGCTGGGGGAGAGAGTGTTGATGAACACAGTGCTGGGGGAGAGAGTGTTGATGTACACAGTGCTGGGGAGAGAGAGTGTTGATGTACACAGCACTGGGGAGAGAGAGAGTGTTGATGTACACAGTGCTGGGGGAGAGAGTGTTGATGTACACAGTGCTGGGGGAGAGAGAGTGTTGATGTACACAGCGCTGGGGAGAGAGAGTGTTGATGTACACAGTGCTGGGGGAGAGAGAGTGTTGATGTACACAGCGCTGGGGAGAGAGAGTGTTGATGTACACAGAGCTGGGGAGAGAGAGTGTTGATGTACACAGCGCTGGGGAGAGAGAGTGTTGATGTACACAGCACTAGGGAGAGAGAGTGATGATGTATACAGCGCTGGGGAGACAGTGTTGATGTACACAGTGCTGGTGGAGAGTAATGATGTACACAGCACTGGGGAGAGAGAGTGTTGATGTACACAGCTGGGGAGAGAGTGTTGATGTACACAGCACTGGGGAGAGACAGTGTTGATGTACATAATGCTGGGGAGAGAGAGTGTTGATGTACACAGCGCTGGGGAGAGAGTGTTGATGTACACAGCGCTGGGGAGAGAGAGTGTTGATGTACACAGCGCTGGGGAGAGAGAGTGTTGATGCACACAGCACTGGGGAGAGAGAGTGTTGATGTATACTGTGCTGGGGAGAGAGAGTTTTTATGTACACAGCGCTGGGGAGAGAGAGTGTTGATGTACACAGTGCTGGCGGAGAGAAAGTGTTGATGTACACAGCTGGGGAGAGAGAGTGTTGATGTACACAGCGCTGGGGAGAGAGAGTGTTGATGTACACAGCGCTGGGGGAGAGAGAGTGTTGATGTACACAGCGCTGGGGAGAGAGAGTGTTGATGTACACAGCGCTGGGGAGAGAGAGTGTTGATGTACACAGCGCTGGGGGGGAGAGAGTGTTGATGTACACAATGTTGGGGGAGAGAGAGTGTTGATGTACACAGCTGGGGAGAGAGAGTGTTGATGTACACAGCGCTGGGGAGAGAGAGAGTTGATGTACACAGTCCTGGGGGAGAGAGAGTGTTGATGTACACAGCGCTGGGGAGAGAGAGTGTTGATGTACACAGCACTGGGGAGAGAGAGTGTTGATGTACACAGCGCTGGGGGGGAGAGAGTCTTGATGTACACAGTGCTGGGGGAGAGAGAGTGTTGATGTACACAGCTGGGGAGAGAGAGTGTTGATGTACACAGTACTGGGGAGAGAGAGTGTTGATGTACACAGCTGGGGAGAGAGAGAGTGTTGATGTACACAGCACTGGGGAGAGACAGTATTGATGTACATAATGCTGGGGAGAGAGAGTGTTGATGTACACAGCGTTGGGGAGAGAGTGTTGATGTACGCAGCGCTGTGGAGAGAGTGTTGATGTACACAGCGCTGGGGAGAGAGAGTGTTGATGTACACAGCTGGGGAGAGAGAGTGTTGATGTACACAGCGCTGGAGTGAGAGAGTGTTGATGTACACAGTGCTGGGGTAGAGACAGTGTTGATGTACACAGTGCTGGGGAGAGAGTGTTGATGTACACAGTACTGGGGAGAGAGAGTGTTGATGTACACAGCTGGGGAGAGAGAGTGTTGATGTACACAGCGCTGTGGGAGAGAGAGTGTTGATGTACACAGTGCTGGGGAGAGAGAGTGATGATGTACACAGCGCTGGGTAGAGAGAGTGATGATGTACACAGTGCTGGGGAGAGAGAGTGTTGATGTACACAGCGCTGGGGAGAGAGAGTGATGATGTACACAGCGCTGGGTAGAGAGAGTGTTGATGTACACAGTGCTGGGGGAGAAAGAGTGTTGATGTACACAGCGCTGGGGAGAGAGAGTGTTGATGTACACAGAGCTGGGGAGAGAGAGTGTTGCTGTACACAGCGCTGGGGAGAGAGAGTGTTGATGTACACAGCACTGGGGAGAGAGAGTGATGATGTATACAGCGCTGGGGAGACAGTGTTGATGTACACAGTGCTGGTGGAGAGTAATGATGTACACAGTGCTTTGGGAGAGAGAGTGTTGATGTACACAGTGCTGGAGAGAGAGAGTGTTGGTGTACACAGCACTGGGGAGAGAGAGTGTTGATGTACACAGCGCTGGGGAGAGAAAGTGTTGATGTACACAGCACTGGGGAGAGAGAGTGTTGATGTACACAGTGCTGGGGGAGAGAGTGTTGATGAACACAGTGCTGGGGGAGAGAGTGTTGATGTACACAGTGCTGGGGAGAGAGAGTGTTGATGTACACAGCACTGGGGGGAGAGAGAGTGTTGATGTACACAGTGCTGGGGGAGAGAGTGTTGATGTACACAGTGCTGGGGGAGAGAGAGTGTTGATGTACACAGCGCTGGGGAGAGAGAGTGTTGATGTACACAGTGCTGGGGGAGAGAGAGTGTTGATGTACACAGCGCTGGGGAGAGAGAGTGTTGATGTACACAGAGCTGGGGAGAGAGAGTGTTGATGTACACAGCGCTGGGGAGAGAGAGTGTTGATGTACACAGCACTGGGGAGAGAGAGTGATGATGTATACAGCGCTGGGGAGACAGTGTTGATGTACACAGTGCTGGTGGAGAGTAATGATGTACACAGCACTGGGGAGAGAGAGTGTTGATGTACACAGTGCTGGGGGAGAGAGTGTTGATGTACACAGTGCTGGGGGAGAGAGTGTTGATGTACACAGTGCTGGGGAGAGAGAGTGTTGATGTACACAGTACTGGGGAGAGAGAGTGTTGATGCACACAGTGCTGGGGGAGAGAGTGTTGATGTACACAGTGCTGGGGGAGAGAGTGTTGATGTACACAGTACTGGGGAGAGAGAGTGTTGATGTACACAGTGCTGGGGAGAGAGAGTGTTGATGTACACAGTGCTGGGGAGAGAGATTGATGATGTACACAGTGCTGGGGAGAGAGAGTGTTGATGTACACTGTGCTGGGGAGTGTGTTGATGTACACAGCGCTGGGGAGAGAGAGTGTTGATGTACACAGTGCTGGGGGAGAGAGTGTTGATGTACACAGCGCTGGGGAGAGAGAGTGTTGATGTACACAGCGCTGGGGAGAGAGAGTGTTGATGTACACAGCGCTGGGGAGAGAGAGTGATGATGTACACAGTGCTGGGTAGAGAGAGTGTTGATGTACACAGCGCTGGGGAGAGAGAGTGATGATGTACACAGTGCTGGGTAGAGAGAGTGTTGATGTACACAGTACTGGGGAGAGAGTGTTGATGTACACAGCGCTGGGGAGAGAGAGTGTTGATGTACACAGTCCTGGGGGAGAGAGAGTGTTGATGTACACAGCGCTGGGGAGAGAGAGTGTTGATGTACACAGCACTGGGGAGAGAGAGTGTTGATGTACACAGCGCTGGGGGGGAGAGAGTCTTGATGTACACAGTGCTGGGGGAGAGAGAGTGTTGATGTACACAGCTGGGGAGAGAGAGTGTTGATGTACACAGTACTGGGGAGAGAGAGTGTTGATGTACACAGCTGGGGAGAGAGAGTGTTGATGTACACAGCACTGGGAAGAGACAATATTGATGTACATAATGCTGGGGAGAGAGAGTGTTGATGTACACAGCGCTGGGGAGAGAGTGTTGATGTACACAGCGCTGTGGAGAGAGAGTGTTGATGTACACAGCGCTGGGGAGAGAGAGTGTTGATGTACACAGCTGGGGAGAGAGAGTGTTGATGTACACAGCGCTGGAGAGAGAGAGTGTTGATGTACACAGTGCTGGGGTAGAGACAGTGTTGATGTACACAGTGCTGGGGAGAGAGTGTTGATGTACACAGTACTGGGGAGAGAGAGTGTTGATGTACACAGCTGGGGAGAGAGAGTGTTGATGTACACAGCGCTGTGGGAGAGAGAGTGTTGATGTACACAGTGCTGGGGAGAGAGAGTGATGATGTACACAGCGCTGGGTAGAGAGAGTGATGATGTACACAGTGCTGGGGGGAGAGAGTGTTGATGTACACAGCACTGGGGAGAGAGAGTGTTGATGTACACAGCGCTGGGGAGAGAAATTGTTGATGTACACAGCACTGGGGAGAGAGAGTGTTGATGTACACAGTGCTGGGGGAGAGAGTGTTGATGTACACAGTGCTGGGGGAGGGAGTGTTGATGTACACAGTGCTGGGGAGAGAGAGTGTTGATGTACACAGCACTGGGGAGGGAGAGAGAGAGTGTTGATGTACACAGTGCTGGGGGAGAGAGTGTTGATGTACACAGTGCTGGGGGAGAGAGAGTGTTGATGTACACAGCGCTGGGGAGAGAGAGTGTTGATGTACACAGTGCTGGGGGAGAGAGAGTGTTGATGTACACAGCGCTGGGGAGAGAGAGTGTTGATGTACACAGAGCTGGGGAGAGAGAGTGTTTATGTACACAGCGCTGGGGAGAGAGAGTGTTGATGTACACAGCACTGGGGAGAGAGAGTGATGATGTATACAGCGCTGGGGAGACAGTGTTGATGTACACAGTGCTGGTGGAGAGTAATGATGTACACAGCACTGGGGAGAGAGAGTGTTGATGTACACAGTGCTGGGGGAGAGAGTGTTGATGTACACAGTGCTGGGGGAGAGAGTGTTGATGTACACAGTGCTGGGGAGAGAGAGTGTTGATGTACACAGTACTGGGGAGAGAGAGTGTTGATGTACACAGTGTTGGGGGAGAGAGTGTTGATGTACACAGTGCTGGGGGAGAGAGTGTTGATGTACACAGTACTGGGGAGAGAGAGTGTTGATGTACACAGTGCTGGGGAGAGAGAGTGTTGATGTACACAGTGCTGGGGAGAGAGATTGATGATGTACACAGTGCTGGCGAGAGAGAGTGTTGATGTACACTGTGCTGGGGAGAGTGTTGATGTACACAGCGCTGGGGAGAGAGAGTGTTGATGTACACAGTGCTGGGGGAGAGAGTGTTGATGTACACAGCACTGGGGAGAGAGAGTGTTGATGTACACAGCGCTGGGGAGAGAGAGTGTTGATGTACACAGCGCTGGGGAGAGAGAGTGATGATGTACACAGTGCTGGGTAGAGAGAGTGTTGATGTACACAGCGCTGGGGAGAGAGAGTGATGATGTACACAGTGCTGGGTAGAGAGAGTGTTGATGTACACAGTACTGGGGAGAGAGAGTGTTGATGTACACAGTCCTGGGGGAGAGAGAGTGTTGATGTACACAGCGCTGGGGAGAGAGAGTGTTGATGTACACAGCACTGGGGAGAGAGAGTGTTGATGTACACAGCGCTGGGGGGGGGAGAGAGTCTTGATGTACACAGTGCTGGGGGAGAGAGAGTGTTGATGTATACAGCTGGGGAGAGAGAGTGTTGATGTACACAGTACTGGGGAGAGAGAGTGTTGATGTACACAGCTGGGGAGAGAGAGTGTTGATGTACACAGCACTGGGGAGAGACAGTATTGATGTACATAATGCTGGGGAGAGAGAGTGTTGATGTACACAGCTCTGGGGAGAGAGTGTTGATGTACACAGCGCTGTGGAGAGAGAGTGTTGATGTACACAGCGCTGGGGAGAGAGAGTGTTGATGTACACAGCTGGGGAGAGAGAGTGTTGATGTACACAGCGCTGGAGAGAGAGAGTGTTGATGTACACAGTGCTGGGGTAGAGACAGTGTTGATGTACACAGTGCTGGGGAGAGAGTGTTGATGTACACAGTACTGGGGAGAGAGAGTGTTGATGTACACAGCTGGGGAGAGAGTGTTGATGTACACAGCGCTGTGGGAGAGAGAGTGTTGATGTACACAGTGCTGGGGAGAGAGAGTGATGATGTACACAGCGCTGGGTAGAGAGAGTGATGATGTACACAGTGCTGGGGAGAGAGAGTGTTGATGTACACAGCGCTGGGGAGAGAGAGTGATGATGTACACAGCGCTGGGTAGAGAGAGTGTTGATGTACACAGTGCTGGGGGAGAGAGAGAGTGTTGATTTACACAGCGCTGGGGAGAGAGAGTGTTGATGTACACAGAGCTGGGGAGAGAGAGTGTTGATGTACACAGCGCTGGGGAGAGATAGTGTTGATGTACACAGCACTGGGGAGAGAGAGTGATGATGTATACAGCGCTGGGGAGACAGTGTTGATGTACACAGTGCTGGTGGAGAGTAATGATGTACACAGTGCTGGGGGAGAGAGAGTGATGATGTACACAGTGCTGGGGGAGAGAGAGTGTTGATGTACACAGTGCTGGAGAAAGAGAGTGTTGATGTACACAGCGCTGGGGAGAGAGAGTGTTGATGTACACAGCACTGGGGAGAGAAAGTGTTGATGTACACAGCACTGGGGAGAGAGAGTGTTGATGTACACAGTGCTGGGGGAGAGAGTGTTGATGTACACAGTGCTGGGGGAGAGAGTGTTGATGTACACAGTGCTGGGGAGAGAAAGTGTTGATGTACACAGCACTGGGGAGAGAGAGTGTTGATGTACACAGTGCTGGGGGAGAGAGTGTTGATGAACACAGTGCTGGGAGAGAGAGTGTTGATGTACACAGCGCTGGGGAGAGAGAGTGTTGATGTACACAGCACTGGGGAGAGAGAGTGTTGATGTACACAGCGCTGGGGGGGAGAGAGTCTTGATGTACACAGTGCTGGGGGAGAGAGAGTGTTGATGTACACAGCTGGGGAGAGAGAGTGTTGATGTACACAGTACTGGGGAGAGAGAGTGTTGATGTACACAGCTGGGGAGAGAGAGAGTGTTGATGTACACAGCACTGGGGAGAGACAGTATTGATGTACATAATGCTGGGGAGAGAGAGTGTTGATGTACACAGCGTTGGGGAGAGAGTGTTGATGTACGCAGCGCTGTGGAGAGAGTGTTGATGTACACAGCGCTGGGGAGAGAGAGTGTTGATGTACACAGCTGGGGAGAGAGAGTGTTGATGTACACAGCGCTGGAGTGAGAGAGTGTTGATGTACACAGTGCTGGGGTAGAGACAGTGTTGATGTACACAGTGCTGGGGAGAGAGTGTTGATGTACACAGTACTGGGGAGAGAGAGTGTTGATGTACACAGCTGGGGAGAGAGAGTGTTGATGTACACAGCGCTGTGGGAGAGAGAGTGTTGATGTACACAGTGCTGGGGAGAGAGAGTGATGATGTACACAGCGCTGGGTAGAGAGAGTGATGATGTACACAGTGCTGGGGAGAGAGAGTGTTGATGTACACAGCGCTGGGGAGAGAGAGTGATGATGTACACAGCGCTGGGTAGAGAGAGTGTTGATGTACACAGTGCTGGGGGAGAAAGAGTGTTGATGTACACAGCGCTGGGGAGAGAGAGTGTTGATGTACACAGAGCTGGGGAGAGAGAGTGTTGCTGTACACAGCGCTGGGGAGAGAGAGTGTTGATGTACACAGCACTGGGGAGAGAGAGTGATGATGTATACAGCGCTGGGGAGACAGTGTTGATGTACACAGTGCTGGTGGAGAGTAATGATGTACACAGTGCTTTGGGAGAGAGAGTGTTGATGTACACAGTGCTGGAGAGAGAGAGTGTTGGTGTACACAGCACTGGGGAGAGAGAGTGTTGATGTACACAGCGCTGGGGAGAGAAAGTGTTGCTGTACACAGCACTGGGGAGAGAGAGTGTTGATGTACACAGTGCTGGGGGAGAGAGTGTTGATGAACACAGTGCTGGGGGAGAGAGTGTTGATGTACACAGTGCTGGGGAGAGAGAGTGTTGATGTACACAGCACTGGGGAGAGAGAGAGTGTTGATGTACACAGTGCTGGGGGAGAGAGTGTTGATGTACACAGTGCTGGGGGAGAGAGAGTGTTGATGTACACAGCGCTGGGGAGAGAGAGTGTTGATGTACACAGTGCTGGGGGAGAGAGAGTGTTGATGTACACAGCGCTGGGGAGAGAGAGTGTTGATGTACACAGAGCTGGGGAGAGAGAGTGTTGATGTACACAGCGCTGGGGAGAGAGAGTGTTGATGTACACAGCACTGGGGAGAGAGAGTGATGATGTATACAGCGCTGGGGAGACAGTGTTGATGTACACAGTGCTGGTGGAGAGTAATGATGTACACAGCACTGGGGAGAGAGAGTGTTGATGTACACAGTGCTGGGGGAGAGAGTGTTGATGTACACAGTGCTGGGGGAGAGAGTGTTGATGTACACAGTGCTGGGGAGAGAGAGTGTTGATGTACACAGTACTGGGGAGAGAGAGTGTTGATGCACACAGTGCTGGGGGAGAGAGTGTTGATGTACACAGTGCTGGGGGAGAGAGTGTTGATGTACACAGTACTGGGGAGAGAGAGTGTTGATGTACACAGTGCTGGGGAGAGAGAGTGTTGATGTACACAGTGCTGGGGAGAGAGATTGATGATGTACACAGTGCTGGGGAGAGAGAGTGTTGATGTACACTGTGCTGGGGAGTGTGTTGATGTACACAGCGCTGGGGAGAGAGAGTGTTGATGTACACAGTGCTGGGGGAGAGAGTGTTGATGTACACAGCGCTGGGGAGAGAGAGTGTTGATGTACACAGCGCTGGGGAGAGAGAGTGTTGATGTACACAGCGCTGGGGAGAGAGAGTGATGATGTACACAGTGCTGGGTAGAGAGAGTGTTGATGTACACAGCGCTGGGGAGAGAGAGTGATGATGTACACAGTGCTGGGTAGAGAGAGTGTTGATGTACACAGTACTGGGGAGAGAGAGTGTTGATGTACACAGCGCTGGGGAGAGAGAGTGTTGATGTACACAGTCCTGGGGGAGAGAGAGTGTTGATGTACACAGCGCTGGGGAGAGAGAGTGTTGATGTACACAGCACTGGGGAGAGAGAGTGTTGATGTACACAGCGCTGGGGGGGAGAGAGTCTTGATGTACACAGTGCTGGGGGAGAGAGAGTGTTGATGTACACAGCTGGGGAGAGAGAGTGTTGATGTACACAGTACTGGGGAGAGAGAGTGTTGATGTACACAGCTGGGGAGAGAGAGTGTTGATGTACACAGCACTGGGAAGAGACAGTATTGATGTACATAATGCTGGGGAGAGAGAGTGTTGATGTACACAGCGCTGGGGAGAGAGTGTTGATGTACACAGCGCTGTGGAGAGAGAGTGTTGATGTACACAGCGCTGGGGAGAGAGAGTGTTGATGTACACAGCTGGGGAGAGAGAGTGTTGATGTACACAGCGCTGGAGAGAGAGAGTGTTGATGTACACAGTGCTGGGGTAGAGACAGTGTTGATGTACACAGTGCTGGGGAGAGAGTGTTGATGTACACAGTACTGGGGAGAGAGAGTGTTGATGTACACAGCTGGGGAGAGAGAGTGTTGATGTACACAGCGCTGTGGGAGAGAGAGTGTTGATGTACACAGTGCTGGGAGAGAGAGTGATGATGTACACAGCGCTGGGTAGAGAGAGTGATGATGTACACAGTGCTGGGGGGAGAGAGTGTTGATGTACACAGCACTGGGGAGAGAGAGTGTTGATGTACACAGCGCTGGGGAGAGAAATTGTTGATGTACACAGCACTGGGGAGAGAGAGTGTTGATGTACACAGTGCTGGGGGAGAGAGTGTTGATGTACACAGTGCTGGGGGAGAGAGTGTTGATGTACACAGTGCTGGGGAGAGAGAGTGTTGATGTACACAGCACTGGGGAGGGAGAGAGAGAGTGTTGATGTACACAGTGCTGGGGGAGAGAGTGTTGATGTACACAGTGCTGGGGGAGAGAGAGTGTTGATGTACACAGCGCTGGGGAGAGAGAGTGTTGATGTACACAGTGCTGGGGGAGAGAGAGTGTTGATGTACACAGCGCTGGGGAGAGAGAGTGTTGATGTACACAGAGCTGGGGAGAGAGAGTGTTTATGTGCACAGCGCTGGGGAGAGAGAGTGTTGATGTACACAGCACTGGGGAGAGAGAGTGATGATGTATACAGCGCTGGGGAGACAGTGTTGATGTACACAGTGCTGGTGGAGAGTAATGATGTACACAGCACTGGGGAGAGAGAGTGTTGATGTACACAGTGCTGGGGGAGAGAGTGTTGATGTACACAGTGCTGGGGGAGAGAGTGTTGATGTACACAGTGCTGGGGAGAGAGAGTGTTGATGTACACAGTACTGGGGAGAGAGAGTGTTGATGTACACAGTGTTGGGGGAGAGAGTGTTGATGTACACAGTGCTGGGGGAGAGAGTGTTGATGTACACAGTACTGGGGAGAGAGAGTGTTGATGTACACAGTGCTGGGGAGAGAGAGTGTTGATGTACACAGTGCTGGGGAGAGAGATTGATGATGTACACAGTGCTGGCGAGAGAGAGTGTTGATGTACACTGTGCTGGGGAGAGTGTTGATGTACACAGCGCTGGGGAGAGAGAGTGTTGATGTACACAGTGCTGGGGGAGAGAGTGTTGATGTACACAGCACTGGGGAGAGAGAGTGTTGATGTACACAGCGCTGGGGAGAGAGAGTGTTGATGTACACAGCGCTGGGGAGAGAGAGTGATGATGTACACAGTGCTGGGTAGAGAGAGTGTTGATGTACACAGCGCTGGGGAGAGAGAGTGATGATGTACACAGTGCTGGGTAGAGAGAGTGTTGATGTACACAGTACTGGGGAGAGAGAGTGTTGATGTACACAGTCCTGGGGGAGAGAGAGTGTTGATGTACACAGCGCTGGGGAGAGAGAGTGTTGATGTACACAGCACTGGGGAGAGAGAGTGTTGATGTACACAGCGCTGGGGGGGGAGAGAGTCTTGATGTACACAGTGCTGGGGGAGAGAGAGTGTTGATGTATACAGCTGGGGAGAGAGAGTGTTGATGTACACAGTACTGGGGAGAGAGAGTGTTGATGTACACAGCTGGGGAGAGAGAGTGTTGATGTACACAGCACTGGGGAGAGACAGTATTGATGTACATAATGCTGGGGAGAGAGAGTGTTGATGTACACAGCTCTGGGGAGAGAGTGTTGATGTACACAGCGCTGTGGAGAGAGAGTGTTGATGTACACAGCGCTGGGGAGAGAGAGTGTTGATGTACACAGCTGGGGAGAGAGAGTGTTGATGTACACAGCGCTGGAGTGAGAGAGTGTTGATGTACACAGTGCTGGGGTAGAGACAGTGTTGATGTACACAGTGCTGGGGAGAGAGTGTTGATGTACACAGTACTGGGGAGAGAGAGTGTTGATGTACACAGCTGGGGAGAGAGTGTTGATGTACACAGCGCTGTGGGAGAGAGAGTGTTGATGTACACAGTGCTGGGGAGAGAGAGTGATGATGTACACAGCGCTGGGTAGAGAGAGTGATGATGTACACAGTGCTGGGGAGAGAGAGTGTTGATGTACACAGCGCTGGGGAGAGAGAGTGATGATGTACACAGCGCTGGGTAGAGAGAGTGTTGATGTACACAGTGCTGGGGGAGAGAGAGAGTGTTGATTTACACAGCGCTGGGGAGAGAGAGTGTTGATGTACACAGAGCTGGGGAGAGAGAGTGTTGATGTACACAGCGCTGGGGAGAGATAGTGTTGATGTACACAGCACTGGGGAGAGAGAGTGATGATGTATACAGCGCTGGGGAGACAGTGTTGATGTACACAGTGCTGGTGGAGAGTAATGATGTACACAGTGCTGGGGGAGAGAGAGTGATGATGTACACAGTGCTGGGGGAGAGAGAGTGTTGATGTACACAGTGCTGGAGAAAGAGAGTGTTGATGTACACAGCGCTGGGGAGAGAGAGTGTTGATGTACACAGCACTGGGGAGAGAAAGTGTTGATGTACACAGCACTGGGGAGAGAGAGTGTTGATGTACACAGTGCTGGGGGAGAGAGTGTTGATGTACACAGTGCTGGGGGAGAGAGTGTTGATGTACACAGTGCTGGGGAGAGAAAGTGTTGATGTACACAGCACTGGGGAGAGAGAGAGTGTTGATGTACACAGTGCTGGGGGAGAGAGTGTTGATGTACACAGTGCTGGGGGAGAGAGAGTGTTGATGTACACAGCGCTGGGGAGAGAGAGTGTTGATGTACACAGTGCTGGGGGATAGAGAGTGTTGATGTACACAGCGCTGGGGAGAGAGAGTGTTGATGTACACAGCACTGGGGAAAGAGAGTGATGATGTATACAGCGCTGGGGAGACAGTGTTGATGTACACAGTGCTGGTGGAGAGTAATGATGTACACATCACTGGGGATAGAGAGTGTTGATGTACACAGTGCTGGGGGAGAGAGTGTTGATGTACACAGCACTGGGGAGAGAGAGAGTGTTGATGTACACAGTGCTGGGGGAGAGAGTGTTGATGTACACAGTGCTGAGGGAGAGAGAGTGTTGATGTACACAGTACTGGGGAGAGAGAGTGTTGATGTACACAGTGCTGGGGGAGAGAGTGTTGATGTACACAGTGCTGGGGGAGAAGTGTTGATGTACACAGTACTGGGGAGAGAGAGTGTTGATGTACACAGTGCTGGGGAGAGAGAGTGTTGATGTACACAGTGCTGGGGGAGAGAGATTGATGATGTACACAGTGCTGGGGAGAGAGAGTGTTGATGTACACTGTGCTGGGGAGAGTGTTGATGTACACAGCGCTGGGGAGAGAGAGTGTTGATGTACACAGTGCTGGGGTAGAGAGTGTTGATGTACACAGCGCTGGGGAGAGAGAGTGTTGATGTACACAGCGCTGGGGAGAGAGAGTGATGATGTACACAGTGCTGGGGGAGAGAGATTGATGATGTACACAGTGCTGGGGAGAGAGAGTGTTGATGTACACTGTGCTGGGGAGAGTGTTGATGTACACAGCGCTGGGGAGAGAGAGTGTTGATGTACACAGTGCTGGGGGAGAGAGTGTTGATGTACACAGCGCTGGGGAGAGAGAGAGTGTTGATGTACACAGCGCTGGGGAGAGAGAGTGATGATGTACACAGCGCTGGGGAGAGAGAGTGTTGATGTACACAGAGCTGGGGAGAGAGAGTGTTGATGTACACAGCGCTGGGGAGAGAGAGTGTTGATGTACACAGCACTGGGGAAAGAGAATGGTGATGTATACAGCGCTGGGGAGACAGTGTTGATGTACACAGTGCTGGTGGAGAGTAATGATGTACACAGTGCTGGGGGAGAGAGAGTGATGATGTACAAAGTGCTGGGGGAGAGAGAGTGTTGATGTACACAGTGCTGGAGAGAGAGAGTGTTGATGTACACAGCGCTGGGGAGAGAGAGTGTTTATGTACACAGCGCTGGGGAGAGAAAGTGTTGATGTACACAGCACTGGGGAGAGAGAGTGTTGATGTACACAGTGCTGGGGGAGAGAGTGTTGATGTACACAGTGCTGGGGGAGAGAGTGTTGATGTACACAGTGCTGGGGAGAGAGATTGTTGATGTACACAGCACTGGGGAGAGAGAGAGTGTTGATGTACACAGTGCTGGGGGAGAGAGTGTTGATGTACACAGTGCTGGGGGAGAGAGAGTGTTGATGTACACAGTGCTGGGGAGAGAGAGTGTTGATGTACACAGTGCTGGGGGAAAGAGAGTGTTGATGTACACAGCGCTGGGGAGAGAGAGTGTTGATGTACACAGAGCTGGGGAGAGAGAGTGTTGATGTACACAGCGCTGGGGAGAGAGAGTGTTGATGTACACAGCACTGGGGAGAGAGAGTGATGATGTATACAGCGCTGGGGAGACAGTGTTGATGTACACAGTGCTGGTGGAGAGTAATGATGTACACAGCACTGGGGAGAGAGAGTGTTGATGTACACAGTGCTGGGGGAGAGAGTGTTGATGTACACAGTGCTGGGGGAGAGAGTGTTGATGTACACAGCACTGGGGAGAGATAGAGTGTTGATGTACACAGTGCTGGGGGAGAGAGTGTTGATGTACACAGCACTGGGGAGAGAGAGAGTGTTGATGTACACAGTGCTGGGGGAGAGAGTGTTGATGTACACAGTGCTGGGGGAGAGAGTGTTGATGTACACAGTGCTGGGGAGAGAGAGTGTTGATGTACACAGCACTGGGGAGAGAGAGAGAGTGTTGATGTACACAGTGCTGGGGGAGAGAGTGTTGATGTACACAGTGCTGGGGGAGAGAGAGTGTTGATGTACACAGCGCTGGGGAGAGAGAGTGTTGATGTACACAGTGCTGGGGGAGAGAGAGTGTTGATGTACACAGCGCTGGGGAGAGAGAGTGTTGATGTACACAGAGCTGGGGAGAGAGAGTGTTGATGTACACAGCGCTGGGGAGAGAGAGTGTTGATGTACACAGCACTGGGGAGAGAGAGTGATGATGTATACAGCGCTGGGGAGACAGTGTTGATGTACACAGTGCTGGTGGAGAGTAATGATGTACACAGCACTGGGGAGAGAGAGTGTTGATGTACACAGTGCTGGGGGAGAGAGTGTTGATGTACACAGTGCTGGGGGAGAGAGTGTTGATGTACACAGTGCTGGGGAGAGAGAGTGTTGATGTACACAGTCCTGGGGAGAGAGAGTGTTGATGTACACAGTGCTGGGGGAGAGAGTGTTGATGTACACAGTGCTGGGGGAGAGAGTGTTGATGTACACAGTGCTGGGGAGAGAGAGTGTTGATGTACACAGCGCTGGGGAGAGAGATTGATGATGTACACAGTGCTGGGGAGAGAGAGTGTTGATGTACACTGTGCTGGGGAGAGTGTTGATGTACACAGCGCTGGGGAGAGAGAGTGTTGATGTACACAGTGCTGGGGGAGAGAGTGTTGATGTACACAGTGCTGGGGGAGAGAGTGTTGATGTACACAGCGCTGGGGAGAGAGAGTGTTGATGTACACAGCGCTGGGGAGAGAGAGTGTTGATGTACACAGCGCTGGGGATAGAGAGTGATGATGTACACAGTGCTGGGGAGAGAGAGTGTTGATGTACACAGCACTGGGGAGAGAGAGTGTTGATGTACACAGCGCTGGGGAGAGAAAGTGTTGATGTACACAGCACTGGGGAGAGAGAGTGTTGATGTACACAGTGCTGGGGGAGAGAGTGTTGATGTACACAGTGCTGGGGGAGAGAGTGTTGATGTACACAGTGCTGGGGAGAGAGAGTGTTGATGTACACAGCACTGGGGAGAGAGAGAGAGTGTTGATGTACACAGTGCTGGGGGAGAGAGTGTTGATGTACACAGCGCTGGGGAGAGAGAGTGTTGATGTACACAGCGCTGGGGAGAGAGAGTGTTGATGTACACAGCGCTGGGGAGAGAGAGTGATAATGTACACAGTGCTGGGTAGAGAGAGTGTTGATGTACACAGCGCTGGGGAGAGAGAGTGATGATGTACACAGTGCTGGGTAGAGAGAGTGTTGATGTACACAGTACTGGGGAGAGAGAGTGTTGATGTACACAGCGCTGGGGAGAGAGAGTGTTGATGTACACAGTCCTGGGGGAGAGAGAGTGTTGATGTACACAGCGCTGGGGAGAGAGAGTGTTGATGTACACAGCACTGGGGAGAGAGAGTGTTGATGTACACAGCGCTGGGGGGGGGGGAGTCTTGATGTACACAGTGCTGGGGGAGAGAGAGTGTTGATGTACACAGCTGGGGAGAGAGAGTGTTGATGTACACAGTACTGGGGAGAGACAGTATTGATGTACATAATGCTGGGGAGAGAGAGTGTTGATGTACACAGCGCTGGGGAGAGAGTGTTGATGTACACAGCGCTGTGGAGAGAGAGTGTTGATGTACACAGCGCTGGGGAGAGAGAGTGTTGATGTACACAACGGGGGAGAGAGAGTGTTGATGTACACAGCGCTGGAGAGAGAGTGTTGATGTACACAGTGCTGGGGTAGAGACAGTGTTGATGTACACAGTGCTGGGGAGAGAGTGTTGATGTACACAGTACTGGGGAGAGAGAGTGTTGATGTACACAGCTGGGGAGAGAGAGTGTTGATGTACACAGTGCTGGGGAGAGAGAGTGATGATGTACACAGCGCTGGGTAGAGAGAGTGATGATGTACACAGTGCTGGGGAGAGAGAGTGTTGATGTACACAGCACTGGGGAGAGAGAGTGTTGATGTACACAGCGCTGGGGAGAGAAAGTGTTGATGTACACAGCACTGGGGAGAGAGAGTGTTGATGTACACAGTGCTGGGGGAGAGAGTGTTGATGTACACAGTGCTGGGGGAGAGAGTGTTGATGTACACAGTGCTGGGGAGAGAGAGTGTTGATGTACACAGCACTGGGGAGAGAGAGAGAGTGTTGATGTACACAGTGCTGGGGGAGAGAGTGTTGATGTACACAGCGCTGGGGAGAGAGAGTGTTGATGTACACAGCGCTGGGGAGAGAGAGTGTTGATGTACACAGCGCTGGGGAGAGAGAGTGATAATGTACACAGTGCTGGGTAGAGAGAGTGTTGATGTACACAGCGCTGGGGAGAGAGAGTGATGATGTACACAGTGCTGGGTAGAGAGAGTGTTGATGTACACAGTACTGGGGAGAGAGAGTGTTGATGTACACAGCGCTGGGGAGAGAGAGTGTTGATGTACACAGTCCTGGGGGAGAGAGAGTGTTGATGTACACAGCGCTGGGGAGAGAGAGTGTTGATGTACACAGCACTGGGGAGAGAGAGTGTTGATGTACACAGCGCTGGGGGGGAGAGAGTCTTGATGTACACAGTGCTGGGGGAGAGAGAGTGTTGATGTACACAGCTGGGGAGAGAGAGTGTTGATGTACACAGTACTGGGGAGAGAGAGTGTTGATGTACACAGCTGGGGAGAGAGAGTGTTGATGTACACAGCACTGGGAAGAGACAGTATTGATGTACATAATGCTGGGGAGAGAGAGAGTGTTGATGTACACAGCGCTGGGGAGAGAGTGTTGATGTACACAGCGCTGTGGAGAGAGAGTGTTGATGTACACAGCGCTGGGGAGAGAGAGTGTTGATGTACACAGCGGGGGAGAGAGAGTGTTGATGTACACAGCGCTGGAGAGAGAGTGTTGATGTACACAGTGCTGGGGTAGAGACAGTGTTGATGTACACAGTGCTGGGGAGAGAGTGTTGATGTGCACAGTACTGGGGAGAGAGAGTGTTGATGTACACAGCTGGGGAGAGAGAGTGTTGATGTACACAGTGCTGGGGAGAGAGAGTGATGATGTACACAGCGCTGGGTAGAGAGAGTGATGATGTACACAGTGCTGGGGAGAGAGAGTGTTGATGTACACAGCACTGGGGAGAGAGAGTGTTGATGTACACAGCGCTGGGGAGAGAAAGTGTTGATGTACACAGCACTGGGGAGAGAGAGTGTTGATGTACACAGTGCTGGGGGAGAGAGTGTTGATGTACACAGTGCTGGGGAGAGAGAGTGTTGATGTACACAGCACTGGGGAGAGAGAGAGAGTGTTGATGTACACAGTGCTGGGGGAGAGAGTGTTGATGTACACAGTGCTGGGGAGAGAGAGTGTTGATGTACACAGCGCTGGGGAGAGAGAGTGTTGATGTACACAGTGCTGGGGGAGAGAGAGTGTTGATGTACACAGCGCTGGGGAGAGAGAGTGTTGATGTACACAGTGCTGGGGGAGAGAGAGTGTTGATGTACACAGCGCTGTGGAGAGAGAGTGTTGATGTACACAGAGCTGGGGAGAGAGAGTGTTGATGTACACAGCGCTGGGGAGAGAGAGTGTTGATGTACACAGCACTGGGGAGAGAGAGTGATGATGTATACAGCGCTGGGGAGACAGTGTTGATGTACACAGTGCTGGTGGAGAGTAATGATGTACACAGCACTGGGGAGAGAGAGTGTTGATGTACACAGTGCTGGGGGAGAGAGTGTTGATGTACACAGTGCTGGGGGAGAGAGTGTTGATGTACACAGTGCTGGGGGAGAGAGTGTTGATGTACACAGTGCTGGGGAGAGAGAGTGTTGATGTACACAGTGCTGGGGAGAGAGAGTGTTGATGTACACAGTGCTGGGGGAGAGAGTGTTGATGTACACAGTGCTGGGGGAGAGAGTGTTGATGTACACAGTACTGGGGAGAGAGAGTGTTGATGTACACAGTGCTGGGGAGAGAGAGTGTTGATGTACACAGTGCTGGGGAGAGAGATTGATGATGTACACAGTGCTGGGGAGAGAGAGTGTTGATGTACACTGTGCTGGGGAGAGTGTTGATGTACACAGCACTGGGGAGAGAGAGTGTTGATGTACACAGTGCTGGGGGGAGAGAGTGTTGATGTACACAGCACTGGGGAGAGAGAGTTTTGATGTACACAGCGCTGGGGAGAGAGAGTGTTGATGTACACAGCGCTGGGGAGAGAGAGTGATGATGTACACAGTGCTGGGTAGAGAGAGTGTTGATGTACACAGCGCTGGGGAGAGAGAGTGATGATGTACACAGTGCTGGGTAGAGAGAGTGTTGATGTACACAGTACTGGGGAGAGAGAGTGTTGATGTACACAGCGCTGGGGAGAGAGAGTGTTGATGTACACAGTCCTGGGGGAGAGAGAGTGTTGATGTACACAGCGCTGGGGAGAGAGAGTGTTGATGTACACAGCACTGGGGAGAGAGAGTGTTGATGTACACAGCGCTGGGGGGGGGAGAGAGTCTTGATGTACACAGTGCTGGGGGAGAGAGAGTGTTGATGTACACAGTGCTGGGGGAGAGAGTGTTGATGTACACAGCGCTGGGGAGAGAGAGTGTTGATGTACACAGCGCTGGGGAGAGAGAGTGATGATGTACACAGTGCTGGGGGAGAGAGATTGATGATGTACACAGTGCTGGGGAGAGAGAGTGTTGATGTACACTGTGCTGGGGAGAGTGTTGATGTACACAGCGCTGGGGAGAGAGAGTGTTGATGTACACAGTGCTCGGGGAGAGAGTGTTGATGTACACAGCGCTGGGGAGAGAGAGAGTGTTGATGTACACAGCGCTGGGGAGAGAGAGTGATGATGTACACAGCGCTGGGGAGAGAGAGTGTTGATGTACACAGAGCTGGGGAGAGAGAGTGTTGATGTACACAGCGCTGGGGAGAGAGAGTGTTGATGTACACAGCACTGGGGAAAGAGAATGGTGATGTATACAGCGCTGGGGAGACAGTGTTGATGTACACAGTGCTGGGGAGAGAGAGTGTTGATGTACACAGTACTGGGGAGAGAGAGTGTTGATGTACACAGTGCTGGGGGAGAGAGTGTTGATGTACACAGTGCTGGGGGAGAGAGTGTTGATGTACACAGTACTGGGGAGAGAGAGTGTTGATGTACACAGTGCTGGGGAGAGAGAGTGTTGATGTACACAGTGCTGGGGAGAGAGATTGATGATGTACACAGTGCTGGGGAGAGAGAGTGTTGATGTACACTGTGCTGGGGAGAGTGTTGATGTACACAGCACTGGGGAGAGAGAGTGTTGATGTACACAGTGCTGGGGGGAGAGAGTGTTGATGTACACAGCGCTGGGGAGAGAGAGTTTTGATGTACACAGCGCTGGGGAGAGAGAGTGTTGATGTACACAGCGCTGGGGAGAGAGAGTGATGATGTACACAGTGCTGGGTAGAGAGAGTGTTGATGTACACAGCGCTGGGGAGAGAGAGTGATGATGTACACAGTGCTGGGTAGAGAGAGTGTTGATGTACACAGTACTGGGGAGAGAGAGTGTTGATGTACACAGCGCTGGGGAGAGAGAGTGTTGATGTACACAGTCCTGGGGGAGAGAGAGTGTTGATGTACACAGCGCTGGGGAGAGAGTGTTGATGTACACAGCACTGGGGAGAGAGAGTGTTGATGTACACAGCGCTGGGGGGGAGAGAGTCTTGATGTACACAGTGCTGGGGGAGAGAGAGTGTTGATGTACACAGTGCTGGGGGAGAGAGTGTTGATGTACACAGCGCTGGGGAGAGAGAGTGTTGATGTACACAGCGCTGGGGAGAGAGAGTGATGATGTACACAGTGCTGGGGGAGAGAGATTGATGATGTACACAGTGCTGGGGAGAGAGAGTGTTGATGTACACTGTGCTGGGGAGAGTGTTGATGTACACAGCGCTGGGGAGAGAGAGTGTTGATGTACACAGTGCTGGGGGAGAGAGTGTTGATGTACACAGCGCTGGGGAGAGAGAGAGTGTTGATGTACACAGCGCTGGGGAGAGAGAGTGATGATGTACACAGCGCTGGGGAGAGAGAGTGTTGATGTACACAGAGCTGGGGAGAGAGAGTGTTGATGTACACAGCGCTGGGGAGAGAGAGTGTTGATGTACACAGCACTGGGGAAAGAGAATGGTGATGTATACAGCGCTGGGGAGACAGTGTTGATGTACACAGTGCTGGTGGAGAGTAATGATGTACACAGTGCTGGGGGAGAGAGAGTGATGATGTACAAAGTGCTGGGGGAGAGAGAGTGTTGATGTACACAGTGCCGGAGAGAGAGAGTGTTGATGTACACAGCGCTGGGGAGAGAGAGTGTTGATGTACACAGCGCTGGGGAGAGAAAGTGTTGATGTACACAGCACTGGGGAGAGAGAGTGTTGATGTACACAGTGCTGGGGGAGAGAGTGTTGATGTACACAGTGCTGGGGGAGAGAGTGTTGATGTACACAGTGCTGGGGAGAGAGATTGTTGATGTACACAGCACTGGGGAGAGAGAGAGTGTTGATGTACACAGTGCTGGGTAGAGAGAGTGTTGATGTACACAGCGCTGGGGAGAGAGAGTGATGATGTACACAGTGCTGGGTAGAGAGAGTGTTGATGTACACAGTACTGGGGAGAGAGAGTGTTGATGTACACAGCGCTGGGGAGAGAGAGTGTTGATGTACACAGTCCTGGGGGAGAGAGAGTGTTGATGTACACAGCGCTGGGGAGAGAGAGTGTTGATGTACACAGCACTGGGGAGAGAGAGTGTTGATGTACACAGCGCTGGGGGGGGGAGAGAGTCTTGATGTACACAGTGCTGGGGGAGAGAGAGTGTTGATGTACACAGCTGGGGAGAGAGAGTGTTGATGTACCCAGCTGGGGAGAGAGAGTGTTGATGTACACAGCACTGGGGAGAGACAGTATTGATGTACATAATGCTGGGGAGAGAGAGTGTTGATGTACACAGCGCTGGGGAGAGAGTGTTGATGTACACTGCGCTGTGGAGAGAGAGTGTTGATGTACACAGCGCTGGGGAGAGAGAGTGTTGATGTACACAGCTGGGGAGAGAGAGTGTTGATGTACACAGCGCTGGAGAGAGAGAGTGTTGATGTACACAGTGCTGGGGTAGAGACAGTGTTGATGTACACAGTGCTGGGGAGAGAGTGTTGATGTACACAGCGCTGTGGGAGAGAGAGTGTTGATGTACACAGTGCTGGGGAGAGAGAGTGATGATGTACACAGCGCTGGGTAGAGAGAGTGATGATGTACACAGTGCTGGGGAGAGAGAGTGTTGATGTACACAGCGCTGGGGAGAGAGAGTGATGATGTACACAGCGCTGGGTAGAGAGAGTGTTGATGTACACAGTGCTGGGGGAGAGAGAGAGTGTTGATTTACACAGCGCTGGGGAGAGAGAGTGTTGATGTACACAGAGCTGGGGAGAGAGAGTGTTGATGTACACAGCGCTGGGGAGAGATAGTGTTGATGTACACAGCACTGGGGAGAGAGAGTGATGATGTATACAGCGCTGGGGAGACAGTGTTGATGTGCACAGTGCTGGTGGAGAGTAATGATGTACACAGTGCTGGGGGAGAGAGAGTGATGATGTACACAGTGCTGGGGGAGAGAGAGTGTTGATGTACACAGTGCTGGAGAAAGAGAGTGTTGATGTACACAGCGCTGGGGAGAGAGAGTGTTGATGTACACAGCGCTGGGGAGAGAAAGTGTTGATGTACACAGCACTGGGGAGAGAGAGTGTTGATGTACACAGTGCTGGGGGAGAGAGTGTTGATGTACACAGTGCTGGGGGAGAGAGTGTTGATGTACACAGTGCTGGGGAGAGAAAGTGTTGATGTACACAGCACTGGGGAGAGAGAGAGTGTTGATGTACACAGTGCTGGGGGAGAGAGTGTTGATGTACACAGTGCTGGGGGAGAGAGAGTGTTGATGTACACAGCGCTGGGGAGAGAGAGTGTTGATGTACACAGTGCTGGGGGAGAGAGAGTGTTGATGTACACAGCGCTGGGGAGAGAGAGTGTTGATGTACACAGCACTGGGGAGAGAGAGTGATGATGTATACAGCGCTGGGGAGACAGTGTTGATGTACACAGTGCTGGTGGAGAGTAATGATGTACACATCACTGGGGAGAGAGAGTGTTGATGTACACAGTGCTGGGGGAGAGAGTGTTGATGTACACAGCACTGGGGAGAGAGAGAGTGTTGATGTACACAGTGCTGGGGGAGAGAGTGTTGATGTACACAGTGCTGGGGGAGAGAGAGTGTTGATGTACACAGTACTAGGGAGAGAGAGTGTTGATGTACACAGTGCTGGGGGAGAGAGTGTTGATGTACACAGTGCTGGGGGAGAGAGTGTTGATGTACACAGTATTGGGGAGAGAGAGTGTTGATGTACACAGTGCTGGGGAGAGAGAGTGTTGATGTACACAGTGCTGGGGGAGAGAGATTGATGATGTACACAGTGCTGGGGAGAGAGAGTGTTGATGTACACTGTGCTGGGGAGAGTGTTGATGTACACAGCGCTGGGGAGAGAGAGTGTTGATGTACACAGTGCTGGGGGAGAGAGTGTTGATGTACACAGCGCTGGGGAGAGAGAGTGTTGATGTACACAGCGCTGGGGAGAGAGAGTGATGATGTACACAGTGCTGGGGGAGAGAGATTGATGATGTACACAGTGCTGGGGAGAGAGAGTGTTGATGTACACTGTGCTGGGGAGAGTGTTGATGTACACAGCGCTGGGGAGAGAGAGTGTTGATGTACACAGTGCTGGGGGAGAGAGTGTTGATGTACACAGCGCTGGGGAGAGAGAGTGTTGATGTACACAGCGCTGGGGAGAGAGAGTGATGATGTACACAGCGCTGGGGAGAGAGAGTGTTGATGTACACAGAGCTGGGGAGAGAGAGTGTTGATGTACACAGCGCTGGGGAGAGAGAGTGTTGATGTACACAGCACTGGGGAAAGAGAATGATGATGTATACAGCGCTGGGGAGACAGTGTTGATGTACACAGTGCTGGTGGAGAGTAATGATGTACACAGTGCTGGGGGAGAGAGAGTGATGATGTACACAGTGCTGGGGGAGAGAGAGTGTTGATGTACACAGTGCTGGAGAAAGAGAGTGTTGATGTACACAGCGCTGGGGAGAGAGAGTGTTGATGTACACAGCGCTGGGGAGAGAAAGTGTTGATGTACACAGCACTGGGGAGAGAGAGTGTTGATGTACACAGTGCTGGGGGAGAGAGTGTTGATGTACACAGTGCTGGGGGAGAGAGTGTTGATGTACACAGTGCTGGGGAGAGAAAGTGTTGATGTACACAGCACTGGGGAGAGAGAGAGTGTTGATGTACACAGTGCTGGGGGAGAGAGTGTTGATGTACACAGTGCTGGGGGAGAGAGAGTGTTGATGTACACAGCGCTGGGGAGAGAGAGTGTTGATGTACACAGTGCTGGGGGAGAGAGAGTGTTGATGTACACAGCGCTGGGGAGAGAGAGTGTTGATGTACACAGCACTGGGGAGAGAGAGTGATGATGTATACAGCGCTGGGGAGACAGTGTTGATGTACACAGTGCTGGTGGAGAGTAATGATGTACACATCACTGGGGAGAGAGAGTGTTGATGTACACAGTGCTGGGGGAGAGAGTGTTGATGTACACAGCACTGGGGAGAGAGAGAGTGTTGATGTACACAGTGCTGGGGGAGAGAGATTGATGATGTACACAGTGCTGGGGAGAGAGAGTGTTGATGTACACTGTGCTGGGGAGAGTGTTGATGTACACAGCGCTGGGGAGAGAGAGTGTTGATGTACACAGTGCTGGGGGAGAGAGTGTTGATGTACACAGCGCTGGGGGAGAGAGTGTTGATGTACACAGCACTGGGGAGAGAGAGAGAGTGTTGATGTACACAGTGCTGGGGGAGAGAGTGTTGATGTACACAGTGCTGGGGGAGAGAGAGTGTTGATGTACACAGTACTGGGGAGAGAGTGTTGATGTACACAGTGCTGGGGGAGAGAGTGTTGATGTACACAGTACTGGGGAGAGAGAGTGTTGATGTACACAGTGCTGGGGAGAGAGAGTGTTGATGTACACAGTGCTGGGGGAGAGAGATTGATGATGTACACAGTGCTGGGGAGAGAGAGTGTTGATGTACACTGTGCTGGGGAGAGTGTTGATGTACACAGCGCTGGGGAGAGAGAGTGTTGATGTACACAGTGCTGGGGGAGAGAGTGTTGATGTACACAGCGCTGGGGAGAGAGAGTGTTGATGTACACAGCGCTGGGGAGAGAGAGTGATGATGTACACAGTGCTGGGGGAGAGAGATTGATGATGTACACAGTGCTGGGGAGAGAGAGTGTTGATGTACACTGTGCTGGGGAGAGTGTTGATGTACACAGCGCTGGGGAGACAGAGTGTTGATGTACACAGTGCTGGGGGAGAGAGTGTTGATGTACACAGCGCTGGGGAGAGTGTTGATGTACACAGCGCTGGGGAGAGAGAGTGATGATGTACACAGCGCTGGGGAGAGAGAGTGTTGATGTACACAGAGCTGGGGAGAGAGAGTGTTGATGTACACAGCGCTGGGGAGAGAGAGTGTTGATGTACACAGCACTGGGGAAAGAGAATGATGATGTATACAGCGCTGGGGAGACAATGTTGATGTACACAGTGCTGGTGGAGAGTAATGATGTACACAGTGCTGGGGAGAGAGAGTGTTGATGTACACAGTGCTGGGGGAGAGAGTGTTGATGTACACAGCACTGGGGAGAGAGAGAGTGTTGATGTACACAGTGCTGGGGGAGAGAGAGTGATGATGTACAAAGTGCTGGGGGAGAGAGAGTGTTGATGTACACAGTGCTGGAGAGAGAGTGTTGATGTACACAGCGCTGGGGAGAGAGAGTGTTTATGTACACAGCGCTGGGGAGAGAAAGTGTTGATGTACACAGCACTGGGGAGAGAGAGTGTTGATGTACACAGTGCTGGGGGAGAGAGTGTTGATGTACACAGTGCTGGGGGAGAGAGTGTTGATGTACACAGTGCTGGGGAGAGAGATTGTTGATGTACACAGCACTGGGGAGAGAGAGAGTGTTGATGTACACAGTGCTGGGGGAGAGAGTGTTGATGTACACAGTGCTGGGGGAGAGAGAGTGTTGATGTACACAGTGCTGGGGAGAGAGAGTGTTGATGTACACAGTGCTTGGGGAGAGAGAGTGTTGATGTACACAGCGCTGGGGAGAGAGAGTGTTGATGTACACAGAGCTGGGGAGAGAGAGTGTTGATGTACACAGCGCTGGGGAGAGAGAGTGTTGATGTACACAGCACTGGGGAGAGAGAGTGATGATGTATACAGCGCTGGGGAGACAGTGTTGATGTACACAGTGCTGGTGGAGAGTAATGATGTACACAGCACTGGGGAGAGAGAGTGTTGATGTACACAGTGCTGGGGGAGAGAGTGTTGATGTACACATTGCTGGGGGAGAGAGTGTTGATGTACACAGCACTGGGGAGAGATAGAGTGTTGATGTACACAGTGCTGGGGGAGAGAGTGTTGATGTACACAGCACTGGGGAGAGAGAGAGTGTTGATGTACACAGTGCTGGGGGAGAGAGTGTTGATGTACACAGTGCTGGGGGAGAGAGTGTTGATGTACACAGTGCTGGGGAGAGAGAGTGTTGATGTACACAGCACTGGGGAGAGATAGAGTGTTGATGTACACAGTGCTGGGGGAGAGAGTGTTGATGTACACAGCACTGGGGAGAGAGAGAGTGTTGATGTACACAGTGCTGGGGGAGAGAGTGTTGATGTACACAGTGCTGGGGGAGAGAGAGTGTTGATGTACACAGTACTGGGGAGAGAGAGTGTTGATGTACACAGTGCTGGGGGAGAGAGAGTGTTGATGTACACAGTGCTGGGGGAGAGAGTGTTGATGTACACAGTACTGGGGAGAGAGAGTGTTGATGTACACAGTGCTGGGGAGAGAGAGTGTTGATGTACACAGTGCTGGGGAGAGAGATTGATGATGTACACAGTGCTGGGGAGAGAGAGTGTTGATGTACACTGTGCTGGGGAGAGTGTTGATGTACACAGCGCTGGGGAGAGAGAGTGTTGATGTACACAGTGCTGGGGGAGAGAGTGTTGATGTACACAGCGCTGGGGAGAGAGAGTGTTGATGTACACAGCGCTGGGGAGAGAGAGTGATGATGTACACAGTGCTGGGTAGAGAGAGTGTTGATGTACACAGCGCTGGGGAGAGAGAGTGATGATGTACACAGTGCTGGGTAGAGAGAGTGTTGATGTACACAGTACTGGGGAGAGAGAGTGATTATGTACACAGCGCTGGGGAGAGAGAGTGATGATGTACACAGTGCTGGGTAGAGAGAGTGTTGATGTACACAGCACTGGGGAGAGAGAGTGATGATGTACACAGTGCTGGGTAGAGAGAGTGTTGATGTACACAGTACTGGGGAGAGAGAGTGTTGATGTACACAGTACTGGGGAGAGAGAGTGATGATGTACACAGTGCTGGGTAGAGAGAGTGTTGATGTACACAGTGCTGGGTAGAGAGAGTGTTGATGTACACAGTACTGGGGAGAGAGAGTGATGATGTACACAGTGCTGGGTAGAGAATGTGTTGATGTACACAGTGCTGGGGAGAGAGAGTGTTGATGTACACAGTGCTGGGGAGAGAGAGTGTTGATGTACACAGCGCTGGGGAGAGAGAGTGTTGATGTACACAGCGCTGGGGAGAGAGAGTGATGATGTACACAGTACTGGGGAGAGAGAGTGATGATGGCCCTCATTCCGAGTTGATCGCTCGCAAGGCGATTTTAGCAGAGTTACACACGCTAAGCCGCCGCCTACTGGGAGTGAATCTTAGCTTCTTAAAATTGCGACCGATGTATTCGCAATATTGCGATTACAAACTACTTAGCAGTTTCAGAGTAGCTTCAGACTTACTCGGCATCTGCGATCAGTTCAGTGCTTGTCGTTCCTGGTTTGACGTCATAAACACACCCAGCGTTCGCCCAGACACTCCTCCGTTTCTCCGGCCACTCCTGCGTTTTTTCCGGAAACGGTAGCGTTTTTAACCACACGCCCATGAAACGCCGTGTTTCCGCCCAGTAACACCCATTTCCTGTCAATCACATTACGATCGCCGGAGCGAAGAAAAAGCCGTGAGTAAAAATACTATCTTCATTGTTAAATTACTTGGCGCAGTCGCAGTGCGAATATTGCGCATGCGTACTAAGCGGAATTTCACTGCGATGCGATGAAATATACAGAGCGAACGACTCGGAATGAGGGCCGATGTACACAGTGCTGGGGAGAGAGAGTGATGATGTACACAGTGCTGGGTAGAGAGAGTGTTGATGTACACAGTGCTGGGTAGAGAGAGTGTTGATGTACACAGCGCTGGGGAGAGAGAGTGTTGATGTACACAGCGCTGGGGAGAGAGAGTGTTGATGTACACAGTGCTGGGGAGAGAGAGTGTTGATGTACACAGCGCTGGGGAGAGAGAGTGATGATGTACACAGGGCTGGGGAGAGAGAGTCTTGATGTACACAGCGCTGGGGAGAGAGAGTGTTGATGTACACAGTGCTGGGGAGAGAGAGTGATGATGTACACAGCGCTGGGGAGAGAGAGTCTTGATGTACACAGCGCTGGGGAGAGAGAGTGTTGATGTACACAGTGCTGGGGAGAGAGAGTGTTGATGTACACAGCGCTGGGGAGAGAGAGTGATGATGTACACAGTGCTGGGGAGAGAGAGTGTTGATGTACAGTACACAGTACTGGGGAGAGTGAGTGTTGATGTACACAGTACTGGGGAGAGAGAGTGTTGATGTACACAGCGCTGGGGAGTGAGTGCTGAGAGTGCATTGATGTAAAAGGACCTACGGTATATTGGGGGTAATTCGTGATCGTAGCAGCAAATTTGTTAGCAGTTGGGCAAAATCATGTGCACTGCAGGTGTGGCAGATGTAACATGTGCAGAGAGAGTTAGATTTGGGTGGGTTATATTGTTTCTGTGCAGGGTAAATACTGCTTTATTTATACACTGCTATTTAGATTTCAGTTTGAACACACCCCACCCAAATCTAATGCTCTCTGCACATGTTACATCTGCACCACCTGCACTGCACATGGGCCCTCATTCCGAGTTGATCGGTCGCAAGGCGAATTTAGCAGAGTTACACACGCTAAGCCGCCGCCTACTGGGAGTGAATCTTAGCTTCTTAAAATTGCGACCGATGTATTCGCAATAATGCGATTACTAACTACTTAGCAGTTTCAGAGTAGCTCCAGACTTACTCTGCCTGTGCGATCATTTCAGTGCTTGTCGTTCCTGGTTGACGTCACAAACACACCCAGCGTTCGCCCAGGCACTCCCACCGTTTCTCCGGCCACTCCTGCGTTTTTTCCGGAAACGGTAGCGTTTTCAGCCACACGCCCCAGAAACGCCGTGTTTCCGCCCAGTAACACCCATTTCCTGTCAATCACATTACGATCGCCGGAGCGAAGAAAAAGGCGTGAGTAAAAATACTTTCTTCATAGTAAAGTTACTTGGCGCAGTCGCAGTGCGAACATTGCGCATGCGTACTAAGCGGATTTTCACTGCGATGCGATGAAAAATACAGAGCGAACAACTCGGAATGAGGGCCATGGGCCCTCATTCCGAGTTGTTCGCTCGCTAGCTGCTTTTAGCAGCTTTGCACACGCTAAGCTGCCGCCTACTGGGAGTGTATCTTAGCATCTTAAAATTGCGAACGAAAGATTAGCAGAATTGCGAATAGACACTTCTTAGCAGTTTCTGAGTAGCTCCAGACTTACTCCTACACTGCGATCAGTTCAGTCAGTTTCGTTCTTGGTTTGACGTCACAAACACACCCAGCGTTCGCCCAGACACTCCCCCGTTTCTCCAGCCACTCCCGCGTTTTTCCCAGAAACGGTAGCGTTTTTTCACACACACCCATAAAACGGCCAGTTTCTGCCCAGAAACACCCACTTCCTGTCAATCACACTCCGATCACCAGAACGAAGAAATTTCTTCATAAAGCCGTGAGTAAAATACCAAACTTATTAGCAAATTTACTTGGCGCAGACGCACTGCGAACATTGCGCATGCGTATTAGCGACTAGTCGCTCCGTTGCGAAAAAATAATAACGAGCGAACAACTCGGAATGAGGGCCATGGTTTTGCCCAATTGCTAACAAATTTTCTGCTGCGATCAACTCTGAATTAGACCCATTGTATATGAGACAGAAACAGAAATCCCATCATAAGTGATATACATATTCCCATTATAGCATTATAATAGTTACAGATTTAAGAGGAAAATCAGTAAAACGATATGACACAGGCTTATAATCGCCTAATAACAAGGGAACTAAGAAAACATGCAATGCTACTAGTTGTGGCAGCTAAATGATCATCATGGAATAATGAGTCGCCGCGCTGACTACATCTAGAGAAGAGGTCAGATTATAACACTCCCAGAATCACAAATATACCTTATATTCCCTATTTAACCCTTTTTACCCGCAATGGCACATGAGCGCGCATTACCCGTGTTCGCGGTCTGAAAGGTGCAAGGGTTGAAATACTGGCTTGAGTGACCCGGTATTTCACTCCTAGTAGCGAGCAGGGTTGAATACATGTTCAACCCGTCTCGCTGTGCGGTTGAGCGGTAGCCAGGATGATGCAACCCGTTTCCCGTTCACTGTGTGTGTACGGGCGATGCTTGGAGATCATGTGATCACCAAGCGCCACCCCTGCTGCGTCACCGCTGAGGTCACCGACCTGGCAATATCCCGGGTTGCAGACATTCGGCGTCGGGGTTCCTGAGGCGGTCCGCACCCTGGAAGCTCCCGTGTCAGGATCCCGTGTGCGACCTGCCTCAGGCGGTGTGAAAGGGGTAGTAGAAGTTTCATACGTCTACCTTCACTCTGTGGTGAATGATACATCGCATAAGGATATGGAGTATTATTGTCCTGAGTGCTGGTTTCTGGTACTTGCTCTGGTTGTGCCACGGGTTTGTGCTTTTTGGGAGGAAGTAACGACATGTGTACATAACACTGGTATTCAGATCCCTCTAATGAACCCTCGTATTTGTGTATTTGGGTTGTATCTGCAAGATTCTCTCTCCGTCCATCTCCGGCTATACGTTAATAATCTCCTTACATTGTCTCGTGTCTGTATAGCTTGTACCTGGATGGGCCACGACCCTCCCTCCTCTGCAGCCTGGGTGACGTTAGTCTACATCACACTTTCTCATGAGCGCCAAATGTAATGTATGTACGCCAACCGTAAATGCTCCGTGAAATATGATAAGATCAGGGGACTCTAGAAGAATTCTCAATATATCCCTGATTCCAGTGCTTAAATAACATTGCGTTTCTGATTTATTAACCAACCTCTTGGCCCCAGCACACACCGGCCTGCCTCCATGTTTATGTACATATTGACTTGTTTCTATTAATATTGCCATGCAGGACTATTCTCTACTCTATATATATGCGATTTATCCTAATCTCAAATTCCTCACCCGAAATTGCATGTTGTAGCCTAACTTGTATAGTGATGGTTCTGTGCTGTATATTGTATTGAGTACAACTATGGGGGTCATTCCGAGTTGATCGCTCGCCAGCAGTTTTTAGCAGCCGTGCAAACGCTATGCCACCGCCCACTGGGAGTGTATTTTAGCTTAGCAGAATTGCGAACGGTTGTATCGCAGAGCGGCTACAAAAATTTTTAGTGTAGTTTCAGAGTAGCTCTAGACCTACTCAGTGTTTGCGTCCACTTCAGACTATTCAGTTCCGGATTTTACATCACAAACCCGCCCAGCGTTCACCCAGCCACGCCTGCGTTTTTCCTGGCACGCCTGCATTTTTCTGCACACTCCCTGAAAACGGTCAGTTGCCACCTAGAAACGCCCACTTCATGTCAATCACTCTGCGGCAAGCAGTGCGACTGAAATGCATCGCTAGACCCTGTGCAAAACTACATAATTCGTTGTGCCCGTACGTCAAGCGTGCGCATTGCGCCGCATACGCATGCGCAGAACTGCCTTTTTTTTAGCCTGATCGCTGCACTGCAAACAAATGCAGCTAGCAATCAACTTGGAATGACCCCCTATGCCAACATCTTTGCTCGGTGATCTCTCACATTAAATGCACATTTTTGTTTTTTTTGTCCGTTTTGCATATTTTTGTTTATACCTATGTGTGTTAACCAAGAAATAATAAAAATATACTTGATTTAAAACATAAAAGGATATGGAGCATCGTTACCGGTGTGATAGAAGTGGGATTACCTAAATATTTATTTCTTATTGTAGATGTAGGATTATATTTCTGTCAGTGGATATACATTAGGCACATACTATAGATATGGTGATAGGTTCCCACTCTTAAGGGCTCTACACACTGGGCGACACTTTTAGAAAAATATGAAAGATATCATTAAAAAAGGAACGATATATCATTGATATTGTTCAGTGTGGAGGCTCCGACAATGAATGATGCGCGTCCCCTACAATCCTGTGTTTGTACATAGTAGGAGTTTCCCAGCAGCGGGAGTGTCGTGTTGGAAGCATGAAAGGATGATTTATATGAACAGTGTGAAATGGGAAACCTTGGATATATTGGCCATTTGGCTGGTAGATGATGAAGTCCAAGTGCGGGACACTGGCTGTACTCTGACGTTTTTTAAAGGGGCAATCATTTACAAGGCTAAACCAGGCACTGGGCGTGATTGCCCATTTAAAAAACATCCGAGTTTGGCCAGCATCCCGCACGGCCCCCGAACTGGGACTTCATTACATCCCAGTCATTTTCTTTAAGTTCCTCTCTTAACACTTGTCTTTTCTCTTTAATGAGTTTTAGGGGTGCCCCATTAAGCTCTCTTCCCTTCTGTTCTCTTTCCAAGTGAATGAGTATAATTGGCTTAGTTTAGTTATCATGCCTCTCTGTCCCGTCATCCTTGTGCAAACAGCAGCTTCTGCAGGATTATCACTACATTAAGGACAATTGCTATTTACCAAGGCTAGAATGCAGAATGCATTGCAGATATCTCCTGCATTAAGTCAGAGCACACCACCATTCCCCATACACACCAAGGAGCCTATTTATCAAATCCAATTTATATAGTATCCCCCAAAGTATCGTTTCCAACCCATATTTAAGGCTATGAAAATGTCATTTGTTTAGTACTGACACCAGCTAAGGGCTGTCTGTTCCCACCTCCAATAATAGCACATATTCTAGCACCAATAATAAAAGTACTTTGCCCCCACATTGCTGTTACAGGTATGTGGGGTGACATTGGACCCCATCGCTGTCCCACGTGAGTATAAGAAAAAGATAGGAGTTTCAGCATATCAAGAAATAAATCAAGGCTGGATGAATACCCAATTTATGGGTATAAACTACACATGTTTCATGTCATTAGTATGCTCATCCGTAGCCAAATGGATTCTGAGTAAGAATGTTGTTCTTTTATTAACTATATTATTTTATGAATTGTGTTATTGTATAAACAATGTATTAACTGTGGGCGTTTTATTATATCAACCATTGGATTTCATGCATTAATTTGTATGAAGCAAATACAAAAGTTTATACCAGCAACCCTCCTATGCAATGCAGATGTGTTTAACTTTCTTTTTTATTAGTATATATATATATATATATATAGTGTGTGTGTGTGTGTGTGTGTGTGTGTGTGTGTGTGTGTGTGTATATATATGTGTGTGTGTGTGTGTGTGTGTGTGTGTGTGTGTGTGTGTGTGTGTGTGTGTGTGTGTGTGTGTGTATATAGTGCTTAACAGAAAATGATTGGCCATTCACATCAGTCCATGCTTAGGCACGCAAAGCATAATCCCCGGTAACCATCCCTCACAGCCACAATAACACATGAGCCCGGATGCTTATCTCAGATCCCATGTGTTATTGCATGAAAATGGGACATTTTTCTCCCCCCAAAAACCAAGCTTTAATTGGATTGCCCCATAATGACCATCGGTCAAAAATTGCGCTATCAGCCCTCTTTTTTTCAGGAGAAAAATTATCAGGGCTAATTGAATACCGGCCAAAGTACAGGAGAGGTCCATGCAAACATAGGGAATTGAACTCAAGACCTCAGTTGCACTCAAGACCTTAGTGCTGTGAGGCAGTAATGCTAGACATTGCACCAACCGTGCTGCCCATGTTTGTCACTGATCGTAATGTTATGGTGATTTGTGTATAACAGACCAGCTAGACTTACTTCTGTTTACTTCTTTGTTGACCATTTAAATGTTGCAACGTGCAATTGTGACCCCTGCTGGTTGTAGGAATGAACGAACGAACGACTATATCCAATGTACCTTAAAGACACAGCATGATGATAAATACAAATATTTACTGTAGATATTTGTGCTGTGACTTTATTATAATCGTGTCCTTTCTGTCCAATGTCTGGAAGCCACTTCTGTCTGACGTAGGACTGACCATTACCTGGGTCTCTCTCAGCTCTTCTCCCAGCAGCTCGGGGTCACCCAACTGTCCTGTGACTTGTCCAGTATAATGGAGAGAGAGCAGGAGCGATGCTTTGAGGTTCTGGACCAAACCAATGTATCTGTGGCCAGCTGGATGCCAGAAGGTGAGCCTTGGATCTGATGAGGAGAGCGCTAATACCAGGCTATTTACATACTGAAGCTTGACTATGTCATCCATATAATCCATTTTAAGGAGACGATTTACTAAAACAGACGATCAGTGTTGTTGCCCATAGCAACCAATTAGATGCTAGTTATCATTTTTCTGCTCCATTCTGGAAAATGATAGATGGAACCTGATAGGCTGTGTGGGCAAAACCATTACTTGTCTACTTTAGAAGCTTTAGTAAATATACCCCTATGGGGGATATGTACTAAGCAGTGATAAAAGTGGAGAAGTGAGCCAGTGAAGAAATTGCCCATGGCAACCAATCAGCTGATCTGTATACTTTTACAGTATGCAAATTATAAATGTTACTGCAAATCAATGCTGATTGGTTGCCTAATGCCAAGTTGCACTGCTGCTGCTCCATCCTCTCTCGCTACGGTTGCTCCCAGAATTCTATGTGCATCAACGTCATGCAGAGTGACATTGTCACACCCGGCGCCGGCATTCTGGGAGTCTGGGAACAGAAGCACTGAGTCATTGCTGCTGTGACGCACAGTTTGTAAATATGGTGTCAGGCGAGATCGGGCATTGTACAGCAGGGGCGTAGCTAAGATGATGCGATTCAGTACAAAACACCTGCTGGGTCCTCTGACTTTGCCCAGCTATGGGAGAGTTACCCACTCTTACGTTATGTAGGATGCGCAGTGATGTGGAATCTGTGATTGCTGATTGCTCAGGTCTGTATGCTGGGGTGTAGGATGTGCAGTGATGTGGAATCTGTGATTGCTGATTGATTAGGTCTGTGTGATGGGGTGTAGGATGCGCAGTGATGTGGAATCTGTGATTGCTGATTGCTCAGGTCTGTATGCTGGGGTGTAGGATGCGCAGTGATGTGGAATCTGTGATTGCTGATTGCTCTGGTCTGTATGCTGGGGTGTAGGATGTGCAGTGATGTGGAATCTGTGATTGCTGATTGATTAGGTCTGTGTGATGGGGTGTAGGATGCGCAGTGATGTGGAATCTGTGATTGCTGATTGATCAGGTCTGTGTGATGGGGTGTAGGATGCGCAGTGATGTGGAATCTGTGATTGCTGATTGATCAGGCCTGTGTGATGGGGTGTAGGATGCGCAGTGATGTGGAATCTGTGATTGCTGATTGATTAGGTCTGTGTGATGGGGTGTAGGATGAGCAGTGATGTGGAATCTGTGATTGCTGATTGATCAGGCCTGTGTGATGGGGTGTAGGATGCGCAGTGATGTGGAATCTGTGATTGCTGATTGATTAGGTCTGTGTGATGGGGTGTAGGATGCGCAGTGATGTGGAATCTGTGATTGCTGATTGATCAGGCCTGTGTTATGGGTGTAGGATGCGCAGTGATGTGGAATCTGTGATTGCTGATTGATCAGGTCTGTGTGATGGGGTGTAGGATGCGCATTGATGTGGAATCTGTGATTGCTGATTGCTCAGGTCTGTGTGATGGGGTGTAGGATGCGCAGTGATGTGGAACCTGTGATTGCTGATTGATCAGGTCTGTTTGATGGGGTGTAGGATGCGCAGTGATATGGAATCTGTGATTGCTGATTGATTAGGTCTGTGTGATGGGGTGTAGGATGTGCAGTGATGTGGAATCTGTGATTGCTGATTGATCAGGCCTGTGTGATGGGGTGTAGGATACGCAGTGATGTGGAATCTGTGATTGCTGATTGCTCAGGCCTGTGTGATGGGGTGTAGGATGTGCAGTGATGTGGAATCTGTGATTGCTGATTGATCAGGCCTGTGTTATGGGGTGTAGGATGCGCAGTGATGTGGAATCTGTGATTGCTGATTGCTCAGGCCTGTGTGATGGGGTGTAGGATGCGCAGTGATTTGGAATCTGTGATTGCTGATTGATTAGGCCTGTTTGATGGGGTGTAGGATGTGCAGTGATGTGGAATCTGTGATTGCTGATTGATTAGGTCTGTGTGATGGGGTGTAGGCTGCGCAGTGACGTGGAATCTGTGATTGCTGATTGATCAGGCCTGTGTTATGGGGTGTAGGATGCGCAGTGATGTGGAATCTGTGATTGCTGATTGCTCAGGCCTGTGTGATGGGGTGTAGGATGCGCAGTGATGTGGAATCTGTGATTGCTGATTGATCAGGCCTGTGTGATGGGGTGTATGATGAGCAGTGATGTGGAATCTGTGATTGCTGATTGCTCAGGTCTGTATGCTGGGGTGTAGGATGTGCAGTGATGTGGAATCTGTGATTGCTGATTGATCAGGTCTGTGTGATGGGGTGTAGGATGTGCAGTGATGTGGAATCTGTTATTGCTGATTGATTAGGTCTGTGTGATGGGGTGTAGGCTGCGCAGTGATGTGGAATCTGTGATTGCTGATTGATTAGGTCTGTGTGATGGGGTGTAGGATGTGCAGTGATGTGGAATCTGTGATTGCTGATTGATTAGGTCTGTGTGATGGGGTGTAGGAAGAGCAGTGATGTGGAATCTGTGATTGCTGATTGATTAGGTCTGTGTGATGGGGTGTAGGATGAGCAGTGATGTGGAATCTGTGATTGCTGATTGATCAGGTCTGTGTGATGGGGTGTAGGATGAGCAGTGATGTGGAATCTGTGATTGCTGATTGATCAGGTCTGTGTGATGGGGTGTAGGCTGCGCAGTGATGTGGAATCTGTGATTGCTGATTGATCAGGCCTGTGTTATGGGGTGTAGGATGCGCAGTGATGTGGAATCTGTGATTGCTGATTGCTCAGGTCTGTGTGATGGGGTGTAGGATGTGCAGTGATGTGGAATCTGTGATTGCTGATTGATTAGGTCTGTGTGATGGGGTGTAGGATGTGCAGTGATGTGGAATCTGTGATTGCTGATTGATTAGGTCTGTATGCTGGGGTGTAGGATGTGCAGTGATGTGGAATCTGTGATTGCTGATTGATCAGGTCTGTGTGATGGGGTGTAGGATGTGCAGTGATGTGGAATCTGTGATTGCTGATTGATTAGGTCTGTGTGATGGGGTGTAGGATGCGCAGTGACGTGGAATCTGTGATTGCTGATTGATTAGGTCTGTGTGATGGGGTGTAGGAAGAGCAGTGATGTGGAATCTGTGATTGCTGATTGATTAGGTCTGTGTGATGGGGTGTAGGATGAGCAGTGATGTGGAATCTGTGATTGCTGATTGATCAGGTCTGTGTGATGGGGTGTAGGCTGCGCAGTGATGTGGAATCTGTGATTGCTGATTGATCAGGCCTGTGTTATGGGGTGTAGGATGCGCAGTGATGTGGAATCTGTGATTGCTGATTGCTCAGGTCTGTATGCTGGGGTGTAGGATGTGCAGTGATGTGGAATCTGTGATTGCTGATTGATCAGGTCTGTGTGATGGGGTGTAGGATGTGCAGTGATGTGGAATCTGTGATTGCTGATTGATTAGGTCTGTGTGATGGGGTGTAGGATGCGCAGTGACGTGGAATCTGTGATTGCTGATTGATTAGGTCTGTGTGATGGGGTGTAGGATGCGCAGTGATGTGGAATCTGTGATTGCTGATTGATTAGGTCTGTGTGATGCGGTGTAGGAAAAGCAGTGATGTGGAATCTGTGATTGCTGATTGATCAGGTCTGTGTGATGGGGTGTAGGAAGAGCAGTGATGTGGAATCTGTGATTGCTGATTGATTAGGTCTGTGTTATGGGGTGTAGGATGGGCAGTGATGTGGAATCTGTGATTGCTGATTGATTAGGTCTGTGTGATGGGGTGTAAGATGCGCAGTGATGTGGAATCTGTGATTGCTGATTGATTAGGTCTGTGTGATGGGGTGTAGGCTGCGCAGTGATGTGGAATCTGTGATTGCTGATTGATTAGGTCTGTGTGATGGGGTGTAGGCTGCGCAGTGATGTGGAATCTGTGATTGCTGATTGATTAGGTCTGTGTGATGGGGTGTAGGATGGGCAGTGATGTGGAATCTGTGATTGCTGATTGCTCAGGTCTGTATGCTGGGGTGTAGGATGTGCAGTGATGTGAAATCTGTGATTGCTGATTGATCAGGTCTGTGTGATGGGGTGTAGGATGTGCAGTGATGTGGAATCTGTGATTGCTGATTGATTAGGTCTGTGTGATGGGGTGTAAGATGCGCAGTGATGTGGAATCTGTGATTGCTGATTGATTAGGTCTGTGTGATGGGGTGTAGGATGTGCAGTGATGTGGAATCTGTGATTGCTGATTGATTAGGTCTGTGTGATGGGGTGTAAGATGCGCAGTGATGTGGAATCTGTGATTGCTGATTGATTAGGTCTGTGTGATGGGGTGTAAGATGCGCAGTGATGTGGAATCTGTGATTGCTGATTGATTAGGTCTGTGTGATGGGGTGTAGGATGTGCAGTGATGTGGAATCTGTGATTGCTGATTGATTTTATGCACAGTGATGTGGAATCTGTGATTGCTGATTGATTAGGTCTGTGTGATGGGGTGTAGGCTGCGCAGTGATGTGGAATCTGTGATTGCTGATTGATTAGGTCTGTGTGATGGGGTGTAGGAAGAGCAGTGATGTGGAATCTGTGATTGCTGATTGATCAAGTCTGTTTGATGGGGTGTAGGATGCGCAGTGATGTGGAATTTGTGATTGCTGATTGATTAGGTCTGTGTGATGGGGTGTAGGATGCGCAGTGATGTGGAATCTGTGATTGCTGATTGATTAGGTCTGTGTGATGGGGTGTAGGATGAGCAGTGATGTGGAATCTGTGATTGCTGATTGCTCAGGCCTGTGTGATGGGGTGTAGGATGCGCAGTGATTTGGAATCTGTGATTGCTGATTGATTAGGTCTGTGTGATGGGGTGTAGGATGCGCAGTGATGTTGAATCTGTGATTGCTGATTGATTAGGTCTGTGTGATGGGGTGTAGGAAGAGCAGTGATGTGGAATCTGTGATTGCTGATTGATTAGGTCTGTGTGATGGGGTGTAGGATGAGCAGTGATGTGGAATCTGTGATTGCTGATTGATCAGGCCTGTGTGATGGGGTGTATGATGAGCAGTGATGTGGAATCTGTGATTGCTGATTGATTAGGTCTGTGTGATGGGGTGTAGAATGCGCAGTGATGTGGAATCTGTGATTGCTGATTGATTAGGTCTGTGTTATGGGGTGTAGGATGCGCAGTGATGTGGAATCTGTGATTGCTGATTGCTCAGGTCTGTATGCTGGGGTGTATGATGCGCAGTGATGTGGAATCTGTGATTGCTGATTGATTAGGTCTGTGTGATGGGGTGTAGGATGCGCAGTGATGTGGAATCTGTGATTGCTGATTGCTCAGGTCTGTATGCTGGGGTGTATGATGCGCAGTGATGTGGAATCTGTGATTGCTGATTGATTAGGTCTGTGTGATGGGGTGTAGGATGCGCAGTGATGTGGAATCTGTGATTACTGATTGATCAGGCCTGTGTGATGGGGTGTATGATGCGCAGTGATGTGGAATCTGTGATTGCTGATTGATTAGGTCTGTGTGATGGGGTGTAGGATGCGCAGTGATGTGGAATCTGTGATTGCTGATTGATCAGGCCTGTGTGATGGGGTGTAGGATGCGCAGTGATGTGGAATCTGTGATTGCTGATTGTTTAGGTCTGTGTGATGGGGTGTAGGATGCGCAGTGATGTGGAATCTGTGATTGCTGATTGATTAGGTCTGTGTGATGGGGTGTAGGATGCGTAGTGCTGTGGAATCTGTGATTGCTGATTGATCAGGTCTGTGTGATGGGGTGTAGGATGCGCAGTGATGTGGAATCTGTGATTGCTGATTGATCAGGCCTGTGTGATGGGGTGTAGGATGCGCAGTGATGTGGAATCTGTGATTGCTGATTGATTAGGTCTGTGTGATGGGGTGTAGGATGCGCAGTGATGTGGAATCTGTGATTGCTGATTGATTAGGTCTGTGTGATGGGGTGTAGGATGTGCAGTGATGTGGAATCTGTGATTGCTGATTGATTTTATGCACAGTGATGTGGAATCTGTGATTGCTGATTGATTAGGTCTGTGTGATGGGGTGTAGGCTGCGCAGTGATGTGGAATCTGTGATTGCTGATTGATTAGGTCTGTGTGATGGGGTGTAGGAAGAGCAGTGATGTGGAATCTGTGATTGCTGATTGATCAGGTCTGTTTGATGGGGTGTAGGATGCGCAGTGATGTGGAATTTGTGATTGCTGATTGATTAGGTCTGTGTGATGGGGTGTAGGATGCGCAGTGATGTGGAATCTGTGATTGCTGATTGATTAGGTCTGTGTGATGGGGTGTAGGATGAGCAGTGATGTGGAATCTGTGATTGCTGATTGCTCAGGCCTGTGTGATGGGGTGTAGGATGCGCAGTGATTTGGAATCTGTGATTGCTGATTGATTAGGTCTGTGTGATGGGGTGTAGGATGCGCAGTGATGTTGAATCTGTGATTGCTGATTGATTAGGTCTGTGTGATGGGGTGTAGGATGCGCAGTGATGTGGAATCTGTGATTGCTGATTGCTCAGCCCTGTGTGATGGGGTGTAGGAAGAGCAGTGATGTGGAATCTGTGATTGCTGATTGATTAGGTCTGTGTGATGGGGTGTAGGATGAGCAGTGATGTGGAATCTGTGATTGCTGATTGATCAGGCCTGTGTGATGGGGTGTATGATGAGCAGTGATGTGGAATCTGTGATTGATGATTGATTAGGTCTGTGTGATGGGGTGTAGAATGCGCAGTGATGTGGAATCTGTGATTGCTGATTGATCAGGCCTGTGTGATGGGGTGTATGATGCGCAGTGATGTGGAATCTGTGATTGCTGATTGATTAGGTCTGTGTGATGGGGTGTAGGATGCGCAGTGATGTGGAATCTGTGATTGCTGATTGATCAGGCCTGTGTGATGGGGTGTAGGATGCGCAGTGATGTGGAATCTGTGATTGCTGATTGTTTAGGTCTGTGTGATGGGGTGTAGGATGCGCAGTGATGTGGAATCTGTGATTGCTGATTGATTAGGTCTGTGTGATGGGGTGTAGGATGCGTAGTGCTGTGGAATCTGTGATTGCTGATTGATCAGGTCTGTGTGATGGGGTGTAGGATGCGCAGTGATGTGGAATCTGTGATTGCTGATTGATCAGGTCTGTGTGATGGGGTGTAGGATGAGCAGTGATGTGGAATCTGTGATTGCTGAATGCTCAGGCCTGTGTGATGGGGTGTAGGATGTGCAGTGATGTGGAATCTGTGATTGCTGATTGATTAGGTCTGTGTGATGGGGTGTAGGATGCGTAGTGCTGTGGAATCTGTGATTGCTGATTGATCAGGTCTGTGTGATGGGGTGTAGGATGCGCAGTGATGTGGAATCTGTGATTGCTGATTGATCAGGCCTGTGTGATGGGGTGTAGGATGCGCAGTGATGTGGAATCTGTGATTGCTGATTGATCAGGCCTGTGTGATGGGGTGTAGGATGCGCAGTGATGTGGAATCTGTGATTGCTGATTGATCAGGCCTGTGTGATGGGGTGTAGGATGCGCAGTGATGTGGAATCTGTAATTGCTGGTTGCTGAGCCCTGTGTGATGTATTGTAGGATGTGCCGGGAAGTGGGACAATCTCAGCTGCTGGCCGTCTACTCCGCTGGGGCATACTGTGTCCATTCCTTGCCCAGAGATCCTGCAGATTATTACTGGAATTAATGGTAAGTGACAAAATTTACGAGAAATTACTGAAAATTTATGTTATTGAGGTTACTAATACTGTAGAAATAAACACAGGCCCACATTACATGATTTTAGCTGTTTTTAGTATTTAAAAAAAAAAAAAAAAGATCTAAAACCAAATCCAAAACACATGAGGGTGGTTATGCAAAATCAGAACCAAAACCAAAACACGGGGCTCAGTCAGTGCTGAAAGTAGGGTGGTATAGGGTGGTACGGAGTACCATTAAGAAATATGGTAGCCCACCGCTGGGGCATAATTTATAAGGGGCATTTTTGTAAAATGGTGTCAGTGGCATAACTGTGTGTGGCATAATATGTAATAGGCATTACGGTGTGTGACATAATGTGTAATAAGCATTACGTTGTGTGGCATAATGTGTAATGGGCATTACGGTGTGTGGCATAATGTGTAAGGGGCATTACAGTGTTTGGCATAATATTTAATAGGCATTACGGTGCCTGGCATAATATGTAATAGGCATTACGGTGTGTGGTATAATGTGTAATAAGCATTACGGTGTGTGGCATAATGTGTAATGGGCATTACGGTGTTTGGCATAATGTGTAAGGGGCATTACGGTGTTTGGCATATTGTGTAAGGGGCATTATGGTGTGTGGCATAATGTGTAATAAGCATTACGGTGTGTGGCATAATGTGTAATGGGCATTACGGTGTTTGGCATAATGTGTAATAAGCATTACGGTGTTTGGCATAATGTGTAAGGGGCATTACGGTGTGCGGCATAATGTGTAATAAGCATTACGGTGTTTGGCATAATGTGTAAGGGGCATTACGGTGTGCGGCATAATGTGTAATAAGCATTACGGTGTTTGGCATAATGTGTAAGGGGCATTACGGTGTGCGGCATAATGTGTAAGGGGCATTACGGTGTTTGGCATAATGTGTAAGGGGCATTACGGTGTTTGGCATAATGTGTAAGGGGCATTACGATGTGTGGCATAATGTGGCCATGCCCCTATTGTCATGTAGCCACTCCCCTAGTTTTGTGTGACCACGCCTCCTCATAACACGTGGTTACACCCATTTTTACTATCCGTACCACTAAGAAACAAATTCTGCTTGCACCACTGGGCCCGATGCACAACTCAAATTACAGGTGAATTAATAAGTAGTATCGGGTGGTAAGCTGCTATTTTATAGATTGTGTACTTGCTCAGTATTTACAGTACATTGTATGGTTGGACAGGAACTGTGCATCGGAACTGTACAGAAGCAGGGTGGTCCGTTACCTTCCCACCGGTGCACGTTGCGTGCAAGTACAACATCAATGACACAGAAGATGAAGATACAGTAAGTGATTCTTCATTTTCATTGTGAGTCAGATCTAGTTTTACATTTATACCACAATTAATATTATTTATAATATATTTGTTTTTATTTCAAAACATTAGTGTTTTCACAATTCTGTCTCCAACAACAATGTGTTTGGCTGGTAGTGTGCAGGAGAATCCAGCTGAGGAGATGCCAGATGACCTTCTATAAACCTTCACCCTAGGCCTATTAGACATGGCCAGACTGCCCAGAGAGATGTCACACTCAGGGGTCTAGCCAATCAGGTTGTCCCCGCGCTAATTGCTGCCACCTCCGGTTACCTGTGGGAGCTCCACACGCTAATCCCCAGAGCAGGATTCCTCCTTGCAGCCTCCGGAGCTCTGAATATCTGCATTAAGGGGGTCATTCCGAGTTGATCGCTAGCTGCCGTAGTTCTCTGCGTAGCGATCATTTTAAAAAACGGCAAATCTGCGCATGCGTATGCACCGCAATGCGCACGCGCGACGTACGGGTATAAAGAACATCATGGTTTTGCACAGGTTCTAGGGGCGCTTTCAGTCGCACTGGCGGACGCAAGGAGATTAACAGGAAGTGGGAGTTTCTGGGTGGCAACTGACCGTTTTCTGGGAGTGTTTGGAAAAACGTAGGCGTAGCCGGGCATTTGCTGGGCTGGTATCTGACGTCATTACAGTGTCACTCGTCGCATCAATCATCGCACAGGATAAGTAACTACAGGGCTGGTCTTGTTTTGCACAAAATGTTTGCTGCTGCTCGGCTGCACAGGCGTTCGCACTCCTGCAAAGCGAAAATACACTCCCCTGTAGGCGGCGACTATGCGTTTGCACGGCTGCTAAAAGTAGCTAGCGAGCGATCAACTCGGAATGAGGGCCTAAATGCACCCCTCTGCATTTACCATGCGGGGAAAACCGCTGCATTGTGCATTGTACGTGGAATCAGTGGGTTTCTGTGCGTTACCAAAGGGTAAATAATTGAATAGCTCTGGCCGTGAAACTCCACATGCATACTTCACGCCTAATTGAATTGCCCCCTTAAGGTAAAGGGCAATGAATTGCCATCTAGTATCTGTTTAATTTGCCTTCACACAGGTGTCAGATAAGCAGCAATTCTATATACAACGTCCAGTGAGTGTCATCGTTTTATGAGGGTATGCATCATTGGGTCGACCCTAATTAGACTGACAGTCAATAGGTCAACCCCATATGGTCGACATGGCATACTGTAGGTCGACCTGGTCAGTAGGTGGACAGGGTCATTAGGTTGACATGTTAAAGGTAGACAGGTGGCAAGGTCGACAGGTACAAAAGGTCGACACAGTCAAACCGTTGACATGGAAATGGTCGACATGGAAAAGGTTGATGCAATATTTTTTCTTGGGGGGGGGTGCCATTTACTATTTTAATCCACATGTAACCCCAATTAGTGTACCACGTCGACAGGCTTTGCGCAAGGTGCCTACCTGCGCTCAGCACAGGTTACTATTCACAACGTGTGTCGATCATTGTCATGTCGACCATTTTCGGACCTGTCAACCTTAAGCATTGTTGACTTAATGTAGCGTCGACCATATGGGGTCCACCGATTCACCTAATGAAGATCGACCTGTCATCTAGATACCGTTTTATGATGATCCGTTGAGAGACTTACAGTAAGCAAAATGTATTATGTAAATTGTAAAAGCACTAATGGAATGTGTGTGCGTGTGCGTGTGTGTGCGTGTGTGTGTGCGCGTGCGTGTGCGTGTGTATGTTCACGCAGTGAGATTTGTGAAGTCCAGACTGTGAAGGAGAGGAGCTGAAAGTAGTCCATGGCATGTCTTTTACAGAAGGAATATTACATGCACCTGAAGACCGTCTACACGGTGGGTTATGGGACTTCTCTGACCTCTCTGTCCCTGGCATTAATTACTCTGCTGTCCTTTCGGTGAGTGCTCGGATCAGACCTGTATGAGTAGAGCATATACCGTTGTGCAGCATGATAACAGTCCTCCTTGTCTTCCATCTTTGAGTGCAGGCGGCTGCGCTGTACCCGGAACTACATTCACATGCACCTGTTCTTCTCCTTCATCCTGAGAGCCATGTCCATCTTCATCCGGGACGCTGTGCTGTTCTCCATTGATGACATCAACCACTGCAGTGTCTACTTGGTAAGGACACAGGTCAGGTGGAGGCAGCAGGCGGCCTAGCTATGTGCCCAGGGCCTAATACAGAAGAGGAGGGATACGAGGCATCTATGTGCAACCTAGACTACACAAATCAGTCCGCATTCCCTAACAGTGTCATGCAGCAGTCTATAGAAAGGCTCCTTCCTTCTGCTTCAGACTCTTCCAGCCATTCAGTGATCTGCAAGGGAGCCACGATGTAGATAAGCCATGTAGTATTGGGGTCAAATTGAGGGGTAGTCTGATAAGTCTCTGTTAGTGCATAATGGGGGGGGGGGGGGGGGGGTGATACTGTAAGCAGTGCCGCAAGGGCCAGATACCACAGGGTTAAAAGCTACTCCCAAGACAAAGGAGGCCAAAGGCAGAGACAGGGGAGGTGATGACCTGGGAAGAACAAAAAGACGAAACGTTCTCTTTCCCGCCCTCCGTCCCTACGAGCACACAAAAAAAATATTTTGCCAATTGGACATCCGGGGAATGCAACTCCAAACTAAACATAATGAAGGTACAATGTTATGTGATGGGAGGATCATATGTTCCCCGAGGGTGTGTAGTGATTGGGCACACTTACTGAATCTGCAGAAGACACCTATATAGGTGTATGATACCTGTGCCGGTGATAATGATGAATCGTGAAGGTTCCTTCCAAGCTGACCATTGCAGGGGCATAGGCCCATATTCAGGCCATTGCCCCGCTAGTGAGGGAGGAGTTTGTTCTGAGGTAACAGTCAGTCCGTTGAGTTAGGTTGGTATAGCACCAGAGGGTGAGGTGGTTAGGATTACCCACTCCGATGACCAAATTTGAATAGTATTCTTTGCAGTCGGGTATTATATCCTGTGCCGTTCTCTCTGCAGAAGGACTGTCACTACGTCATGTACTGTATATAGTGTATACAGTCCCTCAGGGATTATATCCTGTGCCGCTCTCTCTGCAGAAGGACTGTCACTACGTCATGTACTGTATATAGTGTATACAGTCCCTCAGGGATTATATCCTGTGCTGTTCTCTCTTCAAAAGGACTGTCACTACATCATGTATATAGTGTATACAGTCCCTCAGTGATTACATCCTGTGCCACTCTCTCTGCAGAAGGAATGTCACTACGTCATGTATATAGTGTATACAGTCCCTCAGGGATTATATCCTGTGCCGCTCTCTCTGCAGAAGGACTGTCACTACGTCAGGTATATAGTGTATACAGTCCCTCAGGGATTATATCCTGTGCCGTTCTCTCTGCAGAAGGACTGTCACTACGTCATGTACTGTATATAGTGTATACAGTCCCTCAGGGATTATATTCTGTGCTGCTCTCTCTTCAAAAGGACTGTCACTACATCATGTATATAGTGTATACAGTCCCTCAGTGATTACATCCTGTGCCACTCTCTCTGCAGAAGCACTGTCACTACGTCAGGTATATAGTGTATACAGTCCCTCAGGGATTATATCCTGTGCCGCTCTCTCTGCAGAAGGACTGTCACTACGTCAGGTATATAGTGTATACAGTCCCTCGGATTATATCCTGTGCCGTTCTCTCTGCAGAAGGACTGTCACTGCGTCAGGTATATAGTGTATACAGTCCCTCAGGGATTATATCCTGTGCCACTCTCTCTGCAGAAGCACTGTCACTACGTCAGGTATATAGTGTATACAGTCCCTCAGGGATTATATCCTGTGCCGCTCTCTCTGCAGAAGGACTGTCACTGCGTCATGTATATACAGTCCCTCAGGGATTATATCCTGTGCCGTTCTCTCTGCAGAAGGAATGTCACTACGTCATGTATATAGTGTATACAGTCCCTCAGGGATTATATCCTGTGCCGTTCTCTCTGCAGAAGGATTGTCACTACGTCATGTATATATATAGTGTATACAGTCCCTCAGGGATTATATCCTGTGCCGCTCTCTCTGCAGAAGGAATGTCACTACATCATGTATATAGTGTATACAGTCCCTCAGGGATTATATCCTGTGCCGTTCTCTCTGCAGAAGGACTGTCACTGCGTCAGGTATATAGTGTATACAGTCCCTCAGGGATTATATCCTGTGCCACTCTCTCTGCAGAAGCACTGTCACTACGTCAGGTATATAGTGTATACAGTCCCTCAGGGATTATATCCTGTGCCGCTCTCTCTGCAGAAGGACTGTCACTGCGTCATGTACTGTATATAGTGTATACAGTCCCTCAGGGATTATATCCTGTGCCGTTCTCTCTGCAGAAGGATTGTCACTACGTCATGTATATAGTGTATACAGTCCCTCAGGGATTATATCCTGTGCCGCTCTCTCTGCAGAAGGAATGTCACTGCGTCATGTATATACAGTCCCTCAGGGATTATATCCTGTGCCGTTCTCTCTGCAGAAGGATTGTCACTACGTCATGTATATAGTGTATACAGTCCCTCAGGGATTATATCCTGTGCCGCTCTCTCTGCAGAAGGAATGTCACTACATCATGTATATAGTGTATACAGTCCCTCAGGGATTATATCCTGTGCCGTTCTCTCTGCAGAAGGACTGTCACTGCGTCAGGTATATAGTGTATACAGTCCCTCAGGGATTATATCCTGTGCTACTCTCTCTGCAGAAGCACTGTCACTACGTCAGGTATATAGTGTATACAGTCCCTCAGGGATTATATCCTGTGCCGCTCTCTCTGCAGAAGGACTGTCACTGCGTCATGTATATACAGTCCCTCAGGGATTATATCCTGTGCCGTTCTCTCTGCAGAAGGAATGTCACTACGTCATGTATATAGTGTATACAGTCCCTCAGGGATTATATCCTGTGCCGCTCTCTCTGCAGAAGGAATGTCACTACGTCATGTATATAGTGTATACAGTCCCTCAGGGATTATATCCTGTGCCGCTCTCTCTGCAGAAGGACTGTCACTACGTCATGTATATAGTGTATCCAATCCCTCAGTGATTATATCCTGTGCCATTCTCTATGCAGAAGGACTGTCACTACGTCATGTATATAGTGTATACAGTCCCTCAGGGATTATATCCTGTGCCATTCTCTCTGCAGAAGGACTGTCACTACGTCACGTATATAGTGTATCCAATCCCTCAGTGATTATATCCTGTGCCATTCTCTATGCAGAAGGACTGTCACTACGTCATGTATATAGTGTATACAGTCCCTCAGGGATTATATCCTGTGCCATTCTCTCTCCAGAAGGACTGTCACTACGTCATGATCTTCTTCCAGTATTGCATCATGGCCAATTACAGCTGGCTGCTGGTGGAGGGTCTATACCTCCACACTCTGCTTGTTGTGTCCTTCTTCTCCGAGTGGAAGTATTTCTGCTGGTACATTGCTCTCGGGTGGGGTAAGTGCTGGTACATTGCTCACAGGTGGGGTAAGTGCTGGTACATTGCACTTGGGTGCGGTAAGTGCTGGTACATTGCTCTCGGGTGGGGTAAGTACTGGTACATTGCTCACAGATGGGGGTAAGTGTTGGTACATTGCTCTCAGGTGATGTAAGTACTGATAGATTGCTCTCGGGTGGGGTAAGTGCTGGTACATATTGCTCTCGAGTGGGGTAAGTGCTGGTACATATTGCTGTCGGGTGGGGTAAGTGCTGGTACATATTGCTCTCGAGTGGGGTAAGTGCTGGTACATATTGCTCTCGAGTGGGGTAAGTGCTGGTACATATTGCTGTCGGGTGGGGTAAGTGCTGTTACATATTGCTCTCGGGTGGGGTAAGTGCTGGTACATAATCCATATTGCTCTCGGGTGGGGTAAGTGCTGGTACATATTGCGTACATATTGCTCTCGGCTGGGATAAGTGCTTGTACATATTGCTCTCGGGTGGGGTAAGTGCTGGTACATATTGCTCTCGGGTGGGGTAAGTGCTGGTACATATTGCTCTCGGGTGGGGTAAATGCTAGTATATATTGCTCTCGGGTGGGGTAAGTGCTCTCGGGTGGGGTAAGTGCTGGTACATATTGCTCTCGGGTGGGGTAAGTGCTAGTATATATTGCTCTCGGGTGGGTTAAGTACTGGTACATGTTTCTCTCGGGTGGAGTAAGTTCTAGTATATATTGCTCTCGGGTGGGGTAAGTGCTGTCACATATTGCTCCCGGTTGGGGTAAGTGCTGGAACATATTGCTCTCGGGTGGGGTAAGTACTGGTACATATTGCTCTTGGGTGGGGTAAGTGCTGGTACATATTGCTCTTGGGTGGGGTAAGTGCTGGTACATTGCTCTAGGGTGGGGTAAGTGCTGGTACATATTGCTCTCCGGTGGGGTAAGTGCTGGTACATATTGCTCTCGGGTGGGGTAAGTGCTGGTACATATTGCTCTCGGGTGGGGTAAGTGCTGGTACACATTGCTCTCGGGTGGGGTAAGTGCTGGTACATATTGCTCTAGGGTGGGGTAAGTGCTGGTACATATTGCTCTTGGGTGGGGTAAGTGCTGGTACATTGCTCTAGGGTGGGGTAAGTGCTGGTATATATTGCTCTCAGGTGGGGTAAGTGCTTGTACATATTGCTCCCGGGTGGGGTAAGTGCAGGTACATATTGCTCTCGGGTGGGGTAAGTGCTGGTACATATTGCTCTCGGGTGGGGTAAGTGCTGGTACATATTGCTCTCGGGTGGGGTAAGTGCTGGTACATATTGCTTTCGGGAGGGGTAAGTGCTGGTACATTGCTCTCGGGTGGGGTAAGTGCTGGTACATTGCTCTCGGGTGGGGTAAGTGCTGGTACATATTGCTCTCCGGTGGGGTAAGTGCTGGTACATATTGCTCTCGGGTGGGGTAAGTGCTGGTACATATTGCTCTCGGGTGGGGTAAGTGCTGGTACACATTGCTCTCGGGTGGGGTAAGTGCTGGTACATATTGCTCTAGGGTGGGGTAAGTGCTGGTACATATTGCTCTTGGGTGGGGTAAGTGCTGGTACATTGCTCTAGGGTGGGGTAAGTGCTGGTATATATTGCTCTCAGGTGGGGTAAGTGCTTGTACATATTGCTCCCGGGTGGGGTAAGTGCAGGTACATATTGCTCTCGGGTGGGGTAAGTGCTGGTACATATTGCTCTCGGGTGGGGTAAGTGCTGGTACATATTGCTCTCGGGTGGGGTAAGTGCTGGTACATATTGCTTTCGGGAGGGGTAAGTGCTGGTACATTGCTCTCGGGTGGGGTAAGTGCTGGTACATTGCTCTCGGGTGGGGTAAGTGCTAGTATATATTGCTCTCGGGTGGGGTAAGTGCTGGTACATATTGCTCTCGGGTGGGGTAAGTACTGGTACATTGCTCTCGGGTGGGGTAAGTACTAGTATATATTGCTCTTGGGTGGGGTAAGTGCTGATACATATTGCTCTCGGTGGGGTAAGTGCTGGTACATATTGCTCTCGGGTGGGGTAAGTGCTGGTACATATTGCTCTCGGGTGCGGTAAGTGCTGGTACATTGCTCTCGGGTGGGGTAAGTGCTGGTACATTGCTCTCGGGTGGGGTAAGTGCTGGTACATATTGCTCTCGGGTGGGGTAAGTGCTGGTACATTGCTCTAGGGTGGGGTAAGTGCTGGTACATATTGCTCTCGGGTGGGGTAAGTGCTGGTACATATTGCTCTCGGGTGGGGTAAGTGCTGGTACATTGCTCTCGGGTGGGGTAAGTGCTGGTACATATTGCTCTCGGGTGGGGTAAGTGCTGGTACATTGCTCTCGGGTGGGGTAAGTGCTGGTACATATTGCTCTTGGGTGGGGTAAGTGCTAGTATATATTGCTCTCTGGTGGGGTAAGTGCTGGTACATATTGCTCTCGGGTGGGGTAAGTGCTAGTATATATTGCTCTCGGGTGGGGTAAGTGCTGGTACATATTGCTCTCGGGTGGGGTAAGTGCTGGTACATTGCTCTAGGGTGGGGTAATTGCTGGTACATATTGCTCTCGGGTGGGGTAAGTGCTGGTACATATTGCTCCCGGGTGGGGTAAGTGCAGGTACATATTGCTCTTGGGTGGGGTAAGTGCTGGTACATATTGCTCTCGGGTGGGGTAAGTGCTGGTACATATTGCTCTCGGGTGGGGTAAGTGCTGGTACATTGCTCTAGGGTGGGGTAAGTACTGGTACATTGCTCTCGGGTGGGGTAAGTGCTGGTACATTGCTCTCGGGTGGGGTAAGTGCTGGTACATATTGCTCTCGGGTGGGGTAAGTACTGGTACATTGCTCTCGGGTGGGGTAAGTGCTAGTATATATTGCTCTCGGGTGGAGTAAGTGCTGGTACATTTCTGTTCAGGGGATGAGTATATATATACTTGACTTGGCTTCTGTGTGCACTGCCTGCTGGATCATTCCACTAATGAAGGGAAAGTGGGTCCCAGCTTATCACAATGTCTGTGTTGCAGGGTCTCCCCTGGTCTTCATCATCGCCTGGTCCATCAGCCGTCACTTGTATGAGAACATTGGGTGAGACTTTCTCCTGCTTATGTGATTTGTCCATATCTACTAACAATGGGGGTCATTCCGAGTTGTTCGCTCGCAAGCTGCTTTTAGCAGCTTTGCACACGCTAAGCCGCCGCCTACTGGGAGTGAATCTTAGCTTATCAAAATTGCGAACGAAAGATTGGCAGAATTGCGAATAGACTTCTCTGTGCAGTTTCTGAGTAGCTCGAGACATACTCGGCATCTGCGATCAGTTCAGTCAGTTTCGTTCCTGGTTTGACGTCACAAACACACCCAGTGTTCGCCCAGACACTCCCCCGTTTCTCCAGCCACTCCCGCGTTTTTCCCAGAAACGGTAGCGTTTTTTCGCACACACCCATAAAACGGCCAGTTTCCGCCCAGAAACACCCACTTCCTGTCAATCACATTACGATCACCAGAACGAAGAAAAAACCTCGTAATGCCGTGAGTAAAATTCCTAACTGCATAGCAAATTTACTTGGCGCAGTCGCACTGCGGACATTACGCATGCGCATTAGCGACTAATCGCTCCGTTGCGAGAAAAAAATAACGAGCGAACAACTCGGAATGACCCCCAATATCAGTTACAGCAATCCCTCTTTCTGCTGCATGGTACACTGGGCTCCACAGGGAATAACATCGGGGTGTAGAGTAGGATCTTGATCCGAGGCACCAACAGGTTCAAAGCTTTGACTGTTCCCAGAATGCCTAACGCCACCTCCTCTATAACCTCGCCTCCGTGCACAGGAGCTCAGTTTGTTTTGTAGTTGGTGCCATGCAGTAAGCAGGCATACAACAGGGGGGCTGCTCCAGCAGCCCTAGGAAAAAGCTTTTTGAAGAAAAATGAAGACTTCAAGGGCTCCATCACCTCCCCCGGCGGCGCTGTACACTCCCGCGCCCTGGTTGCCGGGTACCTACAGCGGAGGCTCCGGTTTTCTTCTTGTTAGACACACACACGACCGCTGCTCTCCTGGAACGCGTGGCCGCACTCAGGGAGGAGGTAAGTGGGTCCCCCCGGCGGGACCCGCTGTAAATCGCGATCCCGTGCGGGAAATCGGGCCGCGCACGCTGGCGTGGACACTGTGGCAGTACAGGGACCCCACTAGACCACCAGGGCATGGGCACAGGTCGGTTTTCTCTCATAAGACCATTTATTTAAGCCCCCAGTACCCGGTGGTGAAGGGGGATAAGGCTTTGACCTGTAGCCCCTCCCCCAGCCCCAGGGCACCATTTAGAGTAAATGTTCCCGCCCTGGAGCTGCATCTCTCTCTCTCCCTCACTCTCTGTCAGCACTTGGGCGCCATTATAGCAAGCAGAGCTGATACTGGGACTGTTTGGGCAAATCCTCCTCTGTAAAGCTGCCTGCATTTCAGCACTGTGCATTTTACAGGACACTTAAGTATTCTACATGTCTGCTGACAGTGTTAGTTAAGAAAAAGTGCATTTAGTCAGGGTTATTTAGTACCAGTGATATAATCCAGTCTTTACTGTGCATTGTTATATCTATTAAGTGTATTGCTATACATAGTACTACTCTGTATTGCTAGTCCAGTGCAGTTTTATTGCATGTCATAATTTCTGCATTGTACAAACTGTGACTCTGTGTGTGTGCATATAGCTGCTGTGTGACCTCCATTTCATGTATCTCACTCAGATTGCTATCCCTATATTCTATAACCTGAGGGGGCTAAATGTGTCAGGTTTATAATTAATATAGGTAGTTCACAGGATATACTCAGTGTGTATTTTCTCTGTGATTTCTAGTCACCATCGAGTTGATCGCTAGCTGCATTTGTTCGCAGCACAGCGATCAGGCTAAAAAACTGCAGTTCTGCGCATGCGTATGCGGCGCAATGCGCACGAGCGACGTACAGGCACAACGAGCGATGCAGTTTTGCACAGGGTCTAGCAATGCATTTCAGTCGCACTGGTTGCCGCAGAGTGATTGACATGAAGTGGACGTTTCTGGGTGGCAACTGACCGTTTTCAGGGAGTGTTCGGAAAAACGAAAACGCAGGCGTGGCTGGGCGAACGCTGGGTGGGTGTGTGACGTTAAATCCAGAACTGAATAGTCTGAAGTGATTGCAAGTGCTGAGTAGGTTTTGAGCTACTCTGAAACTACACAAAAAATTTTTGCAGGCGCTCTGCGATAAAAACGTTCGCACTTCTGCTAAGCTAAAATACACTCCCAGTGGGCGGCGCCATAGCATTTGCACAGCTGCTAAAAACTGCTAGCGAGCGATCAACTCGGAATGACCCCCCATATACCTCTAGAATTCCCTGTTTGTGCTGTTACACTGCACAGGGGGTTCTTGGCAGGTATTGTGCTGCTGATATTGTACTGTGTTGCCCTGCATTGAGCTTTTGATTATGTCAGCTACACAGGGCAATGGTGCTGGGGCTGATCCCACATTGTGTGGTGGTGACGCTGCAGACACATTTGAGGATAACATAACAGCTGAGGGTTCAGGTTCTGGGGGTTGCTTACCTCCCAGTGGGACTGTAGCAACAGGGTTTCAAAATGACCCACCTTTGGCTACCTTCTCCACGCTTTTGAATACGCTGGTAACTAGACTAACGCCCCCTATGGGACCTCCTGTGCCGGTACAACCGCTTATGGTCCCCGCGGTTAACTCGCCGTGGGCAGATCAACTGTCCAATCAGTTCCAGCAATTGAACCAATCACTGACTACTCAGAAGTCTAACCCTCGCCCGCCTAAGACCAAGGGGTCCTCTAAGCGGGCAATTACTTCCTCACAATCCACCAACGTCCCAGACACCTCGTCTGATGAGGATGGCGTTTATACTGACCCCACAGATTCTGATCCCGATGCTTCTGATGGGGAAGCTGTTTCACAGGTGGATGTTCCTGACTTGTTGGAGGCTATCAGGACCATTCTTCAAGTTGATGATGACCCGGTGCCTGATGCTGTCCCTAAAAAAACGGACAGGTTTAAACATCAGAAAGTGGTTAAACAAGTTTTACCTCACTCTGACCATTTAGTTGACATACGTCAGGAGTCCTGGGGAAATCCAGGAAAGATATTCATGCCTCACAAGAAGATGCTGGCTCGCTACACCTCGCAGCGGAGCTAAGTAAAAATTGGGAAACACCCCCGCCAGTGGATTTGCAAGTGGCGCGGCTGGTGGTATCCTCAGCTCTGCCTGTAAGTACTGTCACATCCCTGAGAGAGCCGATGGATAAGCGTGTGGAGGGTTGTTTAAAGGCAATTTACACCCTCACGGTGCTGCGCATCGGCCCTCCATTGCAGCGACATGGGCTGCAGAAGCTGTGGAAGCGTGGGCTCAGGAGCTGAAGGCGGAGTTGCCTTCCAACGCTTCTGATCATGCTAGACAATGCTTGTCATATATTGTCACAGCATCTCATTACATTAAGGAGGCGGCTTCTGATGCCGGTATTCTGGCGGCCAAGGCTTCTACTACGTCCATTTTGGCTCGCCAAATTCTCTGGTTACGGTCCTGGTCTGTGGATATGGACTCTAAGAAAACCCTGGAGGTACTCCCTTTTAAGGGAGAATTTATTTTCGGAGAAGACCTCAACAAGATAGTGGCGGACTTAGCTTCTGCAAAAACAGCATGTCTGCCTAGTACTGCTCCTTCGGTGCCGAAGGCTAAGAGTACTCCATTTCGCTCCTTTCGTCCTTCAGGGAAAGCAAAAGGTCAGGCGTACCCCAAACAGGTTCGCACTTCCAAACCCAATAAGCCCAAACCCAAACAGGCCTGGGCTGCCCGTCAGCCTGCTTCCAAAACTGATAAGCCTGCCGCATGACGGGGCGGGCCTCCCCCTGGGGGATCCCATGGTGGGGGGCCGGCTTCTAGGGTTTACCAAGGAATGGTTGAAGACCACTTCCGATGCCTGGGTACGGGAAGTCGTCACTCGAGCTTACGCCGTATCCTTCAAGAATCGCCCCCCTCATTGATTTTGCCTGAAAGACGTCCCTTCGGATCAGGTGAAGGCAAAAACTCTTCATTCGGTGGCAGAGGCGTCACAAGGGGGGTGCGGGGGGTGCGGCCCGCACCTGGATGTCACCTCCAAGGGGTGACACCAAAAAGAGCCACACTCACACCGCACCCCACTGCAGGCACAGACACTTGTTATGCCCGCATCCCCGCTGCTGTGTCGGTCCGACACATACGCGGGGAATGTAAAAGGCGCTGCTGCAGAGAGTGAGTGACTCGCTCTCTGCAGCGCCACGGCCGCCGGCCCTGGACTGCTCCTTCATAAGCGGCTGTGTGTCCTCCCCCGGCTCCCAGCCCTCCCGCGATGCAGACACCCTACCAGCACCATCCATAAAGTGCGTCCGGCCACTGCACAGACCTCACTCCGCCCTCGCTGCACGCTCATTTCCACCTCCCTGCACGCTCCTCCGCTACTCACTTCCACCACCCGCTCGCCGCAGCAGTGCGGGGGTGGCTCGGTGCAGGATGGCGGCAGAGTTGCTGCACAGAGAGTGAGCATGAGCCCGGCAAGAGACGCTGCTACCGCTGCCCAGGCACTGCCTGACCTTTGACAACTGGGCACACATGCTCTGCAGCCCGGGCACCTAGATCTGGATGGAGGTGGTAGAGAATGATTGCCCACTGCCTGATGCTCAGGGGTTGTTTGGAGTGGATTACTGTGGATTTCACCTAATACCCATGCCTGATGAGGGGCCAGCCCGTGGTTACACCTGAAGGACACCTGTAGAGACCCCAGGAGCCGGTGACCACACCCACCCTGCGGATCACCAGACCACTAGTATGCAGCAATTTCAGGTAATTGCGAGAAGAGAATTGATGTCCGGGGGCCACACACTGCAGACAGTCACATTCCCCATGTGGCCCCTGGGAGGAGATGTGATAACAGACATTGCATGCACTCCTTGGCTATTGCATTATGGCAGGTATACTATCAGCGATTCCGCTCGCCACGCTTCGGGCGCGGTGGCTAAAGTGTCACATAATAAAAGAATCGCCAATCCAGTGACCCAGTCTTGCGCCACTGCACACTCGTGAACCCCAGAATGGCTTTATATATTGTTAGAAGCAACAGGGACTCAGTACAGCATCTGGTGACAAGGTGGAGCTGGAGCTGCCCTATGACAGAGGTGGGAACTTGGAAGGTACAGTATGTGCCTCTGCATGGCTGCCAGCCCCACCTGTACGCCCCTGTACAATGTGTTTGGGTCAGTGTGCTTCTGGTCCCTGTGTGGGTGTGTCAGTGTGCCCCTGGGACCTGTACAATCTTTGTCAGTGTTCCCCTATAAAATCTATGTATGTGTGCACTAGCGGATCCAGGCATGGGGAGGGCACATGGCCCCCCTGTTGTTTCTGGCAGCAGTGAAGGAGGTCGCAGTAGGCTGCAGCCGGCCACAGGCTGTAACAAAGTAGGAGGAGGCGGTCTGTGACCGGAGTATAGGAGGGGAGCCCCTCCCCTGCACTCCTCTCTGATACTACTTGGCTTGCCAGGCCTCTGATGCAGGGCCAGCTCGAGGGACCTTCAAGCGCAGCGACTGGGCGCAGTTGCTACCACCAGTGCTGTGCCCATGAGACTTCCCCCCCCCCCCCCCCCCCCCCCCGCTCTACTTTCTCTCTACCCTCTCTCTCTCTCTCTTCCTTCTCCCTCTCTCTTCTCTCAGCTCTCATGTTAAAAGCCCTTGGCTTTTTTCCTGCCTGTCTCCCCCACTAATACTTTCCCTTCATGTCCCAGTGAGCCCTTTCAACCCAGTGGTGCCGGGATGTTATACCCATTCTGGATGCCGGTGTTGGCATTCAGAATATGGTCAGTATTCCGGCGTCGGTATTCTGACTGCCGGGATACAGACAGCCGGAATCCTGACTGCTCCCCATCTATCCTCACAGTGTGCTTCATTCTTTCCCCCCAGCTCTCACCTTATTGACCCCCTCCATGTCTGCAGAATGCTGCTGGTGAATCGTGGCAGTGTGGAGTGGGTACACTTCACGGGACAGCTACACAAATTCAAACAACATGCTTCTCCAAAATACCAAGATTTTAGTGGGTCTAACTCTAAAGTAATAGGGTAAGGCACTGCTACTAAGCAAATAAGTTTTCATACAACAAAAATTTCTTAACAGACCAGTTTAAAAGGAAAAATGTTTTAAAGCGTGTGATGCATGGGACTTTATGTTCACTTTCTGGAGAATCACCCTAATATTATTTAAAATAATGATCAGAAGTAATTATATTTAGTAAAACATTACTATGGATTCGGTGGGGTGGGGTGTGATACAAGAGGAGCTTTATGGGGGGGTGACACCATGAGTTTCTCCACCGGGTGACACCAACCCTAGTGACGCCTCTGTTCGGTGGTACAGTCCCTCCTGGACACAGGAGTGGTAGTACAGGTGCCTCTGGCTCAGAGAGGCAAGGGGTACTATTCACCGCTGTTCCTAGTCCCGAAACCGAATGGGTCCTACCGGCCCTTTCTCAACCTCAAGTTCTTGAACAGATTTGTGAGGGTCTCCAAGTTTCGTATGGAAACCCTTCGCTCTATTGTTCTGGCCTTGGAACCTGGGGATTATATGGTCTCCCTGGACATACAGGATGTTTACCTGCATATTCCCATTGCAGTGTCGCATCAGCAGTACCGGAGGTTTGCGGTTGGCAACCTCCATTACCAATTTCGGGCGTTACCTTTTGTTTGACCACAGCTCCGTGAGTCTTCACCAAGGTCATGGCGGTAATGACGGCAGTGCTCCGCCGTCAAGGGTTCAGGATCCAACTGCACCTGGACGACTTGTTGATCCTGGCAGACTCCCTAGAAATTCTCCTATGCCATCTGGATCTGACTATCCAGTTTCTGCAAGCCCACGGGTGGCTCATCAACTGGAAGAAATCTTCCCTGGTCCCTGCTCAGAGCATGGTGCACCTGGGGGCAATGTTGGACACTCACAACCAGCGGTTGTTCTTGTCTCAGGAGAAAGTCCTGAAGATTCAGGACAGGATTCGATGTTTCCTATCTCGTCCGCAAGTGTCGATACATTCGGCAATGCAAGTGCTAGGTCTCATGGTGTCGGCTTTCGACATGGTAGAGTACGCTCAATTCCATTTCCGCCCTCTGCAGAAGTGATTCTTCCAAGTGGCACGGCCTGCCTCACCGGATCAGGTCTCAAATGATCTCCTTGTTTCAGGAGGTCCGTCTGTCACTGAGCTGGTGGCTTCAGGACCAACGATTGAGCAGGGGTCGTCCCTTCTGGATCTCCAACTTAGTCCTTCTGAGAGGTTGGAGCGTGGTGTTGGAGCAACACTCCCTTTAGGGTCGGTGGACCAAGGAGGAGTCTCTCCTCCCGATAAACATTCTGGAATTGCGGGTGGTGTTCAACTCATTGAACTTGGCCCAGCATTTAATACAGAACAGACCTGTTAAAGTGTAGTCGGACAACGCCACCACGGTGGCGTACATCAATCATCAAGGCAGCACTCAAAGCCTCAATAAGGGAAGTATCACAGATTCTTCAGTGGGCGGAACGCCATCTGCCAGCCATATCAGCAGTGTTCATTCCTGGGGGTCTTAAACTGGGAAGCGGACTTTCTCAGTTGTCGGGGCGTACACGCCGGAGAATGGAGCCTCTATCCAGATGTGTTTCAACTCCTCGTGGACAAGTGGGGCCTTCCAGATGTCGACCTGATGGCATCTCGACACAATCACAAGGTTCCGGTCTTCGGAGCAAGGAAAAGGGATCCTCAAGCAGTGTTCATGGACGCACTGGCAATTCCATGGAACTTTCGTCTGCCATACGTGTTACCTCCGGTGTCACTCCTGCCCAGAGTAATAAGGAAGTTCAAGCAAGAAGGAGGAATCCTACTTCTGATCGCTCCAACGTGGCCCAGACGGCATTGGTTCTCAGACCTTCAGGGTCCCTCGATAGAGCATCCCCTTCTACTGCCGCAGCGCCCAGATCTCCTCGTTCAGGGCCCCTGTGTATATCAGGATTTAGCCCGATTGGCTTTGACGGTGTGGCTCTTGAAGCTTCCGTCTTAAGGGCCAAAGGATTTTCTGAGGCGGTCATTCAAACCATGTTGAAGGCCCGGAAAACCGACTTCTGCTCAGATTTACCATAGGGTCTGGAATTCTTACTTTGCTTGGTGCGAATCTAACAATCATGATGCTTACAAGTTTAGTATGGCCAAACTTTTGGCCTTTCTACAAAAGGGCCTAGACTTGGGCCTTCGTCTGGCCTCCATCAAGGTTTATATTTCTGCCTTTCCAGTTTGGTTCCAGAGAAAAATTGTAACTTTATCTGATGTTCATACATTTACTCAGGGTGTGTTGCGAATTCAACCTCCTTATGTTCCGCCTGTGGCTCCTTCAGACTTGTCGGTGGTTCTGGAGGCGTTGCAAGGGTGTCCGTTTGAGCCTCTTGAATCGGCAGACCTTAAGTGGCTTTCTCTTAAGGTGTTGTTTCTGCTGGCTATTGCCTCTGCCAGATAGGTGTCTGATCTGGGTGCCTTGTCTTGTAGGTCCCCATATCTGATTTTTCACTGTGACCGGGCGGTTCTTAGAACACGTCCCGGGTACCTACCTAAGGTGGTGTCGTCTTTCCACCTTAATCGGGAGATTGTGGTTCTGGCCTTTGTCTCTCCTGAATTGTCTTCCAAAGAGCGATCTTTGGATGTGGTACGGGCTCTCCGTATCTATGTGAAGAGGACAGCTCCTATCAGGAAGTCTGATTCCCTCTTTGTATTGTTTGGTTTTCACAAATGTGGCTGGCCTGCTCACAAGCAGACCCTGGCCAGATGGATTAGAATGGTGATTGCACATGCTTATGTACAGGCTGGTCGTCTAGTTCCTGCTACTATTAAGGCCCATTCTACTCGGTCTGATGGACCTTCTTGGGCGGCCTGCCGTGGTGCAACCTTTGAACAATTGTGCAAGGCGGCTACGTGGTCCTCAGTGAACACGTTCATAAGGTTCTATGCCTTCGATACATCCGCCTCCCAGGATGCTTCCTTTGGACGCTGGGTTCTTGTGCCCGCTACAGTGTGTCCCCTCCCATAAGGAACTGCTTTAGGACATCCCCGATGTTATTCCCTGTGGAGCCCAGTGTACCCCGCAGCAGAAAACAAGATTTATGGTAAGAACTTACCGTTGTTAAATCTCTTTCTGCGAGGTACACTGGGCTCCACAGGGCGCCCACGCTGACGCACTTAGCTTCTTTGGGTTGGTATGGCATTAGCCGCTGACACTTTCTCCTGTCGTGAGAGTGTGATGTTTGTGGCTACTAACAGTTGTCGTCTCTTTTACCTGCTACTGCATTGGACTGATTAACAAAAACTGAGCTCCTGTGCACAGAGGCGGGGTTATAGAGGAGGCGGCGCTATGCATTCTGAGAACAGTCAAAGATTTTAACCTGTTGGTGCCTCGGATCAAGATCCAACTCTACACCCCAATGTTATTCCCTGTGGAGCCCAGTGTACTTCGCAGAAAGAGATTTAACAACGGTAAGTTCTTAACATAAATCTCATTTTATAATGTCCCTCACTCAGCACCACAATATAGGGGAATCATTGTACAGGTATCACCATGATAGTGGCGTATAGTGGAATCATCGTAGCGGTATCACTGTGATGGTTATGGTGAGACGTCTCTCCTCACCTGCAGCTGTCACTTGTGACTTGTGTCCATATCTCTGCACAAACAATGGTTCTTACACTCCAGCAAGAGACCGGGTCTGTGATCCTAAATACAGCTCATCCAATATACAATTCACCTGTATCTTTTATATTCTGAAACAGACTCTATAGCATGACATTAGAATCTAGTATTATGAACTCACCATTTGTCAGGTTGTGAGCAAACTGCATGGAAAATCAGAACTGTACGGGTACCTGCAACCAGATTAACTAACGTTTACCCAAGACGTACTGTAAAGTGGCCTCCTCCTGCTCTGGAACAGTGCCCCAGGATGCTGTGTGATCGGCAACACGGGGTGTATGCGCCTAAACCCACAGTGCGAGGAGGGGAACATAGTTCCCCACCGAGCACTAAATATGCTGGTCTCTGTGTCTGCAGAGATCAGATGCATCAGAAGGAGCCCACACGCCACTGCGCTCTGCAACAAGGTGAGGAGGAGGGGCTATACAGGGCGGGGAGTGTAGATGATACGCGGTCAACATTTGGCACTAAGGTGGGTGGGGGGGAGGTGTATTTTTTGGCTGGGGACAGTTATATTAAAAAGAAAAAAATGACACATATAGGGGTTATTCAGGTATATTAGCAAACCAAAAAAGTTAGATTTGGGTGGGGTGTGTTCAAACTGAAATGTAAAGTGCAGTGTAAAAATAAAGCAGCCAGTATTTACCCTGCACAGAAACAATATAACCCACCCAAATCTAACTCTCTCTGCAGATGTTACATTTGCCCCACCTGCAGTGCACATGATTTTGCCCAATTGCTTACTTTTTTGGTGTGCTAACAAACCTGAATAACTCCCATAGGACGGGATGTAATGAAGTCCGAGTTTGGCGGCCGTGCTGGATGCCTTATGAGCTCAAACTGTTTGTTTGTTTGTTTGTTTTTAAAGGGGAAATCTTCTACAAGGTATGGTTTAGGCTTGTACATAATTGCCCCTTTAAAACAATGCCTGAGTTCATCCAGCTTCCTGCACGGCCACCGAATTCGGATTCCATTACATCCCAGCCGTAGGGCAAAATGTACTAAACCTTCGAGAGATTAAATAGAGAGAGAAGTACCAGCCAATCAGCTCCTAACTGTCAAGTTACAGACTGTTTTTGAAAAATGACAGGAGCTGATTGGTTGGTACTTTATCTCTCTCTATCATTCTCCAAGGCTTATGTAGCCCATACACTTGTGAGATATCAGGTACAATCCTTCGATTTCGACCGCATCTGTGAGATAAATCAAAGGATTGTATGCACATTTTAGGTACCACGCGACGTGATGCGCGGGCACGCCGCTTGAATGTCGCGTCTCACTAGTATGTGCTGCACTTAATATTTATCAAATTGCACCGCTACCACTCGGCGGTGACGTGCCCATCATGTGATTACCATGCGATCTATCGCATGATTGCATGGTAATCACTTTGGCAGTTCATGTGCGATTTCATCGCACCTGCCCCGCAATGGCGCGGTGCATTGCACAAGTGTATGGGCACCATTAGTTCATCTGCCCCATAGCAAGTGACACATGGGGAGTGGGGGACTAAACTGGGGGACCATTGGCACTGGGGGTGAGGGTGGAGACTATGCCACGGGGATCTATTACCACTAGGGTGCTGGGGGTTGATAATGCAGGGATCCTTATCCTACAAGGAGGGGGGGCTATGAAGTTGCCCATTACAAAATGCGGAAGGAAGGAAGAAGGAGAAGTGGAATATGCCAGCAGAGGGCCTTTAACAGGTTGGATCACTTATGCTTTTTTGAGGGGGTGTGGCTACACCTCCCATATTTGGCCACACCCCGCTTTCAAAGGCACACTGAATGCTATCCCCTATTGACACTGAAAACACAGGATGTCACCCCTATTTATGTCATCTTGTTACCATGTGACCCCAAGTCTCACCAACCAATAGCTCCTCCCCTTCACTAACAAATCAACAATCTGACATTCTTCTTACTTTTACCAAACTGACGCCACATGCCGTATTTCAGCCATAATGCAACAGGAAACTAAACATGGTCATTGCGTGCCTTTAGCCCCGTGATGTTCTGTGACAATGATTGTTTCCATTAATAGATGCTCCTAATAATAGGGATTTTATATTTTCTTGCAGATGCTGGGACATTAATTCTAATCCCAGTATTTGGTGGATCATCCGGGGACCGGTTATTCTCTCCATATTTGTAAGTTGTCTGATATCTTGACCTGTCACTAGAATCCAGAATCTGATTAATATTAATTGTCTCTTCTTACACTCCATGGTAAGACACTGGTTCCCGTATGTCACAGTTTAATACGACAGTCCCCTTTACTCACAGAGGGGCAGCTATACTAATCCTTGGAGCATGAATAAGTGGAGAGAGATAAAGGTGGAGATTTATTAAAGCTTATAGAGAGAGATAAAGTACCAACCAGTCAGCTCCTAACTTCCATTTTTCAGGGCAGTGGGCCTATCTGAGGTGGGATAGGGCTTTGTGGGTCATGTGGGGGGAGGGGGGGATTTAGGCTGTGTGTCATGGCACCATTAAGGGGAAAAAAACATTGGAAGGCACTATACCACTGATGGACAACCATGGGGTCTCCGCCATCAATGCCAAAACCATCTACAATCGGTGGTTAGCCATTGATGGTTGTTGGGAGTGTCAGCAGGATTGAGTTGGGATTTCATGAGACGTCACGCCGGCTCTCTACCCACTGAGACTAGTCTTCTCTATATTCTGAGATATTTTGTTTTACTGTAAGAACATTGTAACATGTATTCAGCTACACGGCCTGTGGAGTCCACAACAAAGATCAGAGACTTAGAGATATTATTGGATGGTATTCATGTAGGGGCCATTGTCTTGTGGGCCCTGTGCTTGAGGCTCCAGCAAGAAACTCACATGAGAGAGGCTTCATAGGTAGAACATCCAACTCCCAAACGACCCTTTCCTGACTCTTTATTAAGGTGTTGATGCCATGTGTGCCCATTCCTGTCGGTCCCTGTAGCAATTTGGGGCGAGCTAATGGATTGCTGGATTCTGTCCTCTCCGACTCCTTTGTATATCCGGCTTCCCAGCCATTGCTGTGGATAGGAAACACTGATATCCCTGTTACTTCCTCCTCTAGATAAACTTCATCCTCTTCGTGAGGATCATCCGGATTCTGATGAAGAAACTGAGGACGTCTGATGTTTGGAGCAATGATGTCAGTCAGTACAAGTACGTGGGCCAGGGGGCTCCGTTCTCTCTATATATGGGGGGATTTGTGGTGTCTCCAGTCACCCAGATGCGGTAGGTGCGAATGAAGCCTGACACAACAGATATTAGGTTACTCTATGTACTGTATGTACAGGTAGCCCGGTACATTATATATACTCGGGTAGCACACCTATGTTGTCTGGTGTACGGTTATAAAGTCTGGGGTACACCTATGTTGTCTGGTGGGGATGGTTGTATATCTGTGGGGTACAATTATGTAGACTAGGGTACATCTATGTTTGGGGTACAGTTATGTAGACTAGGGTACATCTATGTTTGGGGTACAGTTATGTAGACTAGGGTACATCTATGTTTGGGGTACAGTTATGTAGACTAGGGTACATCTATGTTTGGGGTATACTGGAGCACAGTTATATAGCAGGGAGCACAGTTACATAGTCTTGGGTACAGTTATATAATTGGGTATACAGACATATAGTATTGGGCAGAGTTATATAATTGTGTGTATAGACATATAGTCTTGGGTACAGTTATATAATTGGGTGTACAGACATATAGTCTTGGGTACAGTTATATAATTGGGTGTATAGACATATAGTCTTGGGTACAGTTATAGCATCGGGTATACAGACATATAGTCTTGGGTACAGTTATATAATTGGGTGTACAGACATGTAGTCTTGGGTACAGTTATATAATTGGGTGTACAGACATATAGTCTTGGGTACAGTTATATAATTGGGTGTATAGACATATAGTCTTGGGTACAGTTATAGCATCGGGTATACAGACATATAGTCTTGGGTACAGTTATATAATTGGGTGTACAGACATATAGTCTTGGGCAGAGTTATATAATTGGGTGTATAGACATGTAGTCTTGGGTACAGTTATATAATTGGGTGTACAGACATATAGTCTTGGGTACAGTTATATAATTGGGTGTACAGACATATAGTCTTGGGTACAGTTATATAATTGGGTGTATAGACATATAGTCTTGGGTACAGTTATAGCATCGGGTATACAGACATATAGTCTTGGGTACAGTTATATAATTGGGTGTACAGACATATAGTCTTGGATACAGTTATATAATTGGGTGTACAGACATATAGTCTTGGGTACAGTTATATAATTGGGTATACAGACATATAGTCTTGGGTACAGTTATATAATTGGGCGTATAGACATGTAGTCTTGGGTACAGTTATATAATTGGGTGTACAGACATATAGTCTTGGATACAGTTATATAATTTGGTGTACAGACATATAGTCTTGGGTACAGTTATATAATTGGGTATACAGACATATAGTCTTGGGTACAGTTATATAATTGGGTGTATAGACATGTAGTCTTGGGTACAGTTATATAATTGGGTGTACAGACATATAGTCTTGGATACAGTTATATAATTGGGTGTACAGACATATAGTCTTGGGTACAGTTATATAATTGGGTATACAGACATATAGTCTTGGGTACAGTTATATAATTGGGTGTATAGACATGTAGTCTTGGGTACAGTTATATAATTGGGTGTACAGACATATAGTCTTGGATACAGTTATATAATTGGGTGTATAGACATATAGTCTTGGGTACAGTTATATAATTGGATGTACAGACATATAGTCTTGGGCAGAGTTATATAATTTGGTGTATAGACATATAGTCTTGGGTAGAGTTATATAATTGGGTATACAGACATATAGTCTTGGGCAGAGTTATATAATTGGGTGTATAGAAATATAGTCTTTGGCAGAGTTATATAATTAGGTGTACAGACATATAGGGGTATATTTACTAAGGTCCCGATTTTGACCGAGATGCCGTTTTTTCTTCAAAGTGTCATCTCGGTAATTTACTAAGCAAAAATCACGGCAGTGATGAGGGCATTCGTAATATTTTGGAAGTCCTAGGAAAAAATCACGAATCAATACACCATCGGTCAAATACGCCTGCAATTTGGTAGAAATCGGGAATTTACTAACAAGTGCAAATCACAAACACTGCCGACAATAGCCAAACACTGCCGTGATAAAATACAAATCGTGAAAAAGTGTTAAAAAAACCAGACCTGCTTTTTTATCCCGTGTTTGTATAGGCATGAGATCCGTGCATGTTTTTCAGTGGGAAGGGGGGGGGGAATGTTCTAAATTTTCAGAAAAAACATTGCGTGGGGTCCCCCCTCCTAAGACAAACCAGCCTCGGGCTCTTTGAGCCGATCCTGGTTGCAGAAATATGGGGAAAAAATGGACAGGGGTTCCCCCATATTTAAGCAACCAGCATCGGGCTCTGCGCCTGGTCCTGGTTCCAAAAATACGGGGGACAAAAAGAGTAGGGGTCCCCCGTATTTTTGAAACCAGCACCGGGCTCCACTAGCTGGACAGATAATGCCACAGCCGGGGGTCACTTTTATACAGTGCCTTGCGGCCGTGGCATCAAATATCCAACTAGTCACCCCTGGCCGGGGTACCCTGGCAGAGTGGGGACCCCTTCAATCAAGGGGTCCCCCCCCCCCAGCCACCCAAGGGCCAGGGGTGAAGCCCGAGGCTGTCCCCCCCATCCAATGGGCTGCGGATGGGGGGCTGATAGCCTTTGTTCAAAGTGTTTGATATTGTTTTTAGTAGCAGTACTACAAGGCCCAGCAAGCCTCCCCCACAAGCTGGTACTTGGAGAACCACAAGTACCAGCATGCGGCGAAAAAATGGGCCCGCTGGTACCTGTAGTACTACTACTAAAAAAATACCCCAATAAAGACAACACACACACACCTTGAAAGTATAACTTTAATACATCCATCCGCACCTCCATATACACATACTTACCTTATGTTCCCACGCAGGTCGGTCCTCTTCTCCAGTAGAATCTATGGTGTACCTGTAGAAAAAATTATACTCACATAATCCATGGTTGAAGGCTCCTTTGCTTGTAATCCTTTTGTAATCCACGTACTTGAAAAAATAAAAAAATGGATACCCGACCACGAACTGAAAGGGGACCCATGTTTTCACATGGGCCCCCTTTCCCCGAATGCCAGAAACCCACTCTGACTGATGTCTAAGTGGGTTTCTTCAGCCAATCAGGGAGCGCCACGTTGTGGCACCCTCCTGATCGGCTGTGTGCTCCTGTACTGTATGACAGGCGGCACACGGCAGTGATACAATGTAGCGCCTATGCGCTCCATTGTAACCAATGGTGGGAACTTTCAGGTCAGCGGTGAGGTCACTTTCGGTCAACCGCTGACCTGAAAGTTCCCACCATTGGTTACAATGGAGCGCATAGGCGGGCGCTACATTGTAACACTGCCGTGTGCCGCCTGTCATACAGTACAGGAGCACACAGCCGATCAGGAGGGTGCCACAACGTGGCGCTCCCTGATTGGCTGAAGAAACCCACTTAGACATCAGTCAGAGTGGGTTTCTGGCATTCGGGGAAAGGGGGCCCATGTGAAAACATGGGTCCCCTTTCAGTTCGTGGTCGGGTGTCCGTTTTTTTATTTTTTCAAGTACGTGGATTACAAAAGGATTACAAGCAGAGGAGCCTTCAACCATGGATTATGTGAGTATAATTTTTTCTACAGGTACACCATGGATTCTACTGGAGAAGAGGACCGACCTGCGTGGGAACATAAGGTAAGTATGTGTATATGGAGGTGCGGATGGATGTATTAAAGTTATACTTTCAAGGTGTGTGTGGACGTTGTCTTTATTGGGGTATTTTTTTAGTAGTAGTACTACAGGTACCAGCGGGCCAATTTTTCCGCCGCATGCTGGTACTTGTGGTTCTCCAAGTACCAGCTTGCGGGGGAGGCTTGCTGGGCCTTGTAGTACTGCTACTAAAAACAATATCAATCACTTTTCACAAAGGCTATCAGCCCCCCATCCGCAGCCCATTGGATGGGGGGGACAGCCTCGGGCTTCACCCCTGGCCCTTGGGTGGCTGGGGGGGGGACCCCTTGATTGAAGGGGTCCCCACTCCCCCAGGGTACCCCAGCCAGGGGTGACTAGTTGGATATTTGATGCCACGGCCGCAAGGCACTGTATAAAAGTAACCCCCGGCTGTGGCATTATCTGTCCAGCTAGTGGAGCCCGGTGCTGATTTCAAAAATACGGGGGACCCCTACTCTTTTTGTTCCCCGTATTTTTGGAACCAGGACCAGGCGCAGAGCCCGATGCTGGTTGCTTAAATATGGGGGAACCCCTGTCCATTTTTTCCCCATATTTCTGCAACCAGGATCGGCTCAAAGAGCCCAAGGCTGGTTTGCCTTAGGAGGGGGGACCCCACGCAATTTTTTTTTAACATTTAAACATTTTTATTTTTTTTTACAAGCTGCACAATGAAGCCCAGCACGGATCTCTCAGATCCGGCCGAGATTCATTGTATTAAAGTCGGCAGTGTTTTACAAGTCACTCACGTAAAACACTGCCAAAAAAAACGAATGACATCGACATCGGAAAACCCGAAAATGCAGAATACGGCAGCTTAGTAAATTAGTCGTAATCAATTCAAAAAGTTGCATATTTACACTTTCAATGTCATTCGTGATTGAACTTTGACCTCAAACGGGAAAATACGAATCTTAGTAAATTTACCCCATAGTCTTGGGTACAGTTATATAATTGGGTGTACAGACATATAGTCTTGGGTACAGTTATGTAATTGGGTGTACAGACATATAGTCTTGGGTACAGTTATATAATTGGGTGTACAGACATATAGTCTTGGGTACAGTTATATAATTGGGTGTACAGACATATAGTCTTGGGTACAGTTATATAATTGGGAGTACAGACATATAGTCTTGGGTACAGTTATATAATTGGGAGTACAGACATATAGTCTTGGGCAGAGTTATATAATTGGGTGTATAGACATATAGTCTTGGGTACAGTTATATAATTGGGTTTACAGATATATAGTCTTGGGCAGAGTTATATAATTGGATGTACAGACATATAGTCTTGGACAGAGTTATATAATTGGGTGTATAGACATATAGTCTTGGGTACAGTTATATAATTGGGAGTACATGTATATAGTCTTGGGTAAAGTTATATAATTGGGAGTACAGGTATATAGTCTTGGGCAGAGTTATATAATTGGGTATACAGACATAAGTAACAAGGAGAAAGTAGGTGCTTGTAGGGTGCACATATGCAGTAATCTTGTAAAGTTTTTTTACAAATAAAACCTGACTTTTATTCAATTTATCTAAAATGTACATATTGTACAATCAGCGGAAATATTAAAACCTACAGACCTAAGGAACAAATAGGGTTGAAGTTGCCAAATGGATAAATGAAAAAGGGCAAAAATAGATGGCCAAGAGGTTCTTATCTGCATCAATGTCTATGTTACAAAGGAGAAGAATAGGAAAAATAAATAGTGATTAAATTACCACTAATCACCCGGCCCGCTGTATGTATATACAGGTTGAGTATCCCATATCCAAATATTCCGAAATACGGAATATTCCGAAATACGGACTTTTTTGAGTGAGAGTGAGATAGTGAAATCTTTGTTTTCTGTGGCTCAATGTACTCAAACTTTGTTTAAAACACAAAGTTATTAAAAATATTGTACTAAATGACCTTCAGGCTGTGTGTATAAGATGTATATGAAACATAAATGCATTCTGTGCTTAGACTTAGGTCCCATCGCCATGATATCTCATTATGGTATGCAATTATTCCAAAATACGGAAAAATCCCATATCCAAAATACCTCTGGTTCCAAGCATTTTGGATAAGAGATACTCAACCTGTATAATAGTATTGGTCAGGATAGGGTTATCCGGAGGATATATGTGCACCCGGCCTGCTGTATGTATATATAATAATATTGGTCAGGATAGGGTTATCCGGAGGATATATGTGCACCCGGCCTGCTGTATGTATATATAATAGTATTGGTCAGGATAGGGTTATCCGGAGGATATATGTGCACCCGGCCTGCTGTATGTATTTATAATAATATTGGTCAGGATAGGGTTATCCGGAGGATATATGTGCACCCGGCCTGCTGTAAGTATTTATAATAATATCGGTCAGGATAGGGTTATCCGGAGGATATATGTGCACCCGGCCCGCTGTATGTATATATAATAATATTGGTCAGGAATGGGTTATCCGGAGGATATATGTGCACCCGGCCTGCTGTAAGTATTTATAATAATATTGGTCAGGATAGGGTTATCCGGAGGATATATGTGCACCCGGCCTGCTGTATGTATATATAATAATATTGGTCAGGATAGGGTTATCCGGAGGATATATGTGCACCCGGCCTGCTGTATGTATATATAATAATATTGGTCAGGAATGGGTTATCCGGAGGATATATGTGCACCCGGCCTGCTGTATGTATATATAATAGTATTGGTCAGGATAGGGTTATCCGGAGGATATATGTGCACCCGGCCCGCTGTATGTATATATAATAATATTGGTCAGGATAGGGTTATCCGGAGGATATATGTGCACCCGGACTGCTGTATGTATATATAATAATATTGGTCAGGATAGGGTTATCCGGAGGATATATGTGCACCCGGCCCGCTGTATGTATATATAATAATATTGGTCAGGATAGGGTTATCCGGAGGATATATGTGCACCCGGCCTGCTGTATGTATTTATAATAATATTGGTCAGGATAGGGTTATCCGGAGGATATATGTGCACCCGGCCTGCTGTAAGTATTTATAATAATATCGGTCAGGATAGGGTTATCCGGAGGATATATGTGCACCCGGCCCGCTGTATGTATATATAATAATATTGGTCAGGAATGGGTTATCCGGAGGATATATGTGCACCCGGCCTGCTGTAAGTATTTATAATAATATTGGTCAGGATAGGGTTATCCGGAGGATATATGTGCACCCGGCCTGCTGTATGTATATATAATAATATTGGTCAGGATAGGGTTATCCGGAGGATATATGTGCACCCGGCCTGCTGTATGTATATATAATAATATTGGTCAGGATAGGGTTATCCGGAGGATATATGTGCACCCGGCCTGCTGTATGTATTTATAATAATATTGGTCAGGATAGGGTTATCCGGAGGATATATGTGCACCCGGCCTGCTGTATGTATTTATAATAATATTGGTCAGGATAGGGTTATCCGGAGGATATATGTGCACCCGGCCTGCTGTATGTATATATAATAATATTGGTCAGGATAGAGTTATCCGGAGGATATATGTGCACCCGGCCTGCTGTATGTATATATAATAATATTGGTCAGGATAGGGTTATCCGGAGGATATATGTGCACCCGGCCTGCTGTATGTATATATAATAGTATTGGTCAGGATAGGGTTATCCGGAGGATATCTGTGCACCCGGCCTGCTGTATGTATATATAATAATATTGGTCAGGATAGGGTTATCCGGAGGATATCTGTGCACCCGGCCTGCTGTATGTATATATAATAATATTGGTCAGGATAGGGTTATCCGGAGGATATCTGTGCACCCGGCCTGCTGTATGTATATATAATAATATTGGTCAGGATAGGGTTATCCGGAGGATATCTGTGCACCCGGCCTCCTGTATGTATATATAATAATATTGGTCAGGATAGGGTTATCCGGAGGATATATGTGCACCCGGCCTGCTGTATGTATATATAATAATATTGGTCAGGATAGGGTTATCCGGAGGATATATGTGCACCCGGCCTGCTGTATGTATTTATAATAATATTGGTCAGGATAGGGTTATCCGGAGGATATATGTGCACCCGGCCTGCTGTATGTATATATAATAATATTGGTCAGGATAGGGTTATCCGGAGGATATATGTGCACCCGGCCTGCTGTAAGTATTTATAATAGTATTGGTCAGGATAGGGTTATCCGGAGGATATATGTGCACCCGGCCCGCTGTATGTATATATAATAATATCTGTCAGGATAGGGTTATCCGGAGGATATATGTGCACCCGGTCTGCTGTATGTATTTATAATAATATTGGTCAGGAATGGGTTATCCGGAGGATATATGTGCACCCGGCCTGCTGTATGTATATATAATAATATTGGTCAGGATAGGGTTATCCGGAGGATATATGTGCACCCGGCCTGCTGTAAGTATTTATAATAATATCGGTCAGGAATGGGTTATCCGGAGGATATATGTGCACCCGGCCTGCTGTATGTATATATAATAGTATTGGTCAGGAATGGGTTATCCGGAGGATATATGTGCACCCGGCCTGCTGTATGTATTTATAATAATATCGGTCAGGATAGGGTTATCCGGAGGATATATGTGCACCCGGCCTGCTGTATGTATATATAATAGTATTGGTCAGGATAGGGTTATCCGGAGGATATATGTGCACCCGGCCTGCTGTATGTATATATAATAATATTGGTCAGGATAGGGTTATCCGGAGGATATATGTGCACCCGGCCTGCTGTAAGTATTTATAATAATATCGGTCAGGAATGGGTTATCCGGAGGATATATGTGCACCCGGCCTGCTGTATGTATATATAATAGTATTGGTCAGGAATGGGTTATCCGGAGGATATATGTGCACCCGGCCTGCTGTATGTATTTATAATAATATTGGTCAGGATAGGGTTATCCGGAGGATATATGTGCACCCGGCCTGCTGTATGTATATATAATAGTATTGGTCAGGATAGGGTTATCCGGAGGATATATGTGCACCCGGCCTGCTGTATGTATATATAATAATATTGGTCAGGATAGGGTTATCCGGAGGATATATGTGCACCCGGCCCGCTGTATGTATATATAATAATATTGGTCAGGATAGGGTTATCCGGAGGATATATGTGCACCCGGCCCGCTGTATGTATATATAATAATATTGGTCAGGATAGGGTTATCCGGAGGATATATGTGCACCCGGCCTGCTGTATGTATTTATAATAATATTGGTCAGGAATGGGTTATCCGGAGGATATATGTGCACCCGGCCTGCTGTATGTATTTATAATAATATCGGTCAGGATAGGGTTATCCGGAGGATATATGTGCACCCGGCCTGCTGTATGTATATATAATAGTATTGGTCAGGATAGGGTTATCCGGAGGATATATGTGCACCCGGCCTGCTGTATGTATATATAATAATATTGGTCAGGATAGGGTTATCCGGAGGATATATGTGCACCCGGCCTGCTGTATGTATTTATAATAATATTGGTCAGGAATGGGTTATCCGGAGGATATATGTGCACCCGGCCTGCTGTATGTATATATAATAATATTGGTCAGGATAGGGTTATCCGGAGGATATATGTGCACCCGGCCTGCTGTATGTATTTATAATAATATCGGTCAGGATAGGGTTATCCGGAGGATATATGTGCACCCGGCCTGCTGTATGTATATATAATAGTATTGGTCAGGATAGGGTTATCCGGAGGATATATGTGCACCCGGCCCGCTGTATGTATATATAATAATATTGTTCAGGATAGGGTTATCCGGAGGATATATGTGCACCCGGCCCGCTGTATGTATATATAATAATATTGGTCAGGATAGGGTTATCCGGAGGATATATGTGCACCCGGCCTGCTGTATGTATATATAATAATATTGGTCAGGATAGGGTTATCCGGAGGATATATGTGCACCCGGCCTGCTGTATGTATATATAATAGTATTGGTCAGGATAGGGTTATCCGGAGGATATATGTGCACCCGGCCTGCTGTAAGTATTTATAATAATATCGGTCAGGATAGGGTTATCCGGAGGATATATGTGCACCCGGCCTGCTGTATGTATATATAATAATATTGGTCAGGATAGGGTTATCCGGAGGATATATGTGCACCCGGCCTGCTGTATGTATATATAATAATATTGGTAAGGATAGGGTTATCCGGAGGATATATGTGCACCCGGCCTGCTGTATGTATATATAATAATATTGGTCAGGAATGGGTTATCCGGAGGATATATGTGCACCCGGCCCGCTGTAAGTATTTATAATAATATTGGTCAGGATAGGGTTATCCGGAGGATATATGTGCACCCGGCCTGCTGTATGTATATATAATAATATTGGTCAGGATAGGGTTATCCGGAGGATATATGTGCACTTGGCCTGCTGTATGTATATATAATAATATTGGTCAGGATAGGGTTATCCGGAGGATATATGTGCACCCGGCCTGCTGTATGTATATATAATAGTATTGGTCAGGAATGGGTTATCCGGAGGATATATGTGCACCCGGCCTGCTGTATGTATATATAATAATATTGGTCAGGATAGGGTTATCCGGAGGATATATGTGCACCCGGCCTGCTGTATGTATATATAATAATATTGGTCAGGATAGGGTTATCCGGAGGATATATGTGCACCCGGCCTGCTGTAAGTATTTATAATAATATTGGTCAGGATAGAGTTATCCGGAGGATATATGTGCACCCGGCCTGCTGTATGTATATATAATAATATTGGTCAGTATAGGGTTATCCGGAGGATATATGTGCACCCGGCCCGCTGTATGTATATATAATAATATTGGTCAGGATAGGGTTATCCGGAGGATATATGTGCACCCGGCCTGCTGTATGTATATATAATAATATTGGTCAGGATAGGGTTATCCGGAGGATATCTGTGCACCCGGCCCGCTGTATGTATATATAATAATATTGGTCAGGATAGGGTTATCCGGAGGATATATGTGCACCCGGCCTGCTGTATGTATATATAATAATATTGGTCAGGATAGGGTTATCCGGAGGATATATGTGCACCCGGCCTGCTGTATGTATATATAATAATATTGGTCAGGATAGGGTTATCCGGAGGATATATGTGCACCCGGCCTGCTGTATGTATATATAATAATATTGGTCAGGATAGGGTTATCCGGAGGATATATGTGCACCCGGCCTTCTGTATGTATATATAATAATATCGGTCAGGATAGGGTTATCCGGAGGATATATGTGCACCCGGCCTGCTGTATGTATATATAATAATATTGGTCAGGATAGGGTTATCCGGAGGATATATGTGCACCCGGCCTGCTGTATGTATATATAATAATATTGGTCAGGATAGGGTTATCCGGAGGATATATGTGCACCCGGCCTGCTGTATGTATATATAATAATATTGGTCAGGATAGGGTTATCCGGAGGATATCTGAGCACCCGGCCTGCTGTATGTATATATAATAATATTGGTCAGGATAGGGTTATCCGGAGGATATATGTGCACTTGGCCTGCTGTATGTATATATAATAATATTGGTCAGGATAGGGTTATCCGGAGGATATATATGCACCCGGCCTGCTGTATGTATATATAATAATATTGGTCAGGATAGGGTTATCCGGAGGATATATGTGCACCCGGCCTGCTGTATGTATATATAATAGTGTTGGTCAGGATAGGGTTATCCGGAGGATATATGTGCCCCCGGCCTGCAGTATGTATATATAATAATATCGGTCAGGATAGGTTTATTTGATCAGAAGATAATCTATTATGTATCTCCTCATTAGTGTCTTCTCATTCAGACATTAATATAAATTATTTATAATATCCCTATTAGTGTCATTCTTCCCTGATCAGATATAGATAATAAATCACTGTTACAAATAAATGTAATTATATTATAAAAATATCTTATTGGATCTCAGCTATCCTGGGACTTAATGTTTATTGGACAGATGAAATATGAGTGAGATACATCACAAATTATCATCATTAATCTGGGTCCAGGAGAAGGTCAGGGACTGTTACTGTGTCGGGGACTGTTACTGTGTCGGGGATTGTTACTGTGTCGGGGACTGTTACTGTGTCAGGGACTGTTACTGTGTCGGGGATTGTTACTGTGTCGGGGACTGTTACTGTGTCGGGGATTGTTACTGTGTCAGGGACTGTTACTGTGTCGGGGATTGTTACTGTGTCAGGGACTGTTACTGTGTCAGGGACTGTTACTGTGTCGGGGATTGTTACTGTGTCGGGGACTGTTACTGTGTCGGGGATTGTTACTGTGTCGGGGATTGTTACTGTGTCAGGGACTGTTACTGTGTCGGGGACTGTTACTGTGTCAGGGACTGATACTGTGTCTGGGATTGTTACTGTGTCGGGGATTGTTACTGTGTCGGGGATTGTTACTGTGTCGGGGATTGTTACTGTGTCGGGGACTGTTACTGTGTCGGGGACTGTTACTGTGTCGGGGATTGTTACTGTGTCGGGGATTGTTACTGTGTCGGGATTGTTACTGTGTCGGGGACTGTTACTGTGTCGGGGACTGTTACTGTGTCGGGGATTGTTACTGTGTCGGGGACTGTTACTGTGTCGGGGATTGTTACTGTGTCAGGGACTGTTACTGTGTCGGGGATTGTTACTGTGTCAGGGACTGTTACTGTGTCAGGGACTGTTACTGTGTCGGGGATTGTTACTGTGTCGGGGACTGTTACTGTGTCGGGGACTGTTACTGTGTCGGGGATTGTTACTGTGTCGGGGATTGTTACTGTGTCGGGGACTGTTACTGTGTCGGGGACTGTTACTGTGTCGGGGATTGTTACTGTGTCGGGGATTGTTACTGTGTCGGGGATTGTTACTGTGTCAGGGACTGTTACTGTGTCGGGGATTGTTACTGTGTCGGGATTGTTACTGTGTCAGGGACTGTTACTGTGTCAGGGACTGTTACTGTGTCGGGGATTGTTACTGTGTCGGGGACTGTTACTGTGTCAGGGACTGTTACTGTGTCGGGGATTGTTACTGTGTCAGGGACTGTTACTGTGTCGGGGATTGTTACTGTGTCGGGGACTGTTACTGTGTCGGGGATTGTTACTGTGTCGGGATTGTTACTGTGTCAGGGACTGTTACTGTGTCGGGGATTGTTACTGTGTCGGGATTGTTCCTGTGTCGGGGACTGTTACTGTGTCGGGGACTGTTACTGTGTCGGGGATTGTTACTGTGTCGGGGATTGTTACTGTGTCGGGGATTGTTACTGTGTCAGGGACTGTTACTGTGTCGGGGATTGTTACTGTGTCGGGATTGTTACTGTGTCGGGGACTGTTACTGTGTCGGGGACTGTTACTGTGTCGGGGATTGTTACTGTGTCGGGGATTGTTACTGTGTCGGGATTGTTACTGTGTCGGGGATTGTTACTGTGTCAGGGACTGTTACTGTGTCGGGGATTGTTACTGTGTCGGGGATTGTTACTGTGTCGGGGACTGTTACTGTGTCGGGGACTGTTACTGTGTCAGGGACTGTTACTGTGTCAGGGACTGTTACTGTGTCAGGGACTGATACTGTGTCTGGGATTGTTACTGTGTCGGGGATTGTTACTGTGTCGGGGATTGTTACTGTGTCGGAGATTGTTACTGTGTCGGGGATTGTTACTGTGTCGGGGACTGTTACTGTGTCGGGGACTGTTACTGTGTCGGGGACTGTTACTGTGTCGGGGATTGTTACTGTGTCGGGGACTGTTACTGTGTCGGGATTGTTACTGTGTCGGGGATTGTTACTGTGTCGGGGACTGTTACTGTGTCGGGGATTGTTACTGTGTCGGGATTGTTACTGTGTCAGGGACTGTTACTGTGTCGGGGACTGTTACTGTGTCGGGGACTGTTACTGTGTCGGGGATTGTTACTGTGTCGGGGACTATTACTGTGCCGGGGACTGTTACTGTCAGTGCTTAAAGCGGTCCATGTAATGTACATGCAATGGACTAAATAATCATATTTAATCTTTAAAAGTGAGTGCTGGCATATTCTTTTTTCATTACCTGGCAAAAGTGAGTGTCAATATTAACCCTTTTTTGACCTTGCACCACCATTTGTTTTGTTGGGTATATCTTTTACTGAGTGCTGTCTTTTCCATATATATATATATATATATATATATATATATATATAAAAGAGCAAAAATGACAGCACTCAAAACCATAGTACAGAATGAATAGATGGTGCAAGGCAGTAAAATAACATAAAGGCACTCGCTTTTCCAGCTCATTGGAAAAAGCAAAACAAGCCAGCACTCACGGTTTAGATGAGAAAACAAAGAAGATTTATTCCATATCAAGGCGACAAGTGTACATACAGGCACAGCCCAACAGCTGTTTCAACCGATACAGGTCTTCCTCAGGAAGAGTGCTGGCTTGTTTTGCTTTTCCAATGAGTTGGAAAAGCGAGTGCCTTTATATATATATATATATATATATATATATATAGCCAATATAACTTTGGCACTCTGGGCACCCCCCACGGGATGCAGCTTGCTCTGGTGCCCTCCCCAAGGGCCGCAGCCCTTATAAGATATGAAGCAGAGAAGAGGCGGCACTCGGAGGCTGGTAAATCAAAACAAACGTGTATTTTGTGCTATCAACGTTTCGAGGACCACCTCCCTGTCTTCAGGACAAGTGCAAAAGTAACAGTGAAGCATTTAAATAGACAAACTTACCCCCCTCCAGACATCCCCCCACCGGCATTCACCACGGCCACGCCATCCGGACTTCCTGCCCAGCGCTTTACATGATGTGGAAGTGACATCACGGCAACCAGCCAGCCGCGTGACCATGGTAACGCTGTGTAACAAAAACAAACATTGAAACATGTTAGCGCATTACTGTTAACCCTTTAAAAGAGTTATACAATGTGCTCAAATAAGAGAATATCATATAAGGTCCTGTCTAGATATCTAGCAATCCTCTGCGCTTGGTAAGGGAGGCAAAATACCCCCAACAGTCAAAACAGTTATGATATTAGATGCTCAAAGAGCACCACCTAATGTGTCACTCAGGGCCGGTTCTAGACCTTGTGGGGCACAGGGCGAAAGTAAAAAAAAAAATAGGAGCGTGGCTTCATATGGAAGAGGTGTGGCCACAGTTGTGCCCCCTGTAGCTGTGCCCCCTCAGTAGGTTTGCCCCAGTAGTTGTGCCCCCTGTAGTTTAGCTTTGCCCCCAGTAGCTGTGCCCCCAGTAGATTTGCCCCGAGTAGCTGTGCCCCCAGTAGTTGTGCCCCCTATAGCTTAGCTGTGACCCCTGTAGCTGTGCCCCCAGTAGGTTTCCCCCCAATTGTTGTGCCCCCTGTAGTTTAGCTTTGCCCCCTGTAACTGTGCCCCAAGTAGGTTTGCCCCCTGTAGCTTAGCTGTGCTACCAGTAGGTTTGCCCCCTGTAGCTTAGCTGTGGCCCCAGTAGGTTTGCCCCAGTAGTTGTGCCCCCTGTAGCTTTGCCCCCAGTATTGCCGCTTACACACACACACAAAAAAAAAACCCAATACTTACCAGCCCCGCTCCTGCTTCCCGACTGCTGCTGCCGCTGCTGCTCCTTCTCTCACCGCCCCCTCCTCTCTCCCATAGAGCCGCACAGACACTACAGGTCAGTTACGATCTCTAGTGTCTGTCAATGGCGCCTGCTGCAGCCGGGGAGTAAGATAAAGGATGCAGGTGGGCAGCGGGCGCCCCCTGCTCGCCTGTGCCTAGATCCGCTCCTGGCATCATTAGAACAAAATGTTATACAACAACAACCCTACTCCAAAGGTATTCAGCATGCTAACATGGGAACCAATCAGAAACTACCTCAGTCCGGAATTATACCCGATCACTAACCTGGGACATTATTCTGCACGACAATGGTGATCAATGCCTTTTCACAGCACAAAATACACGTTTGTTTTCATTTACCAGCCTCTGAGTACTGCCTCTTCTCTGCTTTATATATATTTATCGCAGTAGGCGGCACTCACGACGACTTGAAATGATCACACGGACCCCAACATTTAGTTCAACGTTTCAATCTTGTTATCAGATTTTCGTCAGGACGAAGTCAAGTAAAACAATCTTGTTTTAAATACACCCACCAAGTGAAAACACGCCCCAGCCCGTAACAGACGCGGCCTGAATTTAAAAATGTTGCAATTTGGCTTGATATGAGTGAAATCAGTTACTTGTTAAATGTTCTTTCTGTGATCATTGTATGTATGTAATTGTGGCGATGGTTTTCACATGTTTGTTATGACGTCATTCAGGCCGCGTCTGTGACGGGCTGGGGCGTGTTTTCACTTGGTGGGTGTATTTAAGACAAGATTGTTTTACTTGCCTTTGTCCTGACGAAAATCTGATAACAAGATTGAAACGTTGAACTAAATGTTGGGGTCCGTGTGACCATTTCAAGTCGTCATGAGTGCCGCCTACTTTGAGATATTCAAGGTGACTGACCGCTTTGGCCGAATTCACCTGGAGAACACCGGGCGCAAAGTGTTTGTATGTACAGTGTGGAGTGCCAGCTCTTCTATTTATATATATATATATATATATATATATATATATAGCATCGTTTGGGGCACATTTATTTAGCTGAGGGTACAGTATAAATGGGGTCATTCTGAGTTGATTGCTCGCTAGCTACTTTTTGCAGCGCTGCGATCAACTAGTCGCCGCCTATAGGGGAGTGTATTTTCCATTGCAAGTGTGCGAACGCTTGTGCAGCCGAGCGGTACAAAAAAGTTTTGTGCAGTTTCTGAGTTGGCCAGAGCTTACTCAGCCGCTGCGATCACTTCATCCTGTTCGTGTCTGGAATTGACGTCAGACACCCGCCCTGCAAACGCTTGGACACGCCTGCGTTTTTCCAACCACTCCCAGAAAACGGTCAGTTGCCACCCATAAACGCCTTCTTGCTGTCACTCTCCTTGCGATCGACTGTGCGAATTAATTCTTTGTTAAATCCATCGCTCAGCAACAATCCGCTTTGTACCCGAACGATGCGCCTGTGCATTGCGGTGCATACGCATGCGCAGTTCTGACCTGATCACACCATAGCGAAAAAACCTAGCATGCGATCAGGTCGGAATGACCCTTTGTGTCTGGGGTAAAATGATGTATCGTTTTGTAGTGTTGGCCACAGTTATATAGGAGGATGTTACAGATATGTAATCTGGGGTACAGTTATGGTGTCATGTAGTTGGGGGTACAGTATGGCACCACAAGGGTTCCGTAGCGCCCAATTACAGAGTACATATGCACATAATCAAAACAGGAAAACAGTGACTTACAGTTGAAGACAATATCGGACAAGTACAGGGTAACTAAACATAACTACACCAGTAGACGACACTGAGATAAGTATCAAGGTGGCAGAGAACTGCAGGATTTGGGAAGTAGAGGATATTAAATTAAGAAATGAGGGACTAGGGCCCTACTCGTGAAAGCTTACATTCTAAAGAAGGTATGGTCAGGGGTACACTTACATAATTTGTGGTATGTTGTATCATTTAGGGTACGGTTATATATTGATGTGAAATAATTGTATCATTTAGGGTACAGTTATATATTGTGTGGTATAGTTGTGTCATTTGGGGTACAGTTATATATTATGTGGTATAGTTGTATCATTTTGGGTACAGTTATATATTGTGTGGTATAGTTGTATCATTTAGGGTACAGTTATATATTGTGTGGTATAGTTGTATCATTTAGGGTACAGTTATATATTGTGTGGTATAGTTGTATCATTTAGGGTACAGTTATATATTGTGTGGTATAGTTGTATCATTTAGGGTACAGTTATATATTGTGTGGTATAGTTGTATCATTTAGGGAACAGTTATATATTGTGTGGTATAGTTGTATCATTTAGGGTACAGTTATATATTGTGTGGTATAGCTGTATCATTTAGGGTACAGTTATATATTGTGTGGTATAGTTGTATCATTACGGTTATATATTGTAGCATAATTCTTTATGTTGGGGTGCAGTTATATATTGTGTGGTATAGTTGTATCATTACGGTTATATATTGTAGCATCATTCTTTATGTTGGGGTGTAGTTATATATTGTAGCATCGTTCTTTATGTTGGGGTGCAGTTATATATTGTAGCATTGTTCTTTATGTTGGGGTGCAGCTATGTATTGTAGCATAATTCTTTATGTTGGGGTACAGTTATATTTTGTAGCATAGTTCTTTATGTTGGGGTGCAGTTATATATTGTAGCATCGTTCTTTATGTTGGGGTACAGTTATATATTGTAGCATAGTTCTTTATGTTGGGGTACAGTTATATATTGTAGCATAGTTCTTTATGTTGGGGTGCAGTTATATATTGTAGCATCGTTCTTTATGTTGGGGTGCAGTTATATATTGTAGCATAGTTCTTTATGTTGGGTTGTAGTTATATATTGTAGCATAGTTCTTTATTTTGGGGTACAGTTATATATTGTAGCATGGTTCTGTATGTTGGGGTGCAGTTATATATTGTAGCATGGTTCTTTATGTTGGGGTGCAGTTATATATTGTAGCATGGTTCTTTATGTTGGGGTGCAGTTATATATTGTAGCATGGTTCTTTATGTTGGGGTGCAGTTATATATTGTAGCATAGTTCATTATGTTGGGGTGCAGTTATATATTGTAGCATAGTTCTTTATGTTGGAGTGCAGTTATATATTGTAGCATAGTTCTTTATGTTGGGGTGCAGTTATATATTGTAGCATCATTCTTTATGTTGGTGTGCAGTTATATATTGTAGCATGGTTCTTTATGTTGGGGTACAGTTATATATTGTAGCATTGTTCTTTATGTTGGGGTGCAGTTATATATTGTAGCATGGTTCTTTATGTTGGGGTGCAGTTATATATTGTAGCATAGTTCATTATGTTGGGGTGCAGTTATATATTGTAGCATAGTTCTTTATGTTGGAGTGCAGTTATATATTGTAGCATAGTTCTTTATGTTGGGGTGCAGTTATATATTGTAGCATAGTTCTTTATGTTGGGATGCAGTTATATATTGTAGCATAGTTCTTTATGTTGGAGTGCAGTTATATATTGTAGCATAGTTCTTTATGTTGGGGTGCAGTTATATATTGTAGCATCGTTCTTTATGTTGGTGTGCAGTTATATATTGTAGCATAGTTCTTTATGTTGGGGTACAGTTATATATTGTAGCATAGTTCTTTATGTTGGGTTGTAGTTATATATTGTAGCGTAGTTCTTTATGTTGGGGTACAGTTATATATTGTGGCATAGTTCTTTATGTTGGGGTGCAGTTATATATTGTAGCATAGTTCTTTATGTTGGGGTGCAGTTATATATTGTAGCATAGTTCTTTATGTTGGGATGCAGTTATATATTGTAGCATAGTTCTTTATGTTGGGATGCAGTTATATATTGTAGCATAGTTCTTTATGTTGGGGTGCAGTTATATATTGTAGCATAGTTCTTTATGTTGGGGTGCAGTTATATATTGTAGCATAGTTCTTTATGTTGGGGTACAGTTATATATTGTAGCATAGTTCTTTATGTTGGGGTGCAGTTATATATTGTAGCATAGTTCTTTGTTGGGGTACAGTTATATATTGTAGCATAGTTCTTTATGTTGGGGTGCAGTTATATATTGTAGCATAGTTCTTTATGTTGGGGTGCAGTTATATATTGTAGCATTGTTCTTTATGTTGGGGTGCAGTTATATAATGTAGCATGGTTCTTTATGTTGGGGTGCAGTTATATATTGTAGCATAGTTCTTTATGTTGGGGTGCAGTTATATATTGTAGCATCGTTCTTTATGTTGGGGTGCAGTTATATATTGTAGCATAGTTCTTTATGTTGGGGTACAGTTATATATTGTAGCATAGTTCTTTATGTTGGGGTGCAGTTATATATTGTAGCATCGTTCTTTATGTTGGGGTGCAGTTATATATTGTAGCATGGTTCTTTATGTTGGGGTGCAGTTATATATTGTAGCATGGTTCTTTATGTTGGGGTGCAGTTATATATTGTAGCATAGTTCTTTATGTTGGGGTGCAGTTATATATTGTAGCATCGTTCTTTATGTTGGGGTACAGTTATATATTGTAGCATGGTTCTTTATGTTGGGGTGCAGTTATATATTGTAGCATGGTTCTTTATGTTGGGGTGCAGTTATATATTGTAGCATAGTTCATTATGTTGGGGTGCAGTTATATATTGTAGCATAGTTCTTTATGTTGGAGTGCAGTTATATATTGTAGCATAGTTCTTTATGTTGGGGTGCAGTTATATATTGTAGCATCGTTCTTTATGTTGGTGTGCAGTTATATATTGTAGCATGGTTCTTTATGTTGGGGTACAGTTATATATTGTAGCATTGTTCTTTATGTTGGGGTGCAGTTATATATTGTAGCATGGTTCTTTATGTTGGGGTGCAGTTATATATTGTAGCATAGTTCATTATGTTGGGGTGCAGTTATATATTGTAGCATAGTTCTTTATGTTGGAGTGCAGTTATATATTGTAGCATAGTTCTTTATGTTGGGGTGCAGTTATATATTGTAGCATCGTTCTTTATGTTGGGGTGCAGTTATATATTGTAGCATAGTTCTTTATGTTGGAGTGCAGTTATATATTGTAGCATAGTTCTTTATGTTGGGGTGCAGTTATATATTGTAGCATCGTTCTTTATGTTGGTGTGCAGTTATATATTGTAGCATAGTTCTTTATGTTGGGGTACAGTTATATATTGTAGCATAGTTCTTTATGTTGGGTTGTAGTTATATATTGTAGCGTAGTTCTTAATGTTGGGGTACAGTTATATATTGTGGCATAGTTCTTTATGTTGGGGTGCAGTTATATATTGTAGCATAGTTCTTTATGTTGGGGTGCAGTTATATATTGTAGCATAGTTCTTTATGTTGGGATGCAGTTATATATTGTAGCATAGTTCTTTATGTTGGGGTGCAGTTATATATTGTAGCATAGTTCTTTATGTTGGGGTGCAGTTATATATTGTAGCATAGTTCTTTATGTTGGGGTGCAGTTATATATTGTAGCATTGTTCTTTATGTTGGGGTGCAGTTATATAATGTAGCATGGTTCTTTATGTTGGGTTGTAGTTATATATTGTAGCGTAGTTCTTTATGTTGGGGTACAGTTATATATTGTGGCATAGTTCTTTATGTTGGGGTGCAGATATATATTGTAGCATAGTTCTTTATGTTGGGGTGCAGTTATATATTGTAGCATAGTTCTTTATGTTGGGATGCAGTTATATATTGTAGCATAGTTCTTTATGTTGGGGTGCAGTTATATATTGTAGCATAGTTCTTTGTTGGGGTACAGTTATATATTGTAGCATAGTTCTTTATGTTGGGGTGCAGTTATATATTGTAGCATAGTTCTTTATGTTGGGGTGCAGTTATATATTGTAGCATTGTTCTTTATGTTGGGGTGCAGTTATATAATGTAGCATGGTTCTTTATGTTGGGGTGCAGTTATATATTGTAGCATAGTTCTTTATGTTGGGGTGCAGTTATATATTGTAGCATCGTTCTTTATGTTGGGGTGCAGTTATATATTGTAGCATAGTTCTTTATGTTGGGGTACAGTTATATATTGTAGCATAGTTCTTTATGTTGGGGTGCAGTTATATATTGTAGCATCGTTCTTTATGTTGGGGTGCAGTTATATATTGTAGCATTGTTCTTTATGTTGGGGTGCAGTTATATAATGTAGCATGGTTCTTTATGTTGGGGTGCAGTTATATATTGTAGCATAGTTCTTTATGTTGGGGTGCAGTTATATATTGTAGCATCGTTCTTTATGTTGGGGTGCAGTTATATATTGTAGCATAGTTCTTTATGTTGGGGTACAGTTATATATTGTAACATAGTTCTTTATGTTGGGGTGCAGTTATATATTGTAGCATCGTTCTTTATGTTGGGGCGCAGTTATATATTGTAGCATGGTTCTTTATGTTGGGGTGCAGTTATATATTGTAGTATAGTTCTTTATGTTGGGGTACAGTTATATATTGTAGCATGGTTCTGTATGTTGGGGTGCAGTTATATATTGTAGCATCGTTCTTTATGTTGGGATGCAGTTATATATTGTAGCATAGTTCTTTATGTTGGGGTACAGTTATATATTGTGGCATGGTTCTTTATGTTGGGGTGCAGTTATATATTGTAGCATGGTTCTTTATGTTGGGGTGCAGTTATATATTGTAGCATGGTTCTTTATGTTGGGGTGCAGTTATATATTGTAGCATAGTTCTTTATGTTGGGGTGCAGTTATATATTGTAGCATCGTTCTTTATGTTGGGGTGCAGTTATATATTGTAGCATAGTTCTTTATGTTGGGGTACAGTTATATATTGTAGCATTGTTCTTTATGTTGGGGTGCAGTTATATATTGTAGCATAGTTCTTTATGTTGGGGTGCAGTTATATATTGTAGCATTGTTCTTTATGTTGGGGTGTAGTTATATATTGTAGCATAGCTCTTTATGTTGGGGTGCAGTTATATATTGTAGCATCGTTCTTTATGTTGGGGTGCAGTTATATATTGTAGCATTGTTCTTTATGTTGGGGTGCAGTTATATAATGTAGCATGGTTCTTTATGTTGGGGTGCAGTTATATATTGTAGCATAGTTCTTTATGTTGGGGTGCAGTTATATATTGTAGCATAGTTCTTTATGTTGGGGTGCAGTTATATATTGTAGCATAGTTCTTTATGTTGGGGTACAGTTATATATTGTAGCATTGTTCTTTATGTTGGGGTGCAGTTATATATTGTAGCATTGTTCTTTATGTTGGGGTGTAGTTATATATTGTAGCATAGTTCTTTATGTTGGGGTACAGTTATATATTGTAGCATTGTTCTTTATGTTGGGGTGTAGTTATATATTGTAGCATAGCTCTTTATGTTGGGGTGCAGTTATATATTGTAGCATCGTTCTTTATGTTGGGGTGCAGTTATATATTGTAGCATGGTTCTTTATGTTGGGGTGCAGTTATATATTGTAGCATAGTTCTTTATGTTGGGGTGCAGTTATATATTGTAGCATCGTTCTTTATGTTGGGGTGCAGTTATATATTGTAGCATAGTTCTTTATGTTGGGGTACAGTTATATATTGTAGCATAGTTCTTTATGTTGGGGTGCAGTTATATATTGTAGCATCGTTCTTTATGTTGGGGTGCAGTTATATATTGTAGCATGGTTCTTTATGTTGGGGTGCAGTTATATATTGTAGTATAGTTCTTTATGTTGGGGTACAGTTATATATTGTAGCATGGTTCTGTATGTTGGGGTGCAGTTATATATTGTAGCATCGTTCTTTATGTTGGGATGCAGTTATATATTGTAGCATAGTTCTTTATGTTGGGGTACAGTTATATATTGTGGCATAGTTCTTTATGTTGGGGTGCAGTTATATATTGTAGCATCGTTCTTTATGTTGGGATGCAGTTATATATTGTAGCATGGTTCTTTATGTTGGGGTGCAGTTATATATTGTAGCATAGTTCTTTATGTTGGGGTGCAGTTATATATTGTAGCATAGTTCTTTATGTTGGGGTGCAGTTATATATTGTAGCATCGTTCTTTATGTTGGGATGCAGTTATATATTGTAGCATGGTTCTTTATGTTGGGGTGCAGTTATATATTGTAGCATGGTTCTGTATGTTGGGGTGCAGTTATATATTGTAGCATGGTTCTGTATGTTGGGGTGCAGTTATATATTGTAGCATGGTTCTTTATGTTGGGGTGCAGTTATATATTGTAGCATGGTTCTTTATGTTGGGGTGCAGTTATATATTGTAGCATGGTTCTTTATGTTGGGGTGCAGTTATATATTGTAGCATAGTTCTTTATGTTGGGGTACAGTTATATATTGTAGCATGGTTCTTTATGTTGGGGTGCAGTTATATATATTGTAGCATCGTTCTTTATGTTGGGGTGCAGTTATATATTGTAGCATCGTTCTTTATGTTGGGGTGCAGTTATATATTGTAGCATAGTTCTTTATGTTGGGGTGCAGTTATATATTGTAGCATCGTTCTTTATGTTGGGGTGCAGTTATATATTGTAGCATCTTTCTTTATGTTGGGGTGCAGTTATATATTGTAGCATCGTTCTTTATGTTGGGGTGCAGTTATATATTGTAGCATCGTTCTTTATGTTGGGGTGCAGTTATATATTGTAGCATGGTTCTTTATGTTGGGGTGTAGTTATATATTGTAGCATGGTTCTTTATGTTGGGGTGCAGTTATATATTGTAGCATCGTTCTTTATGTTGGGGTGCAGTTATATATTGTAGCATCGTTCTTTATGTTGGGGTGCAGTTATATATTGTAGCATGGTTCTTTATGTTGGGGTGCAGTTATATATTGTAGCATAGTTCTTTATGTTGGGGTACAGTTATATATTGTGGCATGGTTCTTTATGTTGGGGTGCAGTTATATATTGTAGCATAGTTCTTTATGTTGGGGTACAGTTATATATTGTGGCATGGTTCTTTATGTTGGGGTGCAGTTATATATTGTAGCATGGTTCTTTATGTTGGGGTGTAGTCATGTCAGGAGTACAGTAATGTAGTTTGGGTTGGGACAGACGCCTGCAGTCAGCATTGGACATATTACAGATAGATTTATTGACCTGGCGCAATCTCCGGATAAAGCCTCTGTAATTGATCCTGACTCTGTGTTCTCTACAGACCAGTGTACAATGGGACCTGCTATAACATTTTATTCTCGGCAGGAGGCTGGCGAGGTCCACGCTCCTACTCATCCCGCTCTTTGGGGTACACTACATCATCTTCGCCTTCTTCCCGGAAGATGTGAGCAACCAGTTACTAAAGACTCGTCTGTCCTTTGAGTTGACCATCAGCTCCATCCAGGTGATTTCTTCTCCTCTTCTCCAGCACACATCACTCAGATGGACTGAAAGAGTTTCAGTAATAAACCGCTTGCAGGAACTGTTTGTTGTCAGGAGTTAATGGGGAATTCTAAAATCATTTAGAACTGTTCCTAGTTTCTATTATGGAAGGAATGTTATGTTGTCAGGAGAACATTGATATATTACTATGAATCTACCAGGGGAAATTTGGAATGTGCTGTAGAGCACTAGAAGGGTGTGGTATGTAAGGTCGACAGTAAGTAGGTCGACAATGTTTGGGTCGACCACTATTGGTTGACAGTAGGTCGACAGGGATGCTGGGTCGACATGAGTTATTGATGATTTTTTGGTGTTGTTTTCTCCATACAGTGACCGGGAACCCCAATTAGTGCACCGTGTCTCCTCACTTCGCTCGCCATGCTTCGGGCAAGGTGCCTCGCTGCGCTCAGCACAGGTTACCATTCCCAAACGTAGTCCGCGTGGATCGTTAACTATGAAAAAGTTCAAAAAAAGAAAAAAAATGTGAAAAACTCATGTCGACCTAGAACATGTCGACCGAATGACCCTGTCAACATAGAAACCCTGTCGACCAATAGTGGTCGAGCCAAACATTGTTGACCTACTTACTGTCGACCTAAAGACCGGGCCCCCACTAGAGAGGTTAGTAAATAGCCCACAGCGTGCACTCTGCAAGGGCCGAACATTGAGATTCTAACTTCTAAGATTTAAAAGTTGATTCTTCTCTGCTCAGGGCTGCCATCAGAATAGGCAGGGCCCCCACCACCACCGCCCCTCCTCCGCCTTTTCCCTACGCAAAAAGTTTTATTACTTACCTTCTTCTTTGTCTGATCTTTCTGTCCTCTCCTCTGCAATGCAATCTCCGCTCACTTGGAGCGCTAATGGTGCCCATACACTTGTGCGATATCGCGCTTCCATTTCCCTTGAAGCTCCCCGTGCGATAAATCGCATCGGAAGTGCTTCTTGGTGCATTCGATGCGCATACAATCACGTGATTTATCGCATGCCTCTTGCGTCCAGAAATCGGGTGATCAAATGGGATCGCATCGCATGCTGCCCAAAGCACACCAGATTTATCTTTGAGATCTCTTGAAATTGGGTGTAGGGGAATGTCCAGGAAGTGAGCTAGATAACTCACAGATCGCACATCGCAGTGCGATAAATCCAATGTGGTAAAAACAGCATGCGATCGCACCTGCGAGCCGATAAATATTAAGTGCAGCACATAATATCTTGAGATGCGAGATTCGACCGGCGTGCCCGCACATCACATCTGGGGACACATTCGATGTGCATACAATCCTGCGATTTATCGCACCAATGCGGTCGAAATCGAAGGGTTGTTACACCAGATATCTCACAAGTGTATGGGCACCATAAGATGTGGTATTCCGCCTCGCATCGGTGCTTCGCCCCTATGTGAAGGCACATATTGCGGCGTCACAGGTGGAGCAGCGCGGACCTGCAGGAATGATTCACAGAGGGCCAGTACACAGGGAAGGCTTGTTTTTAGGAAGTCCTCCTTGCGCATCGGCCCTCTGTTGTTGCACAGCCTGGTACAGCTCTCTCTGGGTATTGGCGGTAGGAGCCAGTAGCGGGCCCTTCTTGCAGTCCGGGTCCGGGACTCCAGTCCCAGCAATCCACCACTGATGGCGGCCCTGCCTGTACATGTGATGTCATGATGTCAGGAGAGGGTGGGGCTTCTGGTACCTGGAAGAAGTTGGAGCGCCTGCATCGTGCTATGGTAGCACTGGGCAGCTCTGCAGCAGATTACCCGGCACTATGCACTGGCCCTGCTCCCTGGGAGACAGTACAGCTCGCACACCCTATGGTCCTGTATAACATTCCCTTTGGATGGTATTTGCAAAGGGAGTAATGGTGAATGGTAATATAGGTGTTGTCCTCCTGACACCTATCTTCTCCCTATTCAATGCCGCCACTCGTGTCTTCTGCTCCGGTTGCCTATGGCCATGGAAGAAAATCTCTTCCACAGGGGTCAACCCTGGCTGGACACATTTGCCCCATACCATAACTATAGATGGATATAATTATACACAAACACCTTACTATAACAGCCACTTTGGCGCAGTTATTGTAGAGAAAGGGAGTGAGATAGTGCCATGGATGTGTTATTGTAACAAATAGGAGGGTTTTTGCAGCTTTATCAGATATGGATTACATACAACTGCCCTGAATGGAAATTCAGTCAACAATGGCAAGTTTAAATACCTGTATGACAACGAGTTGAGGAATGGAAACTAGGTGCAGTTTTATAAACCCACAAAAAATGCTCTTAAATAACCACTAGCGCACTCACATAATCAGCAGTAATTGTGCCCTATTCCGGCTGCCTAGAACGAGTCTTGTCTAAACTATGCGGCAAACACTATTTCCTCTAGTTCTCGCTCTAACAATCCTCAGATACACTCGTTGCGCGTAAAGAACCCTGTGCTGGCTAACAACGAGACAACCATAACTAATATTACAGGGGAACATTCTGCTGTGTGACCTTGTTGGGCACCGTTGGTGCACCGGGAGGTGGACCCGGGTCCCCTGAAGGCTAGGTAATAGAGTTAAAGTTGTAGTGTTGACTAAGTGGCCTCTAAGTTGATGACTGTCCTCTTGTATCAGCTGGACTTGCAGAGTGTCACAGTCATGATACAGACAACTGATGCAGACTGGATGAAACTCAGACCCTACTTTTCTTGCTAGAAATCCATCCACTGCTCACCCTTCATTTACCTGGAGACTCCATCTCTGATAATGGGCTTGCGTTCAAAGTTACTGGTCTCTCACAGAGGAAAACTGGTCTAGATGTCTCAACAACTTTCCTCTGGACTTCCACCATGGGCCTGATTCAAAGGAGGATGGAGGAGATGTCGCTGCTGTTTAATGGACGCAGCAGCGATAGCTCAAATAAATTAATGCAGCAGGAGGCATCACCGATCCAAGCTGCATCATAAATCGCTGTTTCGGATCATTTGCGTCACTGTGAGGTTGCAAAAGTCGGCCACCGAAGGTCCCTCCATGAGGCCAGGAAATCTTTGTCTATAGAGGGAGATCTAAGCCCCGTCTATCCCCGAAAATAGCGGCGACATGACTCCGTTTTGGGAAATGGAAGCCATCGCTGCCCCCTCCCCGCCCCTAAACTGCATCAGACTGTCAATCACTGACAGTCTGATGCCGTAGTGCAACCAATGTTGCAGACCCGTACAGTCCCGGCACCTGCGCAAATTACCGAACATCTGCACTTTGCAACATGCGCTGCAACAGCAACGGGACTTGAATCAATCCCAATGTTTGCAACTGTGGAAGACAGCAGACTGGGCCTTGTAGTACCACAAGTAAGATAGACTGCCAAGTTCAAAGCTTCTCTCTCCTCACTCTCAATACTGCGTGCAGGCAGGGGCAGGCTGGGTCTTATAGTCCTCCTGGCTGCCTAAACATATGTCTCTAGCTGCTGTGAACAAAACCCCTGGCTAGCTGTCCCTGATGACACAGTGATAATGGTGACATAGCTGTCCCTGATGACACAGTGATAATGGTGACATAGCTGTCCCTGATGACACAGTGATAATGGTGACATAGCTGTCCCTGATGACACAGTGATATTGGTGACATAGCTGTCCCTGGCGACACAGTGATAATGGTGACATAGCTGTCCCTGGTGACCCAGTGATAATGGTGACATAGCTGTCCCTGGTGACACACTGATAATGGTGACATAGCTGTCTCTGGTGACACAGTGATAATGGTGACATAGCTGTCTCTGGTGACACAGTGATAATGGTGACATAGCTGTCCCTGGTGACACAGTGATAATGAGACCCTGAGTGCCAATCCCTGACTCTGGGCTACTCCACATCCTCTGTCAGGAAGGGAGACCTCATCTCCTGGTACACCGCTGCCTTCTCTCTCCGGTAGGGATGGCTATCAACTATCAATGGTTTGCTCCCCGATGGTCGATGCACTGATGTATCGCTGTGAACCCATTAATGGCCATCCCTACTCTCTGGTGCCCCAGCTGGGGACTAACGCCTCTGTGTTTCTCTATACCTGGGTGCACATCACCATAAGTAATCCCGGACGAGCACCCAATTGATAATGCTGATTTGATTACCTTATAACCTTCACAATAATGGGTAAGAGACACAGTACGCAATTGGCGTATGGGGTACCGTAAGGGTACGCACTTAGCGTAGCATACGCTCGGCCGTGATCGAGACGCACATGCGGTACGCTCGCTCACAGCTTAATGCGTGGTGTCGAGCACGCTATAGGCGAGCGACTACCGTAATGCTACGCTACCAGCGTAGTGGACGCTCGGGACCACGAGGAGATCACGAGCGGCGCAGACGCTTACAAGATGACAACCAGTAAACCTTGAATGTAACACACAGAAAGGATATTCTTATGCTGTAAACCTTGTTCTGAAACACTGTAGCAATATAACGCTGCTTAACCTGATTAACACTAAAGCTGTTTGAGCGATCGAGACGCTCCTATTACCCAGTGCAATGTAATGAACACACGATACCGTGCTAAGGATCCAACACCTTTACTAACAAGCTTTTAAGTTATATCGAAAAAGGTAAACAGTTCACAAGTCATACACTACAGACTAACATATAATTCTAACAGATTATCTAGACAGAAATATACAATAACGTTACAATCTTATACTATAACGGAGAGAAAGGGAATGGCCAATACACACAGAGAATAAGTTGGTTTGCAGAGAATTACTTACACACACTGGGAATGATCGCTGCGCAGCCTGGTACCAGCTCCGAGTTAGTCAATATGAAAACCGTTTGTGGAGTGAGAGAGAGCTGCCCAGGCTGGCTGATCTTATATACACTGAGTACAGTATACTACAAAGGGACCTATAATCTCATTGTTCATTGGACACAGGAATGTCTCCTCGCATCATAACAAAAGGTCATAGGTTAGTTTGAACAGGTGGGCTGTGACTATATCAAACTGCTCAAGTGGGAGGGAATCTGAAGATTCCCGCCGCATGGGTAATGAATCGCAAATATATGAAATGTCCAGAATCTACTAATGGCCATAACTATACGCAGGAGCGATTAATCTTTACCTAACCAACACCGGATTGTTGCTATTAAAATGTTCTTTAGTTAGGTACCAGACACAGCTGTTCAAACCCTGTCTGACCCTTTGTACCATACAAAGAGGAATTCCTCTGTCCAGCGACCATTTACATTAAACAAACTTACAGTCATTATTAAGGGGAACATTATCTATAAAACATGCTATTTGGTTCTATTATTAAACGATTGAGTCGCCCGCTAGACGCACACAAACGCTACCGTAAATGCACATACCACGCGCTCGAGCGCATGGCCGAGGCGCCATCACGCGGCTGCGTATATCCGCACGCACGGGAGAGAATGTGCACGTGCAGCAGGCACGCGCATGAGGTGAATATATGGCAACGTGTAGCATGATATTTTTCTGACTTTGACACCAACTTGGGGGGTCCTGTGATGGGGGGTACACTTAAAATCCATGCCGATATGTAGCTCTATTGAAGGTTATAGGGATGCCCCTGCACTTTTTCAGGTTGCCTAATACTGCACTAAATAATATCAAGCTAGGCAGTGGAAATCTAGTTGTCACGGCTGAGTTTGTTTGTGAACCCGGACTAGTACCGGACACTGGGTCCTGTCTTGAGCGCAGTGGACAGAATCGGGTTAGCTTAATGAATTATCTGCTCATCCAGACGTGGCAGTCAGGCAGTATACGTTATGAGGAAAGGTGAGCAGCTATGGGTACTGGAACACAGGTGGTGGGAGCCACCAGTGCAATGGGTAGCTGGGCTGTCACCTAATGGAGAGTCACGTGAGGACTGGTGAGTTGGCGGAATGCTGGGAGAATCAGCAATGCAGGAAAGTCACAGATCACTGGCTGGAACCAGTGTGATAGCTATCGACGAGGCTGAGGACAACAGCAGTAACTGTAGATGTAGCTGAGGACATCAGCCATGAGGGTGGTCTTCAGTTTGCCAGCTGTCGGGATCCCAGCGCACAGTATATCGGCGCCGGAATCCCGACAGCCTGCATACCGACACTTTTTCTCCCTCTTGGGGGTCCACGACCCCCCTGGAGGGGGAATAAACAGCGTGCACCGTGCCCGCAAGGGGCTCATTTGCGCTCGCCATGCTGTCGGTATGCCGGCGGTCGGGCTCCTGGCGCCGGTATGCTGGTCGCCGGGAGCCCGGCCGCCGGCATACCATACTACACCCCAGCCATGACTGTAGAGGAAGCTGAGGACACCAGCAATACTTGTAACCGAAGCTGAGGATGTCAGCAATACTTGTAGATGAAGCCGAGGATGTCGGCAATGCTTGTAGATGAAGCCGAGGATGTCGGCAATGCTTGTAACTGAAGCTGAGGACGTCAGCAATACTTGTAGATGAAGCCAAGGATGTCGGGAATACTTGGTAGATGAAGCTGAGGACGTCAGCAATACTTGTAGATGAAGCCGAGGCTGTCGACATTGCTTGTAACTGAAGCTGAGGACGTCAGCAATACTTGTAGATGAAGCTGAGGACGTCGACAATGTGGGTTTCCAGATGCTAGGCAGCTGAGGTAGCGCAATGGGAATCCTGTGTGCTGTGCAGTGCAGTGTCGGCACTGCTGGTTTCCCAATAGCTGTGATGCGGTGGTTCTGCACAATGGATACTGCAATGTTGTAGACAGCAGTGGCAGGTTTTCCGGATACTATGGTGCGCTACCTTGTGCAGCGGTGAACTGGAAGCTGGCAAGAACCAGCAAAGTCTCTAAGGCTGCCAGGGATATAGGATAGTCCCTCTGGATCACTGGAGGATTTCCAGTGAATCTGGAGATGCCAGGATGTAGTGGCAGCGATGACGCTTCAAATCATCCAAGGAGTCAGGCGGTTGCGGGAGATGGTAACTAGCACTGAGTCTATTACCAGCAGGAGATTCTGGAGCTTACTCCAGGCTGAGAGACAACAACGCACTGACAGCTTGCTAGTGCTTGAGACCTGGAACTTATACCCAGTACTTACAGCTGAGTGGATGAGCGTCTCACATGATGCGGAAGTGAATCCGGATTGGACACTGGAAGGTCAGCTGACCAGGAACTGTCATGGCAACGTCCATAGCTGGTTTTGGAGGGAACTCCAGCATGGTGTATGCATAGACAGGCAATAATGGCCGCAGGTCCTGAGAGCACAGGAAGGTATATCTGGTAACCACTGGACTTGTGGATGCTGGCATGGAAGAATAGGACAGCATGAGAATCCTCAATAATTGCTATGTAGGCACACCATGCAGAGACTTGCTGAGTTGTGAATTCACACAGAAGGTTAATCAAAACAGATGCAACTCGTTAGCAGATAATGAGCTGAGTACACAGAGAACTCATGATACTGGTGAGCTTTTGTCCAGCCAGCAGAAAACATGCAGGTTACAGGACAGATGGCAGAGGTAAGTCACCAAATGATATGATTTTAGTCAGGATTGTGACGCTAGTGGTCCTATGGTTCCTCTAGTGCTGGAGATGAGAGTATAATCTTCTTTTAGTTTCCTGATACTGCGGATGAGAAGGGGACCAGTAGAGAAGTTACCCATGGCAGCCAATCAACGTCTATCATTTTATGGAATGTGCTTCATAAGTGCTACCTCAAAGGTGATTGGTTGTGTCCTCATACACTGTGGCTCAAGTTGCGGCAAATAGCCCTTCTCTGCGTGCCAGGTCCCATGTGACTCGGACACACTGAGCGTCTTCATTGTGCGTCTTGTTCCCATCATTAACACTGGGCACTGTGGCTTGCATCACTTGTACATCGGAGCCTGAATCTGTGTAAGAAGGGCTCTGGTGGGTTCGGCCGCGTCTTTTCCTCACGCCGGGTTCCGTTGTGCTCTATCTGAGATCTTCTATGTACGTGAGTTATATCAATTCCTGTGCGGTTACGATTGCAGCCCGGCGTCTCTGGTACACTGAGCGGCTTGTTGCTGCATCTGCAATGCGACCAAGACACATAATGTAAGGAAAATAAAAAAGTGGTCACATTGGGGGTCTCGCACCGTATGGCACAAAGACGCTCAGTGTGGGAGGGATGCACTAAAGGGAAAATGTGGCCAAAAGGGCTTTGGCCGCATTTCCTATATGTACTAAACCTGGCAATGACGGGCTTTGAAGCGGAGAGTAACCTTGTAGAAATCTATGGGCTTCTCTTCGCATTGTGCTCTGAGATTGGATACCTCCCAGCACCCACCCCCACGGCCGCCGCGTCCCTCTGCTCATGCGCAGACGGACTCTCGGGGGCCAAAACACGGAAGTGGACTGACCGGTGCTGATCGCAAAGTACGGCTCTTATCAGAAGAGCTGTCCTTTGCGATACTAATTACATATGCGATTAGTATGATTGCGATGTATGGTGGGATGTAACGCCATTGGTTAGTATGAGAACACTTCTGTATGGGCAACTTCTCCATTTCTCCACTCTCTTAACTACCGATAACAACTGTCCTTGAAGACTTTGAAGAATCATCCAGGTAAGTGTACACTAGTACCATATAAAGTTTAAACTTGCAGCAAATTCGGTACCGTTTGTATTTCTGTCTGCCAGATTATGGGGTCTATTTATGAAGCAGTGAAAAGTGTGGAGAAATGAGTCTGTGGAGAAGTTGCCCGTGGCACCCAATCAGCTGCTTCGTACAATTGTGCAGTATGAAAATTATAAATGTTACTTCAGCGCTGATTGGTTGCCATGGGCAACTTCTCCACTGGCTCACTTCTCCACACTTTTCACTGCTTCATAAATAGACCCCTATAAGAGTAATGCGGGAGATGGTGCAGCAATGGATCGTACAGGAGGGAGTTGGGGGCTTTGCGCTGTGCTCTCACAGTATTACGTCTTTGGGGTTATTATCTGGCTTATTGTATTGCACATACCAAACTTTGGATATATTACTGTTTTGTGTGTTTTGTACAGGGCTTTGTGGTGGCCGTGCTGTACTGCTTCCTCAATGGAGAGGTAGGAACAGATGGAACTACGGGGTAATGTAAATATATCACTAGCAGTAACTAGATTATTATACTGTATTTACTAAGTGCTGACTGTACGGAGCTAAGAAATTGATATGTAAAGTCGAATGAACACAAATAGAGGCGATTCAATCCAGAGAGATGTTAGATCGTTCAATAAACATATGGAAGCATAACCTCGCGCATTTTCCTCCTATGGGGTTGCCAGGCAAAACGCGCAATGTTGAAGTGATTTTAGAGCAATACTGTTCCGCTCATTATAAATGCCATTATGACGCCACATCATGTAAATCGCTCCAACATCACCTAGGATTGTACCACCCCCTATGAGTGCAAACCTGTATAACATTATGTCACCAGCTGCTTTTTGCTGACCATATATCCTATTATTCTTATATACATATACAGGGAGTTCAAAAAGTTCCTCCACGGTAACTGTATGCTAACTAATATGACAATATAATTGTTTTTAAATACTTTATTAAACGAGAATTTGTAATGTACTGATCAACATTAGGTGCTGATAGTGTTGTCTCTTGCTGGCCTCCCACAGCTGCAGAGGAGATCTGAGCGCTCACTGCGGAGGGACTTTTTGAACTCCCTATATAATGTTGATCAAGTCTCTGCATCAAATTAACAGATCTCTCCTGATCCCCCAGGTCCAGTTTGAGATCAAGAGAAAGTGGCGCAGATACCACTTGCAGAAATATTTCTGGTTGAACAAGAACTCGAGCATCAGTAACGGGGGAAGCGTCCTCACCCAGATAGTGCAGGTCAGCCGGAGCAGCCAGAGGGAGCAGCGGAGATCTCTAACACCCCAAAACTAGTTTCATCTGACGACAGATCCAGAGCCAAAGGTCTGGAGATTTCAGAGTCACCCAGCGAGTGATCCGGAGTGAACAGGCACAGAACATTTACTCCAGAGACCATTTGCAGAAAGCATTAACCCAGGAACGTGGATCAGAGGTCAGATATGCAGAGGGGGAGAAGATCTATATTTTCCAGTTTGGATCTGGAACATTGCATTCAGGGAGTGCTGGGGTTTAGTCCATCATCCAGAGTCTCCCAACCTATTCTGCAGGAGGTAAATGGCTGGTGGCTACTGTCTACAGATTGATCCGGATCCGTGTACAGTTATTTTTGTCATCCATTATAACAGCCGCGTGGATCCCGTAGAGGGTGACACCCTGACACTTTGCCCCAGCAGTAATGTGATATTATTGTGTGTCCCAATCCTAGTGTCTGGTTTGGGTTTATTTTATTCAGCTGTCTCAGCAAAGAGTTAACGTGTTGTGGATTTGATCATTATAATCGGCTTGAGACCAGTTACAAGTCTGGACAGGTCGGGCTGCAAACAGAACACCGCTGATTGGCGCATTCTCGGCCTCTCCAGGGCTGTCCCGGGAAACACGCAAACACATCAGCGGCGTTCCCATAACGCACCCATAAGAGGGAACATCTCTGTGCGCTTGTTTAGCCACCTCCCAGAAACACCCAGCACTTTTCCGAGACATTCCCGATACGTGCGTCTCAGTAGCACGGTCGTATGTATGTACTCTTGGCGTAACACGTGCAGTATTTAGGGATTTTCGTGCATGCCCAGTAACAATAAAATCGCCATTGCTTGCAACTCTGAATCAGGTCATTTGTTTTAAGGTGCATCCTGGAAGGCGATCACTCAGAGCTGATCTAATGATCTACAGAGGGATCCCGCTAAGAGGGATCTCCCAAATGTCTACTGAGCTTAGTGCAAGAAAGATGATCAGTGGCATTCCCCAGCCAATCAGAGAATGACTGTAATCTAACTCGCACTAGACGGATGAAACCTCAGATCTGACTGGTTGCTATTGGTTACGGCCAGCGCCCTCATCTTAGTAAGGAACATTTAGGTGGCGAAAGCACAGATGCGCTACTGAGGTCGTAAGTGTTCACTCATAACAAACTTTCTATTATAATCTTATTACATTAGATATAATGAGGCATTAATCAGCTTTTCTGTGGTTTCTTACACTTTGCTGAGGAAATGACACTTCTAACATGTGAGGCGTTCTCTGGTCACTATTATCTGAAAGTGTCATGTGTTTTATTATCATTTCTTCTTTTTTTTTTTTTAACGCCTTAGAGCTTACTACTAAAGGTACAAATTCTTCCATGTAAAGTCAATGGCCCGGTGCTACATGTAATCACATAAATGTGTGGGAGCAGAATGCAGTAAGGATATGAATTCATTCACTGGTCAAAGGTACCGGAGAATCCACCCTCATTCCTACCTATAATGGAGCACAGAACAACACAGTCCTGGTGTCCCCTCACTCTCAGGACACATGTAATACAGACAGTCCTGGTGTCCCCTCACTCTCAGGACACATGTAATATAGACAGTCCCGGTGTCCCCTCACTCTCAGGACACATGTAATACAGACAGTCCCAGTGTCCCCTCACTCTCAGGACACATGTAATATAGACAGTCCCGGTGTCCCCTCACTCTCAGAACACATGTAATACAGACAGTCCCGGTGCCCCCTCACTCTCAGGACACATGTAATATAGACAGTCCCGGTGTCCCCTCACTCTCAGGACACATGTAATACAGACAGTCCTGGTGTCCCCTCACTCTCAGGACACATGTAATACAGACAGTCCCGGTGTCCCCTCACTCTCAGGACACATGTAATACAGACAGTCCCGGTGTCCCCTCACTCTCAGGACACATGTAATACAGACAGTCCTGGTGTCCCCTCACTCTCAGGACACATGTAATACAGACAGTCCTGGTGTCCCCTCACTCTCAGGACACATGTAATACAGACAGTCCCGGTGTCCCCTCACTCTCAGGACACACGTAATACAGACAGTCCCTATGTCCCCTCACTCTCAGGACACACGTAATACAGACAGTCCCTGTGTCCGCTCACGCTAAGGACACCTGTAATACAGACAGTCCCTATGTCCCCTCACTCTCAGGACACACGTAATACAGACAGTCCCTGTGTCCGCTCACTCTAAGGACACCTGTAATACAGACAGTCCCTGTGTCCGCTCACTCTCAGGACACCTGTAATACAGACAGTCCAGGTGTCCCCTCACTCTCAGGACACACGTAATACAGACAGTCCCGGTGTCCCCTCACTCTCAGGACACCTATAATACAGACAGTCCCGGTGTCCCCTCACTCTCAGGACACATGTAATACAGAAAGTCCCGGTGTCCCCTCACTCTCAGGACACATGTAATACAAACAGTCCCTATGTCCCCTCACTCTCAGGACACACGTAATACAGACAGTCCCTATGTCCCCTCACTCTCAGGACACATGTAATACAAACAGTCCCTATGTCCCCTCACTCTCAGGACACACGTAATACAGACAGTCCCTAGGTCCCCTCACTCTCAGGACACATGTAATACAGACAGTCCCGCTGTCCCCTCACTCTCAGGACACATGCAATACAGAGAGTCCCGGAGTCCCCTCACTCTCAGGACACATGTAATACAGACAGTCCCGGTGTCCGCTCACTCTCAGGACACACGTAATACAGACAGTCCCTATGTCCCCTCACTCTCAGGACACACGTAATACAGACAGTCCCTATGTCCCCTCACTCTCAGGACACATGTAATACAGGCAGTCCCGGTGTCCCCTCACTCTCAGGACACATGTAATACAGACAGTCCCGGTGTCCACTCACTCTCAGGACACATGTAATACAGACAATCCCGGTGTCCCCTCACTCTCAGGACACACGTAATACAGACAGTCCCTATGTCCCCTCACTCTCAGGACACACGTAATACAGACAGTCCCTGTGTCCGCTCACGCTAAGGACACCTGTAATACAGACAGTCCCTATGTCCCCTCACTCTCAGGACACACGTAATACAGACAGTCCCTGTGTCCGCTCACTCTAAGGACACCTGTAATACAGACAGTCCCTGTGTCCGCTCACTCTCAGGACACCTGTAATACAGACAGTCCAGGTGTCCCCTCACTCTCAGGACACACGTAATACAGACAGTCCCGGTGTCCCCTCACTCTCAGGACACCTATAATACAGACAGTCCCGGTGTCCCCTCACTCTCAGGACACATGTAATACAGGCAGTCCCGGTGTCCCCTCACTCTCAGGACACATGTAATACAGACAGTCCCGGTGTCCACTCACTCTCAGGACACATGTAATACAGACAATCCCGGTGTCCCCTCACTCTCAGGACACACGTAATACAGACAGTCCCTATGTCCCCTCACTCTCAGGACACACGTAATACAGACAGTCCCTGTGTCCGCTCACGCTAAGGACACCTGTAATACAGACAGTCCCTGTGTCCGCTCACTCTAAGGACACCTGTAATACAGACAGTCCAGGTGTCCCCTCACTCTCAGGACACACGTAATACTGACAGTCCCGGTGTCCCCTCACTCTCAGGACACCTATAATACAGACAGTCCCGGTGTCCCCTCACTCTCAGGACACATGTAATACAGGAAGTCCCGGTGTCCCCTCACTCTCAGGACACATGTAATACAAACAGTCCCTATGTCCCCTCACTCTCAGGACACACGTAATACAGACAGTCCCTATGTCCCCTCACTCTCAGGACACATGTAATACAAACAGTCCCTATGTCCCCTCACTCTCAGGACACACATAATACAGACAGTCCCGCTGTCCCCTCACTCTCAGGACACATGCAATACAGAGTCCCGGAGTCCCCTCACTCTCAGGACACATGTAATACAGACAGTCCCGGTGTCCGCTCACTCTCAGGACACACGTAATACAGACAGTCCCTATGTCCCCTCACTCTCAGGACACACGTAATACAGACAGTCCCTATGTCCCCTCACTCTCAGGACACATGTAATACAGACAGTCCCGGTGTCCCCTCACTCTCGGCACACATGTAATACAGACAGTCCCGGTGTCTCATTCTCATTCCATAGAACCAATTCAGAAATCTCACAGCATTGGGAAATAAGGGATAATTGTGTGAGGAAAGGTGACTTTAGATTTCCCCAGAACTCACAGTGGAAATGTTGGAGAGTAGAGGCAGGAATGCTATGGTACTCCAGGCACTGTGGGACTACAAGTTCCAGCATGTACAACCAGTCAGAGAGCAGCACCATATGAGTGTGTACAGTATGTGTTTATCTGTACAGTAATGTGTAGGTGTATAGGAGTGTGTATATGGGATGCAGTCATTATGCCAAGATTTATGTCGACAATCATAACGTCGACCCCACAATGTTAATGTTTAAGATGTCGACTTTGCTGAAATGGAATATATCAACATGAGTGTCAACGTGCAACATTCCAACATTCTATA